>NC_045792.1:61571436-61871436 GCF_009873245.2 Balaenoptera musculus
AAAAAATTTTTTTCTGAATACATTCACTCTTAATAATTTTTTTTCTTATTTTTTATTATAATAGCTTTATTTTATTTTATTTTATCCTCTTTTTTTCTTTCTATTTTTTTCTCCCTTATATTCTGAGCTGTGTGAATGAAAGGCTCTTGGTGCTCCAGCCAGGCATCAGAGCTGTGCCTCTGAGGTGGGAGAGCCAACTTCAGGATACTGGTCCACAAGAGACCTACCAGCTCCACGTAATACCAAATGGCAAAAATCTCTCAGAGATCTCCATCTCAACATCAAGACCCAGCTTCACTCAACGACCAGCAAGCTCCAGTGCTGGACACCCTATGCCAAACAACTAGCAAGACAGGAACACAGCCCCATCCATTAGCAGGGAGGCTGCCTAAAATCATAAGGCCACAGACACCCCAAAACACACCACCAGACGTGGACGTGCCCACCAGAAAGACAAGATTCAACCTCATCCACCAGAACACAGGCAATAGTCCCCTCCACCAGGAAGCCTACACAACCCACTGAACCAACCTTACCCACTGGGGACAGATACCAAAAACAACGGGAACTACGAACCTGCAGCCTGTGAAAAGGAGACCCCAAACACAGTAAGATAAGCAAAATGAGACGACAGAAAAACACACAGCAGATGAAGGAGCAGGGTCAAAACACACCAGACCTAACAAATGAAGAGGAAATAGGTAGTCTACCTGAAAAAGAATTCAGAATAATGATAGTAAGGATGATCCAAAATCTTGGAAATAGAATAGACAAAATGCAAGAAACATTTAACAAGGACGTAGAAGAACTAAAGAGGAACCAAGCAACGATGAAAAACACAATAAATGAAATTAAAAATACTCTAGATGGGATCAATAGCAGAATAACTGAGGCAGAAGAACGAATAAGTGACCTGGAAGATAAAATGGTGGAAATAACTACTGCAGAGCAGGATAAAGAAAAAAGAATGAAAAGAACTGAGGACAGTCTCAGAGACCTCTGGGACAACATTAAACGCACCAACATTCGAATTATAGGGGTCCCAGAAGAAGAAGAGAAAAAGAAAGGGACTGAGAAAATATTTGAAGAGATTATAGTTGAAAACTTCCCTAATATGGGAAAGGAAATAGTTAATCAAGTCCAGGAAGCACAGAGAGTCCCATACAGGATAAACCCAAGGAGAAACACGCCAAGACACATATTAATCAAACTGTCAAAAATTAAATATAAAGAAAACATATTAAAAGCAGCAAGGGAAAAACAACAAATAACACACAAGGGAATCCCCATAAGGTTAACATCTGATCTTTCAGCAGAAACTCTGCAAGCCAGAAGGGAGTGGCAGGATATACTTAAAGTGATGAAGGAGAAAAACCTACAACCAAGATTACTCTACCCAGCAAGGATCTCATTCAGATGTGATGGAGAAATTAAAACCTTTACAGACAAGCAAAAGCTGAGAGAGTTCAGCACCACCAAACCAGCTTTACAACAAATGCTAAAGGAACTTCTCTAGGCAAGAAACACAAGAGAAGGAAAACACCTACAATAACAAACCCAAAACATTTAAGAAAATGGGAATAGGAACATACATATCGATAATTACCTTGAATGTAAATGGATTAAATGCTCCCACCAAAAGACACAGACTGGCTGAATGGATACAAAAACAAGACCCATATATATGCTGTCTACAAGAGACCCACTTCAGACCTAGAGACACATACAGACTGAAAGTGAGGGGATGGAAAAAGATATTCCATGCAAATGGAAATCAAAAGAAAGCTGGAGTAGCAATTCTCATATCAGACAAAATAGACTTTAAAATAAAGAATATTATAAGAGACAAAGAAGGACACTATATAATGATCAAGGGATCGATCCAAGAGGAAGGTATAACAATTGTAAATATTTATGCACCCAACATAGGAGCACCTCAATACATAAGGCAAATACTAACAGCCATAAAAGGGGAAATTGACAGCAACACAATCATAGTAGGGGACTTTAACACCCCACTTTCACCAATGGACAGATCATCCAGAATGAAAATAAATAAGGAAACACAAGCTTTAAATGATACATTAAACAAGATGGACTTATTTGATATTTATAGGACATTCTATCCAAAAACAACAGAATACACATTCTTCTGAAGTGCTCTTGGAACATTCTCCAGGATAGATCATATCTTGGGTCACAAATCAAGCCTTGGTAAATTTAAGAAAATTGAAATCGTATCAAGTATCTTTTCCGACCACAACGCTATGAGACTAGATATCAATTACAGGAAAAGATGTGTAAAAAATACAAACACATGGAGGCTACACAATACACTACTTAATAACGAAGTGATCACTGAAGAAATCAAAGGGGAAATCAAAAAATACCTAGAAACAAATGACAATGGAGATACGACGACCCAAAACCTATGGGACGCAGCAAAAGCAGTGCTAAGAGGGAAGTTTATAGCAATACAAGCCTACCTCAAGAAACAGGAAACATCTCGAATAAACAACCTAACCTTGCACCTAAAGCAATTAGAGAAAGAAGAACAAAAATCCCCAAAGCTAGCAGAAGGAAACAAATCATAAAGATCAGGTCAGAAATAAATGAAAAAGAAATGAAGGAAACAATAGCAAAAATCAATAAAACTAAAAGCTGGTTCTTTGAGAAGATAAACAAAATTGATAAACCATTAGCCAGACTCATCAAGAGAAAAAGGGAGAAGACTCAAATCAATAGAATTAGAAATGAAAAAGGAGAAGTAACCACTGACACTGCAGAAATACAAAAGATCATGAGAGATTACTACAAGCAACTCTACGCCAATAAAATGGACAACCTGGAAGAAATGGACAGATTCTTAGAAATGCACAAACTGCCGAGACCGAACCAGGAAGAAATAGAAAATATGAACAGACCAATCACAAGCACTGAAATTGAAACTGTGATTAAAAACCTTCCAACAAACAAAAGCCCAGGACCAGATGGCTTCACAGGCGAATTCTATCAAACATTTAGAGAAGAGCTAACACCTATCCTTCTCAAACTCTTCCAAAATATTGCAGAGGGAGGAACACTCCCAAACTCATTCTACGAGGCCACCATCACCCTGATACCAAAACCAGACAAAGATGTCACAAAGAAAGAAAACTACAGGCCAATATCACTGATGAACATAGATGCAAAAATCCTCAACAAAATACTCGCAAACAGAATCCAACAGCACATTAAAAGGATCATACACCATGATGAAGTGGGGTTTATCCCAGGAATGCAAGGATTCTTCAATATACGTAAATCAATCAATGTGATACACCATATTAACAAATTGAAGGAGAAAAACCATATGATCATCTCAATAGATGCAGAGAAAGCTTTCGACAAAATTCAACACCCATTTATGATAAAAGCCCTGCAGAAAGTAGGCATAGAGGGAACTTTCCTCAACATAATAAAGGCCATATATGACAAACCCACAGCCAACATTGTCCTCAATGGTGAAAAACTGAAACCATTTCCACTAAGATCAGGAACAAGACAAGGTTGCCCACTCTCACCCCTATTATTCAACATAGTTTTGGAAGTGTTAGCCACAGCAATCAGAGAAGAAAAAGAAACAAAAGGAATCCAAATCGGAAAAGAAGAAATAAAGCTGTCACTGTTTGCAGATGACATGATACTATACATAGAGAATCCTAAAGATGCTACCAGAAAACTACTAGAGCTAATCAATGAATTTGGTAAAGTAGCAGGATACAAAATTAATGCACAGAAATCCCTAGCATTCCTATACACTAATGATGAAAAATCTGAAAGTGAAATTAAGAAAACACTCCCGTTTACCATTGCAACAAAAAGAATAAAATATCTAGGAATAAACCTACCTAAGGAGACAAAAGACCTGTATGCAGAAAATTATAAGACACTGATGAAAGAAATTAAAGATGATACAAATAGATGGAAAGATATACCATGTTCTTGGATTGGAAGAATCAACATTGTGAAAATGACTCTACTACCCAAAGCAATCTACAGATTCAATGCAATCCCTATCAAACTACCACTGGCATTTTTCACAGAACTAGAACAAAAAATTTCACAATTTGTATGGAAACACAAAAGACCCCGAATAGCCAAATCAATCTTGAGAACGAAAAATGGAGCTGGAGGAATCAGGCTCCCTGACTTCAGACTATATTACAAACCTACAGTAATCAAGACAGTTTGGTACTGGCACAAAAACAGAAACACAGATCAATGGAACAGGATGGAAAGCCCAGAGATAAACCCACACACATATGGTCACCTTATCTTTGATAAAGGAGGCAAGCATATACAGTGGAGAAAAGACAGCCTCTTCAATAAGTGGTGCTGGGAAAACTGGACAGGTACATGTAAAAGTATGAAATTAGAACACTCCCTAACACCATACCCAAAAATAAACTCAAAATGGATTAAAGACCTAAATGTAAGGCCAGACACTATCAAACTCTTAGAGGAAAACATAGGCAGAACACTCTATGACATAAATCACAGCAAGATCCTTTTTGACTCAACTCCTAGAGAAATGGAAATAAAAACACAAATAAACAAATGGGACCTAATGAAACTTAAAAGCTTTTGCACAGCAAAGGAAACCATAAACAAGACCAAAAGACAACCCTCAGAATGGGAGAAAATATTTGCAGATGAAGCAACTGACAAAGGATTAATCTCCAAGATTTACAAGCAGCTCATGCAGCTCAATAACAAAAAAACAAACAACCCAATCCAAAAACGGGCAGAAGACCTAAATAGACATTTCTCCAAAGAAGATATACAGATTGCCAACAGACACATGAAAGAATGCTCAACATCATTAATCATTAGAGAAATGCAAATCAAAACTACAATAAGATATCATCTCACACCGGTCAGAATGGCCATCATCAAAAGATCTAGAAACAATAAATGCTGGAGAGGGTGTGGAGAAAAGGGAACCCTCTTGCACTGTTGGTGGGAATGTAAATTGATACAGCCACTATGGAGAACAGTATGGAGGTTCCTTAAAAACCTAAAAATAGAACTACCATACGACCCAGCAATCCCACTACTGGGCATATACCCACCCTGAGAAAACCATAATTCAAAAAGAGTCCTGTACCAAAATGTTCATTGCAGCTCTATTTACAATAGCCAGGACATGGAAGCAACCTAAGTGTCCATCATCGGGTGAATGGATAAAGAAGATGTGGCACATATATACAATGGAATATTACTCAGCCATAAAAAGAAATGAAATGGAGTTATTTGTAGTGAGGTGGATGGAGTTAGAGTCTGTCATACAGAGTGAAGTAAATCAGAAAGAGAAAAACAAATACAGTATGCTAACACATATATATGGAATCTAAGGGAAAAAAAAAAAAAAGGTCATGAAGAACCTAGTGGCAAGACGGGAATAAAGACACAGACCTACTAGAGAATGGACTTGAGGATATGGGGAGGGGGAGGGGGAAGGGTAAGATGTGACAGGGTGAGAGAGTGGCATGGACATATATACACTACCAAATGTAAAATAGATAGCTAGTGGGAAGCAGCCGCATAGCACAGGGAGATCAGCTCAGTGCTTTGTGACCACCTAGAGGGGTGGGATAGGGAGGGTGGGAGGGAGGGAGACGCAAGAGGGAAGATATATGGGAACATATGTATACGTATAACTGATTCACTTTGTTATAAAGTAGAAACTAACACACCATTGTAAAGCAATTATACTCCAATAAAGATGTTAAAAAAAAAAAAAAGAGAAATCTTTTACTGGCATTCTCTTCACATTTCCCCTGACTTAACTATATATTCCTCTTTAACACATCAAATATTTCCCTAATATGTCCACTATCCTCATTCCTTATTACTGTCCCCAAGCCAGCACCATATTGCACCTGGACTACTACAACATTCTAGCAGGGCTTTCTGTTAATTCTCTTACTCCTCTACAATTTAGTTCCCCTAGATTTGCTGGAGTTATCTTATTATTATGTAAATTAGAGTACGACATTCTGATTAAGACTTTGCATTGTTCCCATTGACTTAGAATAATGTTTAAACTTCATATTCACGTGGTTGTTTTGTGTCATTTATGCTTTATTTTAAATGCTCCCTCTACATAGAGGTTTCTCCTGACCAATTTAAAATTAGCCACAAACTCACTATCAAATCACCTTATTTTTGTTCTCTGCATAGCACTTATCATTGCCTAAAGTTTCTTGCTTATTTACTTTTTTCCCCTTCTTTTTGCATTGTCTGCCCTCCACAATAGAATGTACAACAGAAGAGGGCAGTGTTCTTGTCTCTTTTAGCAGAAACTCACAAATACCTAGATGAGTGTCTGATAAACAGAAAGCACTCAATAAATATTTTTAAATGAAAAAATAATTTGTGCCTTTTAGATATTTTCCTAGATATAATGAATCCAGTATGCATTCTGATACATGATTTTCTTCTTTGGACAATTGCTTGGAAGCTATGTGCTCTTCAGTTGTAGTCATCAATTAGGGAATGGAATATAGGTTCCAGTTTTCAGCTTAGTTAACAATAATATGTATGACAATGACAAACTTTTCTAATCTCTGTAGGCCACAGTTTACTCACTCTTTATGAGACATGAGGTTGGAATGGAAGGATAAAAACTTGAATTTACTAGGAAAATATAGTATAACTGGACATCTATGTAGGCAAACTTGAAGATTGTGGTCATAACTTAAAGTGATACCAGTCAACATATTTGTGTGTTTTTCTCAAGACACAGTTTGATATTAGAGTATAGGTGTAGAGTAAGCTGCAAAGTGCCTTCAATCACTTTTATGAGAATAAAAGAGAAGAGCAGCAAGGAAATTGAGATGTAACCATAGGAATGATTATAATGATGATTTGTGGAATACTAACTAGGTAAGAAGTGATGTGGAGACATAACAGAGGGCAGAGTTTGAAAATATGGTTGCATCAATGATTGGTGCTTCCAGTGGGATCAACGAAATTTTGAATAATGGACCTAGAGTTGACACTGAGAGAGTGGAATGTCTGAAATTGTTATTTTGGAATTGATAAATTTATTGATAATGACAAAATCTATGCCATAATCATATGAATGGGTGTGAAGAGTAGAAGCCTTTTCCCCCTTTATGTCTCTGTCTCTTTACTCTCCCCTGTTTATTACACTACAGTTGTTTTAAGTATTTCTTCTACATATGTTAAGAACCACATCAGACAGTCTTATAGTTTTTGCTATGATCATCAAACATCATTTAGAAAACTTAAGAAGAAGGAGGATATCTTGTTTATCCATATTTTAACTTCTGTTTTACTTTCTTGCTTCCTGATGTTTTAATATTTTCTTTTATTAGTTATTTTATATTTAAAGAACTTCCTCTAGCCATTAATTTAGCTTATGTCTGTTGGTAATCAGTTCTCTTAGTTTCCCTTCATATGAGAATGTCTCAATTTTCTCTTCATTCCTGAAAGATATTTTTGCTGGATATAGAATTCATGGTTGACAGTTTCTTTCATTAGCACCTAAAAATTCTCCTTCTGACCTCTGTAGTTTCTGATAAGAACTCGGCTATAATTTGAATTGGTTTTCTGCTATAGGTAACGTGCCATTTCTCTCACTAGTTTCCAAATTTTTTCTTTGTCCTTAGTTTTCAGAAATTTGATTATGATGTATCTTGGTGTAGATGTCTTCGGGTTTATACTTTTGTGGTTTGCTCAAACGTTCTGGAATGTATAGTTTTGGGTCTTTTGCCAAATGTGAAAAAGTTTAAGCCATTATTCCTTCAAATATTTTTTCAACACCACCTTTTTTCTCCTCTGTTTCTAAGACTCTGATGACACAAATGTTAGATCTTTTGTTATATTTCCACAGTTCCCTGAGTTTCTCTTCATTTTTTGCAGTCTATTTTCTCTCAGTGTTAGAATGGGTTCTTTCTTTTGTTCTAGCCACTATGTTAGTGATTCTTTCCTAGATCCCCTCCATTCTGCTGTTGAGTTCATTCATTGAGTTTTTAATCTGAGGTATATTTTTCAGTTCCAAAATTTTCATTTGCATCTTATTTATATCTATTTCTCTGCTGAGACTTTCTATTTAAAAAAATAGTTCAATTATGTTTTTGATTGCTTGTTGAAGCATTTTTATGGTGACTACTTTAAAATCCTTGTCAGATAATTCCAACATCTCTATCATCTTGGTGTTAATGACTGTTGATTGTTTTTTCCTCATTCAGGTTGATATTCTTCTGGTTCTTGTTATAATGAGTGATTTTCAGCTGAGTCCTTGACTTTTGGGTATTACATTATGAGACTCTGGATATTCCTTAAAACTTTTTTTTTCCCCCCTTAAATCTTCTGTGCAACTGGCCTCCTCCAACACTGCTCTTCTGGGGAAAGGTGGAGAGTGAGGGTGCTACCTTATTATTGTCAGATGGGGATAGAAGTTTATGTTCCCCACGTGGTCTCCACTGACAGTGTGGTCTGAGTGGCACAGGCAGAGATGAAAGTTTTAGCTTCCTACTCAGTCTTTTCTGACACCATCCTAGCAGAGGGTTGAGATACCTCATTATATTCTGGTGAATATGGAAGTCTAGGCTCCGCATTCATCCTTTTCTGGCAGGAGTGAGGCTTGGATTTTTGTGCGCGTGTGATATTTAGCTGGAGTAGAACAGTTATTGTCCAAAAGTTTTCTGTCTTACTAGGCTGCCTCCTCTCCAGTTCTTTGGCTAGAAAGAGCTAAACTTTGTTGGGACTATTTTTTGGTCTCCACCTGTTGGTGTTTTTAAGTTGCTGGCTTTGTCAGTCCCAAGTCTGGGATATAAGAAACAAAAAGAAAAGCCTGGCAACTCACTTCTATGTCATTCTTTTGGTCCTGGGGTTCCTAGCCAGTCTGTATTCCATTCTCCACCTTTTAGAGTCTCCTTATGCTTATTTCATATATGATATCCAGGGTTTAAAATTATTCTTAACAGTAGGAATAGGGAAACGTACTACTCCATCTTTCTGGAAGTGAAATTTTGTCATTTATTTTAAAATTTTGATCTTATATCCAAAAACATTGCTAAACTTTTTAATCAGAGTAATTAATTTATACACTCTTCAAAATTTTCTATATAGATTAGACTACGATATCATCTATATATTATGAGAGGTTTTTTTTCTCCCCATGTCATGTTTGCTCAAACACTTCTGGAATATGTAGTTTTGTGCCTTATATATTGTGGGATTCAATTTACTGTTTTGTTGAGGATTTTTGTATCTATATTCTTGAGAAATATGGTTCTATAGTTTTCTTTACTTGTACTGTATTTGTCTAGTTTTGGTATTAGGGTAATGCTGGCCTCACAGAATGAATTAGGAAGTATTCCCTCTGATTTTATCTTCTGGAAGAGATTGTAGAGAATTGGTATGATTTCTTCCTTAAGTGTTTGATAGAATTCACCAGTGAACCCATCTGGATACGGTGCTTTCTGTTTTGAAGGTTATTAATTATTGATTCCATATCTTTAACAGATATAAGCCTATTCAGATCATCTGTTTTTTCTTGAGTGAGTTTTAGCAGATTGTGTTCAAGGGATTTGCTCATTTCATCTGGGTTATCAAATTTATGGGCATAAAATTGTTCATAATATTTCTTTATTATCCTTTTGATGTATATGGGATCTGTAGTGATGTCCCTAGTCTGATAATTAAATTTCTGGTCTGCTAATGTCAACATTCCTGCCATAGTTGACTCCGGGCCTGATGGCTTGATTAGTCTCTTCAAATGGTATTTTTTGCCTTTTAGCATGCTTTGAATTTTTTAAAATGGCAGACATGATGTACTGGGTAAAAGAAACTTCAGTAAATAGGCCTTTAGTAATGTTGTAGTAAGGTGTGGAGGGGGGTGAGGAAGTGTTCCATAGTCTTATGATTGGGTCTCAGTTTTTGGTGAGCCTATGCCCCTGGACCATGAATTTCACCAATGCTTCTCAGTTTTTTTCTCCTTAGATGGGACAGAATGGCTAGAAGGGGCTGGAGCTGTGTATTCCTTTCTCCTAGTGGAAGAGGCTAGAGTTATGTATTTTCCTTACCACAGGTAGGTTAGGCTCTGGTCAAATAGTTTCTCCTGAGGATAGACCCTGTTAAGAAGAACAGAACTCTCTGGCATATATCAAAATGGTTCCTTTCCTCCCTTCCTCTGTTGCAAGTCTGAGGGGATTTTTCTCTGATATTCGCTCTGAGGACATGGTAAGAGGTCCTGGAGGTACAACTCATAAGTGAGGTACTCCACATGACTGAGTCCCCTTGGAGTTTTTATTTCTCAAGCTTGTCCACATTGAGCCTCCAGCAATTAATCAACTACATTTGAGGGTTTCCTAACCCAGTACTGGTTCCTGAGGAGATTTCTGCTCATGGATTTCTTTTCCACTAAGCTGTGATCCTCTGTAGCTGCCTGTCTGTCTCTCCAATTTTGGGGGCAGTGGCTTGCCCTGGGATGTCACTTCTCCTATGGAATATCTCCTTATATTCTTGTTAGGAAGGAGTGATAACTTCTAAACACCTATATACTGTCCTTCAATCCAGAAGTCTTGTTTTATTATTATTATTACATCCAAATTAATCATAATTATCACTGTTTTATGCACTCAATGTTTATTTATACGTATTCACATATTTTCCAGTATATTTACACATTCCTTCCTGTGTATTAAGACCTTCCTTCTGGTTCATTTTCCTTCTTTCTTCACTGACTTGAAAATTCTTTTATTGATGTTCTGTTTGTGATAAATATTGCAATTTTTTCTTTCTATTTATTCTCTTCATGTTACCTCTAGTTATTGAATTTCAGATGGAAAAAAATGTCTGCAGACAATTGTAGTTCTGCTTTAGCTAATCTTTCCGGTCATTATTTTCTCTCATGCATTTGAAGTTATTACATCAATGTCTTCTGGTTTCTATTGTTACTGATGAAGAGTCTGCTGTTAGTCTCAATGTTCATGATTTCATAGGCTATTATCTATTATCATTGGCTAACTTAAATATTTTTTCATTGTTATTTTTTAGTTTTACTATGTGAGCATTTCTTTTTATTTATTCTACTTGTCAGTAGTTGTGCTTGCTAAATATGAGAATTCATATTTTTCATCATTATCAAAAATGATTTTCAGTCATTGTCTATGTAAAAAACTACCTCTCTCTTATTCCTTCAAAGTTTTTCTTCTGGAACTCCCATTGAATGTAAAAATGAGCCTTCTCATTCTATCTTCTCAAGTAATTTCTCTTTCATTTATTCAATTTTATTTTTGGTCTCTCTGTTTCTCAACAATACCTTAACATCTATTTCTAGGTTACATATCTTCTTTTAAGCTGTGTCTAATCTATTTAAACTATTTATTGAGTTTTAATTAAATGACAGTATTTTTCATTTCTAGTAGTTCTTTTTTATTCTTTTATAAAATTTGCTTTCTCATATAGTATCTTGAATCTTTCTCTGATTTTTAATAATGTATTTTATTTCTTTAAACATTTAAGATAATTATTTTGTATTCTGTTTTAGATAATTCTATTATCTGAAATCTTAGGGTACAATTATTTATTTATTTGTGCTAACTCTTATTCATGGTGGCTCATTTCTTCTTGTGTGGGGTAATTTTGAATTATTCATTTATCTCTGGTGCAGCTTTATCAGTGTGGGATCCTTTGGGACTTGGATGAAGATATGTCTCTTCAGATAGTATTGGCATTTTGCTCTTTTAGGCAATGTTTGGTTATCTATTGCTGATAAACTACACCAAAAGATGGTTTACAGGAACCATTTTATTTTTCCTCACAATTTTATGGGTCAGGAATTGGGAAGGGTTCATCTAGGTGGTTTAGCTATGATCCATGTGGCATCACTTGGGACAGCTGAGGCTACAAGATCCAATTCCCAGATGGGGTCTTCATTCACATGCCTGGACAGGACTGGCTAGTTGTTGATGTTAACCATCTGCTGGGAGGGCAGCTGTAACTGTCAACTGGAACAACTACACATTGTTACTCCAGGTGGGTGACTTAGGCTTCTCACAACATGGCAGCTGGGTTCCCAGAGGGACGGTTCCAAGGGTGAACATTCCAAGAATCCTAAAAGGAAACTGCAAGGCTTCTTGTGACCTAGCTTCAGAAGTCCCAGAACTTCAGCCTGTCAAACAAGTTACTAACTCCTGATTAAATTTAATTGGTAGAGAATTAGACTCCTTCCTCAATGGGAGTAGTAGAACAAAATTTGCATTCATCTTTAATCTACCACAGATACACCTTTGATATAACACATCTTTAATGAATTACAGTAATCTGTTGTACATTACTGCCCATGTATGACTACTTTATGATAATTCAGTTTGGGGTTTTACACTAAACAAAGAATGTAAAGTCAAATCCCAAACCTGTATCAGGATAAACCAATTACAATTACTTCTGAAGATACAAGATTGTTGTTGTTGTTGTTTTATTTCTCCAAGGGACTAAGCAGAGATGGAAAATTCTCCTCATCTCCCTTGACTAGTAAGAGGATATTTTAAAGACTATCATTACACTGAGGCTGAAGGAAAGGACTCTTGAATTATGAGTAGAAATGTGGGGAAGGGCATGAAGGTCTCAGTTTAAACTCTCCAACTTGCACAGTCCCACCAAACCCTTATTTCCAATGCCTGCACAGCTATTAAAGCACCAGGTCCTTACTCGTAGAGATTGGCAAATGTGTCTAGACAGCTGCATTTCAGGTTCCGCTTATTTTCCTGATTATCAACTCTCACATCATTTTTGGTTGGTGGAGATTTCCTTTATCACATGAAAGCTCACTTTTGTATTCTGAACATTTAAAAATTTTATTTAACAGTTTACCCAAGTATTCTGTTGAAAACATTTTCAGATATTTCATGTACACAGTAGGGCTTAAAATGAAAATCTGATTTAATTTTAATTTTTGCATTTTTATGATTAAACCTACTCATTAATTTTTTGTTAGGTGAAAAGACTGCTTGATACTTTTTACATTTGTGTATTACTCTTTTGCTCTCATGTGGCTGGTATAATATACACATGTAGTCATTTTGTCAACATATTCTAATATATACCTTACTCATGTATGACTATGAAATGTATTCTTTTGTTAGGTCTATACAGTACCTAAAGTACAATTAATAATACAATTGCTGTAAGTGTTCATTCAACAACCTGAATTGATCAAATGATACAAACGTGAGTGCTGTGTTCTGATCTGAGTCATTGGTCCCTTTGTGAGTATCTTTGGCCTTAAGGTAATGGACATTAATATTCTCAAATCATGCATAATGTAAATACATTTGGAAACATTTTGTAAAGTGAAAGCATTAGACAAAAGTGAGGTCGATGTTTTGATTTTCTGATAGGTTGGCTGGTAAAGTGAATATATTAATTATGAGATCATTCAATTCATTTTAATATCCATTGGTTTTTATTTCAACAGGCATCATTCCAAATAAGATGGAGCTTGGAAACCACACAATGGTGACAGAATTCATTATTTGGGGGTTAACAGAGAATCCTACACTTTGTTCCATCTTCTTTGTGGTTTTTCTAGGCATCTACGTTGCTACCATGTTGGGCAATATCAGCATAATCATGTTAATCCAAAGAAGCCCTCAGCTTCACACCCCAATGTCTCTTTTCCTCAGCCATTTGGTCTCTGTGGACCTTGGGTACTCCTCATCAGTCACACCTATTATGATTGTGAGTTTCCTAAAAGAAAGAACTACTATCCCTGTCACTGGCTGCATAGCTCAGCTTGGCTCTGATGTTATCTTTGGAACAGCTGAGGGCTTCCTGTTGGCTGCCATGGCCTATGATCGTTATGTGGCCATCTGCTTCCCACTGCTCTACTCTACACACGTCTCCCAGGGTCTGCATCATCTTACTGATTGCTTCCTATCTGGGAGGATATGTGAATGCTTCATCATTTATTGGATGTTTATTGAGTCTGACTTTCTGTGGACCAAATAAAATCAACCATTTCTTCTGTGACCTGCCACCACTAATGAAGCTTTCTTGTATCCATGTTTATGTTGCTGAAATATCTTCTGCCATCTCAGCTGGGTCAATCATTGTAATCACACTGTTTACCAAAATAGTTTCATATCTGTACATCCTCCACTCAATCCTGAAGATGCACTCTACAGAGGGAAGGCACAAGTCCTTCTCTACTTGCACTTCCCACCTCACTGTAGTTACTTTGTTTTATGGGACAGTCACATTTGCTTACATCATACCGAAGTCGAGCCACTCACCTGAACATATTAAAGTGGTGTCTGTCTTCTACACAGTGGTGATCCTCATGTTGAACCCTCTGATCTACAGTCTGAGGAACAAAGAGGTGAAAGAGGCCATGAGAAAATTGATAGCTAGAATACATCAGTCATTTTGAAATGAATACAGTGTGAATCCAGAAACTACAAAACAATAATTTCAGGAACATATGTGATGGGCGTTTACGTTGTCCATTAGTCTTATTTTATGTGAAGAACTATCTTAAATATAAAATACCTGAATGTCGATTAATGCCAACTTTAATTTATAATTTTCTAGAGTCACAAAGTATAGCATTTTCACAAGAATCTGCTGGGTTCAAATTAAGTATGTATATTTCAGGATGAGGCTACCTGGAGAAACATAGTTTCACTTTTTCCTCTCCTCTGTTCATTATTTAGGGAGTCTGATTAGAGGGTGTTTTCTTTTTCTTCTGTTAAATTATACATTTAAAAAAATATCACCTTGTAAATTAACATCTCAGAAGGTATCATGAACTCAATTTGAAATGCAATTGATGGTGGTGTTGACAGGCCAGGTTACTTTCCATGGAAGACTTGGTCTCTCTTATACAGGGTTATCATTATCTTTGGAAATAGTGATGCTGGGATCTAGAAAAGTTTCATTCCCACCTAATGTAAGCCAGACCAAAATAATTCCACAGTATTGCCACCAGGAGACTAGATCCAGATAACAAAGAAGGAACTCTGAAGGCTTAGCCTTTGAGAGTTCCCTTAAGTTTTTCCTACTACTCAAAGGTTTGTTTGCAAAGGTTGGCTTGCAAAGGTTTGTCTTTGAACCTTTGCAGACAAGCCTTTGAGTAGTAGGAAAAACTACTGGGGAGTGGTGGTGCAGAGGGGGCTGAGGCACAGTGGAGCTTTCTTTCAGCAAGCAAGTTGGTATTTCCAGGGCATAAAATTACAGATTAAGATGCTTAGGCTGATGCAGACATGGAATATGCATGCCATCCTTCTTTGTAATATCTCTCAAGAAGGTGTTTATTGCTACCACTTCTGTCACTGCCTTATTCTAGGTGTGTAGCATAAGCCCCGACAGTTGCTTTTGTTTGTTTGTTTGTTTTGGTAAGGCAAGTGTCAGATTTAAGCTTTAGGGACTGAGGCAGCCACTTCAGATATTTTGAACTAACATTGCCAGCCACACAACTAAAGAACCAGGCTGATCCCCACCCCCAAGCTCCTTAGATAACTGACCATTTAGACTACTTGTATTTTCTCTTCACTTGCTTTAAATTCCTGCTCTTATGTTTCAAAGTCACCAATAAAGAGTGAGCCCATTAAACCCTAGGCTCCCATTCTCTACCCCAATAAAAGCAGAACCCTAAGATCTCTCTCTCTCTCACTCTATCCCATGACCCTGTGCGACCCCAGGTGTGCTACATGATTTCCAGGACTTGTAAGTAACAAGCTTTGTCTCTTTCAAAGTTTCCTGATGGTTATTGCTGAGGGCATCTTGCAATAAGAACCACAGGGTCGTCACAGAGCACCGAGCTGAGTTCCCTGTGCTATACAGCAGGTTCCCACTAGCTATCCATTTTACACTTTAGTGTATTTATGTCAAACCTAATCTCCCAATTCGTGACGACCTAGATGGGTGGGGTGGGAAGGATTGGAGGGAGGTCCAAGAGGGAGGGTATATAGGTATACATATAGCTGATTCACTTCATTGTACAGCAGAAACTAGTAAAGCAATTTTACTCCAAAAAAAAAAAAAAAAAAGAACCACAAGGGCCAGTCCAACCTCAAGGGTCAGGGATATGAAGACAATCTATGGAAGGAGCTGGCTTAAAGGAGTCCCAGTAACTCAGCACATTGGTAGACAAAAAGTTATGTATCCACAGTTGTTAAAAAGGATAACATCGGGACTTCCCCTGTGGCACAGTGGTGAAGACTCCACGCTCCCAATGCAGGGGGCCCGGGTTCAATCTCTGGTCAGGGAACTAGATCCCACATGCATGCTGCAACTAGGAGCCCACCTGCCACAACTAACGATTTAAAATTTTTAATTTTAATGGTCTAATTTATCAATATTTTCTTTAATGTTTTAGTGAGAAGTTCAAGAAATCTTTGCCTAATCCAATGTCATAAAGATAGTCTCTCATGTTATCTTCTAGAGGCTTTATACTTCTGAAACTAAGCGTTGAACAGCAATTTTAGATTTTTTTTTTCATCTATGAATGCAATAAAGGCAAAGACCTCACATTTATTTGCTGTGAGGCTGTGTGGGACTATATGATTTCTCTCTTATTATCAGCTCCTCCTCTGTTGCTGCTTTCTAGGTAAAACCCTTGGAGCATAAGGGAAGAGAATTTTGGGGTGAAATGATTTGTCTTTGCATTTGGCTTTCTTCTAAATTTCTATCTGTTCAGACAATTTACACTGTCACCCAAGATTTGGCTGATGCCTTCTCATCCCTTCAAGTTGTCTCTGTATGGCAGACGAGACTATGCACCTGTCCTTAGGTGTGCAACCTGCTCACCTATATGGATGTCAGTTCATCAAGGCTTTCTTGAATCCTCTACTCCTGATTCATCGAATATATGGGTATGATTTTCATTTCATCAAGGTTTATCTTGTTACCATATGATCAAATGTTTTTCACATCCTTGTACATCCTAATTCAGAGATGCAAGTACAACTCTGATTGATTTATGAATATTAAATCAATCTAGAATTCCTGGAATAAACCCAACTTTGGTTGCTTTTTTATCCATTTTATTATCATTGGATTTGATTTGCTAATACTTGGTTTAGGAGGTTTGCATCTATGTTCATGAGAGAATTTGGCCTATCATTTTCCATTCTTGAAATGAAATTTTCAGGTGGGGATATCAAAATATAAAAATGATTTGGAAAGGGTTTCTTTGTTGTCTATTCTCAAAAGAACTTTTACAGGATCAGTGATATTTATTCCTGTAATATTTGTAAGACTTCAATGGTGAAGCCATCTGAGCTTTCCATTTTTGTGGAAAAGTTTTTCACTGTAAGGCTCATTTTCATTAATGAATAAAGAAATATTTAGTTTCTCAGTTTATTTCTTTGTCATTTTTGTTAACATATTCTTCAAATTAGTTTTCCAATTCCTTTATATTTTAAAATTATATCTTATTTTTATTTTCTGTAAGATTTGTAATGTTGTTCTCTTTTCATCCCAATATTGTATTTTCTATATATATTAATAAATCTTGCTAGTGGTTTATCAATTTTATTAGCATTTTCAAATGATGAAATTTTGATTTGTGCCTTTCTGTACATTAATTTTCTATTTCATAAATTTACATTCATCTTTATTATTTTCTTCTTTACTTCTTTGGGTTTAATTTAAAGTTCTTTATTTAAATTCTTGAGAAGGCTTGAGAAAGACATTTTGATAATAGTTTTCAGTCTGCTTTTGCAATACAGCATTGATGGTTATAAATTTCCTTACAGTTGTTGTTTTAGTGGTGTCCAGTAAGATTTAATGTGTTGTATTTTAGTTATCTAACTGAACACATCTAATTTTTACCGTGATTTCTTTCTTAACTTTTGTATTATTTCCAAATATATTGTTTATTTTCCAAAATTTTGGCAATATTCATTCAAGTTATATATATTATTGACAAAGGACGTATAATGAAAGATTTAATTACCTGAAAAAAAAAAATTGAGACTAGATTTCTGATCAATTTTTGTAGTAAAGTTGTTATCAGCTTAAAACAGATCATTATAACTGTAAGATATTTTATGTAAACTCCTTAGTTACCACAAAGAAAATACGTACAGAAGTTACACAAAAGAAAAAGAAAAAGGAATCAAAACATATCAATTTAAAAACACACACACAGGGGGCTTCCCTGGTGGCGCAGTGGTTGAGAATCTGCCTGCCAATGCAGGAGACACAGGTTTGAGCCCTGGTCTGGGAAGATCCCACATGCCGCGGAGCAACTAGGCCCGTGAGCCACAACTATTGAGCCTTTGCGTCTGGAGCCTGTGCTCCGCAACGAGAGGCCGCGATAGTAAGAGGCCCGCACATGGCGATGAAGAGTGGCCCCCGCTCGCAGCAACTAGAGAAAGCCCTCGTACAGAAACGAAGAGCCAACACAGCCATAAATAAATAAATTAATTAAATTTAAAAAATAAATAAAATAAAAACACACACACAACGAGATGAAGAAAGCCAGCAAGAGAGAAAAAGTGGGACAAAATAACTATCAGATAAACTGAAAATAGTTAACAAATGGCAACAGTAAATCCTCCATCAATAATCACTTTAAATGTAAATGGACTGAATTCCCCAATAAAAAGACACAGAATAGCTGAATGAATAAAAAATCAAGATACATATAAAAATCAAAAAATTCACTTTAGTGGCTCTGCTAATATCAAAGTAGACTTTAGGTCAAAAAGACTTTTGTCTCTAGAAACAAAGAGGATGATTACATAATGATAGAAGGATCACTTCAACAGGAAAATATAACAATTATAAATATATATGAACTCAACATCAAAACACCTAATTATATGAAACAAATATTGATAAATCTGAAAGGAGAAATTGACAACAATACAATCATAGTATTTTTAAATACTTCAATTTCAATAATGGATAGAACATCTTGACAGAAGATCAATAAAGAAACAGTGTATTTGAACAATACTATAGACCAAATGGGCCTAACAGACACATACAGGACTTTTCACCCAACAGCAGAAGAAAACACATTCTTCTCAAGCAGACATGGAATATGCTTCAGGAATAATCACGTATTAGGTCACAAAAAGTTTTAATAAATTTAAGAAAATCGAAATTATACTAAGTATATTTTCCAACCACAGTGGAATGAAACTTGAAATCAATGACAGCAAGAAAAGGGGAAAACTCACAAATACATGGAAACGAAATAACACACTGTTGAACAACCACTGAGTCAAAGAGGATATCAAAAGAAAATATAAAAATATCTTGAGGTCAAGATGGAGGACTAGGAGGACACAGAATTCACGTCTCCACACAACTAGGGCACCTACCAGGCAACGGTGAGGAACCATGGACACCTAAGGGGACGGGAGGAACCCCCAGCGACTGGGTAGGACGTGGGGTGTGGGAGGGAGGAGGGAGGAGAAGTGGAGGCGGGAGGGGACTGGTGCCCCTGAGGGGCGGTTGGAGGAGGGGAAGGGATCCCACACCCGATGGGGGAAATTGGGGGACCACTGGGAGGGCAGAGGATCAAAAGGGAGTGTGGCCAAGTCTCCCCTGCCCACTTGGGCCCCCAGGAGCCTGCTGAGATCCCAGGTCTGATCCTCTGCCCACCAAGGCCCACTCCAGCCATGTGGGTCCTAAGGGAGTGGGAGGGAGGGAAGTGGGAGCAAAAGTAAAGGCCAGACCTCTGGGACCAGCACCCCTGAGGGGTGCTGGGGGAGGGAAGGAGTTCCTACACCCAGTGGGACACACCTATGGTTAGGGGTCCAGTGGGGATGGGGGAGACCCAGGGGTGGGGCACAGAGGAATGGGAGGGAAAGTGGCCAGCGCTTTCCCTGTCCACTTAGGCACCGGGGAGGCTGTTGGGCTCCCAGGCCAAATCCTCTGCCCTCGGAGCCTCCCTCCTACTGTGCAGATCCCAAGCCCCACCCCTACACCCCCACCCAGGGCCCTACATCTACACTCAGAGACCCCATCTGGGACACCCTCCAACCTTGCTGGGCCTAAACCCCACCCACACACCCTCACCCAGGACCTTACCTCCAAACTCTGGAACACCACATCCCGGAGGCCCCCCTTTGGACGTGCTGCCTCTCCCCTTCCACGCAGGTCCTAAGCAGAGGTCCCACTCCACCCTAAACCCCGCCTCTGCCTAAGCTCCACCCCCCCACCTAAGCTCTGCCTCCATAGCCAAGTCTTTTTTTTTTCTTTTTTCCTCTTAGATTGCGGTTCTGTTTTACCTTGCTGTTGATTCATTTATATTTTTATTTATTCTAATAAATCTTTTATTTCTCTAATTTTATTTTATTCTTTACACTTTGTTACTGTTCTGCTCCTTTTGGCTTGTTCCCTTTTTTTTTTCCCCTCTTTTTTCTGTTGAGGTTTTGTTTTACCTTGTTACAGTTGTTTCAATTATATTTTTATTTTTCCTAATATATTTTTTATCCTTCTAATTTTATTTTATTTTTTTATCCTTTATTATTGTACTGCTCCTTTTTTTCTTTTTATCTTTCTTTTTTTTTTTTTTTGCCTGGCTTGCAGGATCTTGGTTCCCAGGTTGGAGGTCAGGCCTGAGCTCCCGTGGTGGGAGTGCTGAGTCCAAACCACTGGACTAACAGAGAACCTCAGACCCCAGGGAATATTAATCAGAGTGAAGCCTCCTGGAGGTCCTCATCTTGGCACCAAGACCTGGCTCTACCCAACTGCTTGTAAACTCCAGTGCTGCACACCTCAGGCCAAGTAAACAGTAAGACAGGAATACAGCCCCACCCATCAAAAAAAAAATGAAACTACAAAAAAATATGTTACAGATGAAGGAGCAAGGTAAAACCCTACAAGACCAAATAAATGAAGATGAAATAGACAACTTGCCTGAAAAAGAATTCAGAGTAATGATAGTAAAGATAATCCAAAATCATGGAAACAGAACGGAGAAAATACAAGAAACGTTTAACAAGGACCTAAAAGAACTAAAGAGCAAATAAACAATGATGAGCACCACAATAACTGAAATTTAAAATACTCTAGAAGGAATCAATAGAATAATTTAGGCAGAAGAATGGATAAGTGAGCTGGAAGATAAAATGGTGGAAATAACTGCCGGGGAGCAGAATAAAGAAAAAAGGATGAAAAGAATTGAGGACAGTCTCAGAGACCTCTGGACAACATTAAACGCACCAACATTTGAATTATAGGGGTCCCAGAAGAAGAACAGAAAAACAAAGGGTCTGAGAAAATATTTGAAGAGATTATAGTCAAAAACTTCCCTAATATGGGAAAGGAAATAGTCAATCAAGTCCAGGAAACACAGAGAGTCCCATACAGGATAAACCCAAAGAGAAACATGCTGAGACACATATTAATCAAACTACCAAAAATTAAATACAAAGAAAAAATATTAAAAGCAGCAAGGGAAAAGCAACAAACAACATAAAAGGGAATCCCCATAAGGTTAACAGCTGATCTTTCAGCAGAAACCCTGCAAGACAGAGGGAGAGGCAGGATATATTTAAAGTGATGAAAGGGAAAAACCTACAACCAAGATTACTCTACCTGGCAAGGACCTCATTCAGATTCGATGGAGAAATCAAAAGCTTTACAGACAAGCAAAAGCTAAGAGAATTCAATGTCACCAAACCAGCTCTACAAATAATGCTAGAGGAACTTCTCTAAGTGGGAAACACAAGAGAAGAAAAGGACCTACAAAAACAAACCCAAAACAATTAAGAAAATGGTCATAGGAACATACATATCGATAATCACCTTGAATGTAAATGTATTAAATGCTCCAACCAAAAGACAGAGACTGGCTGAATGGATACAAAAACAAGACCTGTATATATGCTGTCTACATGAGACCCACTTCAGACTTAGTGACACATACAGACTGAAAGTGAGGGGATGGAAAACGATATTCCATGCAAATGGAAATCAAAAGAAAGCTGGAGTAGCAATACTCATATATCAGATAAAATAGACTTTAAAATAAAGAATGTTACAAGAGATAAGGAAGGACACTACATAATGATCAAGGGATCAATCCAAGAAGAAAACATAACAATTATAAATATTTATGCACCCAAAATAGGAGTACCTCAATACATAAGGCAAATGCTAACAGCTATAAAAGAGGAAACCGACAGTAACACAATAATAGTGGGGGACTTTAACACCTCATTTACACCAATGGACAGATCATCCAAACAGAAAATTAATAAGGAAACATAAGCTTTAAATGACACAACAGACCAGATAGATTTAATTGGTATTTATAGGACATTCCATCCAAAAACAGCAGATTACACTTTCTTCTCAAGTGCGCATAGAACATTCTCCAGGATAGATAACATCCTGCGTCACAAATCAAGCCTCAGTAAATTTAAGAACACTGAAATCATATCAAGCATCTTTTCTGACCACAACGCTATGAGATTAGAAATCAATTACAGGGGAAAATAATGTAAAAAAACACAAACACATGGAGGCTACACAATACGTTACTAAATAACCAAGAGATCACTGAAGAAATCAAAGAGGAAATCAAAAAATACCGGAGACAAATGACAATGAAAACACGATGATCCAAAACCTATGGGATGCAGCAAAAACAGTTCTAAGAGGGAAGTTTATAGCAATACAAACCTCCCTCAAGAAACAAGAAAAACCTCAAATAAACAATCTAACCTTACACCTAAAGGAACCAGAGAAAGAAGAACAAACAAAACTCAAAATTAGCAGAAGGAAAGAAATCATAAAGATCAGAGCAGAAATAAATGAAATAGAAACAAAGAAAACAATAGCAAAGATCAATAAACTAAAAGCTGGTTCTTTGAGAAGAAAAACAAAATTGATAAACCGTTAGCCAAACTCATCAAGAAAAAGAGAGAGAGGACTCAAATCAATAAAATTAGAAATGAAAAAGAAGAAGTTACAACAGACATGCAGAGATACAAAGCATCCTAAGAGACTACTACAAGCAACTCTATGCCAATAAAATGGACAACGTGGAAGAGATGGACAAATTCTTAGAGAGGTATAACCTTCTAACACTGAACCAGGAAGAAACAGAAAATATGAACAGACCAATCACAAGTAATGAAATTGAAACTGTGATTGAAAATCTTCCAACAAACAAAAGTCCAGGACCAGATGGCTTCACAGGTGAATTCTATCAAACATTTAGAGAAGAGATAACACCTATCCTTCTCAAACTCTTCCCAAAAATTGCAGAGGAAGGAACACTCCCAAACTCATTCTATAAGGCCACCATCACCCTGATACCAAAACCAGACAAAGACACTACAAAAAAAGAAAATTACAGACCAATATCACTGATGAATATAGATGCAAAAATCCTCAACAAAATACTAGCAAACAGAATCCAACAACACATTAAAAGGATCATACACCACGATCAAGTGGGATTTATCCCAGGGATGCAAGGATTCTTCAATATACGCAAATCAGTCAATGTGATACACCATATTAACAAATTAAAGAATAAACAAACTAAAGAATAAAACCATATTAACAAATTAAAAATTTGTTAAATTAACAAATTAAAGAATAAAAACCATATGATCGGGCTTCCCTGGTGGCGCAGTGGCTGAAAATCTGCCTGCCAATACAGGGGACACGGGTTCGAGCCCTGGTCTGGGAAGATCCCACATGCCACAGAGCAACTAGGCCTGTGAGCCACAACTACTGAGCCTGCGCGTCTGGAGCCTGTGCTCCACAATAAGAGAGGCCGTGATAGTGAGAGGCCCACGCACCGCGATGAAGAGTGGCCCCCGCTTGCCGCAACTAGAGAAAGCCCTTGCACAGAAACGAAGACCCAACACAGCCAAAAATAAATAAATAAATAAATTAATTAATTTTAAAAAACCCAACCATATGATCATCTCAACAGATGGAGAAAAAGTTTCTGACAAAATTCAACACCCACTTATGATAAAAACTCTCCAGAAAGTGAGCATAGAGGGAACCTACCTCAATATAATAAAAGCAATATATGACAAACACACAGCAAACATCATTCTCAATGGTGAAAAACAGAAAGCATTTCCTCTAAGATCAGGAACAAGACAAGGATGTCCACTCTTGCCACTATTATTCAACATAGTATTGGAAGTCCTAGCCATGGCAATCAGAGAAGAAAAAGAAATAAAAGGAATACAAATAGGAAAACAAGTAAAACTGTCACTGTTTGCCAATGACATGATACTATACATAGAAAATCCTAAGGATGCCACCAGAAAACTACTAGAACTAATGAATGAATTTAGTTAGGTTGCAGTATACAAAATTAATGCACAGAAATCTCTTGCATTCCTATACACTAACAACAAAAGATCAGAAAGAGAAATGAAGGAAACAATCCCATTTACCATCGCAACAAAAAGAATAAATACCTAGGAATAAACCTACCTAAGGAGGGAAAAGACCTGTACTCAGAAAACTATAAAATACTGGTGAAAGAAATCAAAGATAACATAAACAGATGGAGAGATATACCATGCTCCTGGATTGGAAGAATCAGTATTGTGAAAATGACTATACTACCCAAAGCAATCTACAGATTCAATGCAATCCCTGTCAAATTACCAATGGCATTTTTCACAGAACTAGAACAAGAAATTTTGCAATTTGTATGGAAACACAAAAGACCCTGAATAGCCAAAGCACTCTTAAGAAAGAAAAACAGAGATGGAGGAATCAGGCTCCCTGACTTCAGACTATACTAAAAAGCTACAGTAATCAAGACAGTATGGTACTGGCACAAAAACAAAAATATAGATCAATGGAACAGGATAGAAAGCCCAGAGATAAACCCACTCACATATGGTCACTTTATCTTTGACAAAGGAGGCAAGAATATACAATGGAGAAAAGGCAGTCTCTTCAATAAGTGGTGCTGGGAAAAATGGATAGATACATGTAAAGAATGAAGTTAGAACACACCCTAACACCATACACAAAATAAACTCAAAATAGATTAAAGACCTAAATGTAAGGCCAGACACTATAAAACTCTTAGAGAAAAACATAGGTACAACACTCTATGACATAAAACACAGCAAGATCCTTTTTGACCCACCTCCTAGAGTAAGGGAAATAGAAACAAAAATAAACAAATGGGACCTAATGTAACTTAAAAGCTTTTGCACAGCAAAGGAAACCATGAACAAGACGAAAAGACAACCCTCAGAATGGGAGAAAATATTTGCAAATGAAGCAACTGACAAAGGATTAATCTCCAAAATACACAAGCAGTTCATGCAGCTCAATATCAAAAAAACAAACAACCCAATCCAAAAATAGTAGGAAGACCTAAATAGACATTTCTCCAACGAAGACATACAGATGGCCAAGAGGCACACGAAAAGATGTTCAACATTACTAATCATTAGAGAAATGCATATCAAATCCAGAATGAGGTATCACCTCACACCAGTCAGAATGGCCATCATCAAAAAATCTACAAATAAATGCTGGAGAGGGTGTGGAGAAAAGGGAACCCTCCTGCACTGTTGGTGGAAATGTAAATTGATACAGACACTATGGAGAACAGTATGGAGGTTCCTTAAAAAACTAAAATAGAACTACCATACGACCCAGCAATCCCACTACTGGGCATATACCCTGAGAAAACCATAATTCAAAAAGATACATGCACCCCAATGTTCATTGCAGCACTATTTACAAGAGCCAGGACATAAAAGCAACCTAAATGTCCATCAACAGATGAATGGATAAAGAAGATGTGGCGCATATATGCAATGGAATATTATTCAACCATAAAAAGGAACGAAATTGAGTTATTTGTAGTGAGGTGGATGGACCTAGAATTTGTCATACAGAGTGAAGTAAGTCAGAAAGAGAAAAATAAATACTGTATGCTAACACATATATGTGGAATTTTAAAAAACGGTACTGACAAACCTAGTGGCTGGGCAGGAATAAAGATGCAGACGTAGAGAATGGACTTGAGGGCACAGTGGGGGAAGGGGAAGCTGGGATGAAGTGAGAGAGTAGCATTGACATATATACACTACCCAATGTAAAATAGATGGCTAGTGGGAAGCTGCTGCATAGCACAAGGAGATCAACTTGATGCTTTGTGACGACCTAGAGGTATGGGATAGAGAGGGTGGGAGGAGGCTCAAGAGGG
Source organism: Balaenoptera musculus (assembly GCF_009873245.2). Lineage (NCBI taxonomy): Eukaryota > Metazoa > Chordata > Mammalia > Artiodactyla > Balaenopteridae > Balaenoptera > Balaenoptera musculus. The sequence goes on from NC_045792.1 coordinate 61,597,634, forward strand.
AGGGGATATGGGGATATATATATATATATATATACATACATACACACACACATATATACATACATACATATAGCTGATTCACTTTGTTGTACAGCAGAAACTAACACAACATTGTAAAGCATTTATACTCCAATGAAGATGTGAAAAAAAAACCTTGAGACAAATGAAAAGGGAAATGCAACTTAGGATATGCAGCTAAAGCAGTACCAAAAAGGAAGTTTATAGCAATAAATATCACATTAAAAAAGAAGAAAAATTTAAAATAAACAACCTGACTTTACATCCCATGGAACTAGAAAAAGAAGAAAAAACTAAACCCAAGCAGAAGGCAGGAAAAAATAAAGATCATAGCAGATGACTTTCAATACCCCCTGAAAGGAGTTCAGGGTGGAGAGAAGAAATGAGGTACTCTGTGCTCTGGAAAAAACTGGGTGAACAGGTCTTCAGATAGTTAGATATTTTCAGGAGTCAATTTTATGAGCCCAATTCTTATATCTCCTCATATCTAGAAAAGCACTAAAATCCTTCATGGTGACGTCTGCTCCTCATGACTAGCAGAAACCTTCTGCAAAAAAATGTGTGCTTGATTGCATGTACTCCCCCTTCACCAAATTCACATATATACTGACCTTTCCCCCCAGTCTCTTTGGAGCAGTTTCTCAGAGCTATCTGAAACGCTGTCTCCTGGGCTATAGTCCTCATTTTGCCCCAAATAAAACATAACTCATAACTCAAAAAAATAAATTAATTAAATAAAGATCATAGCAGAAATAGAGAATAGAAAAATAATTTTAAAAATCTACAAAATTAAGAGTTGTATTTTAAAAAATAAACAAAATAGAGAAATCTGTAGCTAGACTAGGGAAAAAAGAGGCCTCAATAAATAAAATCATAAATGAAAGAAGAAACTTCCCTGGTGGTGCAGTGGTTGAGAATCCGCCTGCCAATGCAGGGGACACGGGTTTGATCCCTGGTCCAGGAAGATCCCACATGCAGTGGAGCAACTAAGCCCGTGTACCACAACTACTGAGCCTGTGCTCTAGAGCCCACAAGCCACAAGTACTGAAGCCCACACGCCTAGAGCCTGTGCTTCACACAAGAGAAGCCACTGCAATGAGAAGCCCGCACACCGCAACGAAGAGTAGCCCCGCTCACCGAACTAGAGAAAGCCCATGCACAGCAACGAAGACCCAACGCAGCCAAAAATAAATAAATTTATTAAAAAAAAAAATGGACACCTCAGAAATAAAAAGTATCATAAGGGATTACACAAACAATTATGTGTGAACAAATTGGATAACCTAGAAAAAATACATAAATGCTAGAAACATACAACTTATCAAGACTGAATCAAGAATAATGTTAAAGTAGAACTATCATATGATCTAGCAATCCCATTTCTGGATATATACCTGAAGGAAATGAAAACATCATCTCAAAGAGATAAATGCACTCCCATGTTTATTGCAGCATTATTCACAATATCCAAGACATGGAAATAACCTAAGTGTCCATCAACAGATGAATGGATAAAGAAAATATGATTGATATATATATATATATATATATATATACACACACACACACACACATATATATCATAATGTATACACACACACACACACAAACACAATGGAATATTATTCAGCCATTAAAAAGCTATCCTGCCTTATGTGACAACATGGATGGACTTTGAGGGCATTAAGCTAAGTGAAATAAGTCAGACAGAGAAAGGCAAGTATTGTATGTTCTCACTTATATGTGGAATCTTAAAAAACCAAAATCATAGAAATAGAGGGTACAATAGAGGCTGTCAGGCTCTGCAGGTGGGGGAAATGGTGAGATGTTTGTCAAAGGGTACAAACTTCCAGCTATAAGATGAATAAGTTCTGGAGATCTAATGTGGAGCATAGTGACTTTAGTAAACAATACTGTATTATATACTTGAAAGTTGTCAAGAAAGCAGATCTTAAATGTTCTCATCACATACACACACAAAAAGATAATTATGTAAGGGGAGGGAGGTGTTAATTAACCATATTGTGGTAATCATTTTGCAATATATATGTGCATCAAATCATCACATTGTATTCCTTAAACTTAATTATGTTACAGGTCAATAGTATCTCAATAAATTGGGGGGAAAAAAAGAGAAAAAGAAAGCCTGAACAGACCAATGACATATAAAGAGATTAAATCAGTAATCAAGAACCTTCCAACAAAGAAAAGCCAAAGATAATTTGGCTTCATGGGTGAATGCTACCACGCATTCAAACAAGAATTATACTAATTCTTCTTAAACTCTTCCAAAAATAGAAGCAGTGAGACCACCTTCAAACTCATTTTATGAGTTCAGCATCACCTCAATAGCAAAGCCATACAAAGACACTACAAGAGTCATCTTCTTCATGATCATGCTAATGACCATATCTGGAAATCTCAGAGTAAGCTTGTCCTTAGCCAGGGCAATTAGGCAAGAAAAAAAAAAAAAAAAGGTGTACAAATCAGGAAAAATTGTCCCTGTTTGCAGACAACATAATTTTATATAGAGAAAACTGGAAAGTCCATCAGAAAATTGTTTGAACTAATAAACAAATTCAATAAAGTTGCAAGATACAAAATCAACATATAAAAATCATTTTCATTACTCTACAATAACAGTGAACTATCTGAAAAGGAAATGAGGAAACAATCTCATTTACTATAATACCAAAAATAAGAAAATACCTAGGAATAAACTTAACTAAGGAAATGAAAGACTTGTATACTGAAAACTACAAAATATTGATAAAAGAAATTAAACAAGACTCAAACATTAAAACATCCTGTGTTCTTGGGTTGGAAGACTTAATATTGCTAAAATATCCATTCTACCCAAAGCAGATTCAATACATCCGTATCAAAGTCCCAATAGAATTTTTTACAGAAATAGAAAAAACAATTCTAAAATTCATATGGAACCACAAAGAACCCCAAATAGCCAAAATAATCTTGAGAAAAAAGGACAAAGCTGTAGGCCTCACACTTCCTGATTCCAAAATATATTACAAAGTTACAGTAATTAAAACAATATGGTACTGGCATAAAGACACAATACAGACCAATGAATAGAATAGTGAACCAAAAATAAATGCATGCATATACAGTCAACTAAGTTTTGACAAGGGCTTCAAGAATAGACAGTGGGCAAAGGATAGTCTCTTCAATAAATAGTGCTGGGAATACTGGATATCCCTAGAGAATAAAATTGACAATTATCTTACACTATACAAAAAAATCAACTCAAAATGGATTAAAGACTTAAATGTAAGACCTAAAACTGTAAGGGTAAAACTCCTGGAAGAAAACATAGGGAAAAGGATTCATGTCATTGGTTTTGGCAATGATTTCTTTGATACCAAACCAAAAGCACAGGCAACAAAAACAAAAATAGACTCGTGAGACTACATTGAACTAAAAAGCTTCTGCACAGCATGGAAATAATCAACAGAGTGAAAAGGCAACTATAGACTAGGAGAAAATATTTGCAAACTATATATCTGATAAGGGGTTAATTTCCAAAATATATAAGGAACTCATAAAACTCTATAGCATAAAAACTAATAACTCGATTTAAAAATGAGCTAAAGACTTAAATAGACTTTTTTCCCAAAGAATACATAGAAATGGCCAACAGGGATATGAAAAGGTGCTCAACATCACTAATCATCAAGTAAATGCAAATCAAAACCAAAATGAGATATCACCTCACATGTGCCTGGATGGCTATTACCAAAAAAAAAAAAGACAATTGTGGGCCAGGATGTAGAGAAAGAGGAAACTCTTGTACAGTTTTGCTGGGAAGGCAAAATGGTGCAGTTGTTATGGAAAACTGTAGAGAGGTCCCTCAAATAATTAAAAATAGAACTGCCATATAATTCACTAATCCCACCTCTAGATATTTACCAAAAGAACTGAAATTAGTATCTCAAAGAGATATTAGGACTCCCTTGTTCATTGCAGCATTATTCATACTAGCCAAGATATGAAAGCAATGTAAATGTCCATCAACAAAGAAATGGATAAACAAATTTTGGTAAACACATACAATAGAATATTATAGTCTTAAAAAAAGAAAGAAATTCTGTAATATGTGACAATATAGATGAACCCAGAGAACACTATGCTAAGTGAAATAAGCTGGTCACAGAAGGACAGTACTGCATGATTCTACTTTATAAGATATCTAAAAGAGTCAAGTTCATAGAATCAAGAGTGGAATGATGGTTGCCAGGGGCTGAGGTTAGAGTGAAATGAGGAGTAGCTAATCAATACACATAAAGTTTGAGTTAAGCAAGATGAGTAAGTTCTAGAGATCTGCTGTAGAACACTGTACCTATAGTTAACAATACTGTATTGTATACTTAAAAACCTACTAAGAGGATAAGTCTCATGCTAAGTTTTTTTTTTTTTTAAAGCAAAGGCTTTTTTTTTCCCTTTAAACATTTATTTTATTTTTGGGCTGTGCTGTGTGTTAGTTGCAGCACGCGGGCTCTAGTTGAGGCATGTGAGCTCAGTAGTTGTGGCCCACGGGCTTAGTTGCCCCATGGCATGTGAGATCTTAGTTCCCCGACCAGGGATCAAACCTGCATCCGCTGCATTGGAAGGCAGATTCTTTACCACTGGACCACCAGCGAAGTCCCTCATGCTAAGTATTCTTACCACAACAGAATGAACATTAAAAAGATCATTCATTTATTCACTCACCCATTCATTCATTTAGTACTGCTATGTACCAGGCACTCTGCAATGTTCTAAGAATAAACTCTTGAACAAGGCAGACATGACTCCCTCCCTCATGGGAGTTGTAGGATAGTAGATAAAAAAGACAAATGCAATTATTTGCTCCAGTACCTACATAATTAGAAGTGTGTAAATGCAAAACATACTTCAGGATTCTTTGAAATTGTTCATCAGGAGAATATGACTTAGTCTACGGTGTCAGAGGAGGTTTCAATAGTGAAATAAATTTAAACCTGAGACCATAAAGGTGACTAGAAGTTAGTCTTCCATTAGAAGGGGTTGTTGAGTGATGAATACAATTATAAAATGGTTTGTAGTTGGGTAAAGATAGAGATGTGGGAGTATCTAGTTATCTTTAGGTCATAACACAGTGCCTGATACATAGAAAGACTTTTTAAAAATTGTTTAACACTAATTTAACAAACATCTATTTACTGCCATCTATATTCCCAATATTTCACCATTTAAAAAGGGATACAAAATAATTTGTCATGGACACTACATCTTCACTCCAGGGAAAGAGCACGATCTTCAACTATAATGGGTATTAATTAAATGGTGTGAACAAAATGTTAGGAGGAGGGCAGGGGTGAAGGGAATTTAATTCTCCCAGGTGTCATCTGGAATGTTTTTTGTATCACTCATCAGCCACAGTTGGGTTTCCTTAAAGCCTAAAGGAGCTGTGTCTTTCTAGGAGAGCTGGAACCTCGCAGCATGTCCATTTCATAACTTGTTGGAGTTGAGATCTTTGAGCTGTCAGAGTCTCATTATGTGGATTATCAGGCTTAACTTTGTTCTGAAGGTTATTGATCTATAGGCTCCTTCAAGCCCAGAATCAAAGGAGCCTGACCTTCAACGTAGAGAGTGTTCTGCTATGTGGCCATGGTCTAAGAACCCAGCCAGAATCAATTGTGGCCATGTATCTTGGACAACCTGCTAGTCAATGTGGCAGCTGTGTATGGCAGGGTGATAAGAAAAATGTTAGTGTGAGCTTCATGGTTCTATTAGAACGCATACATGTTGGTAGCTCACTGGGGAGAGGGAAGTTCATGTATGTGAGAAATGTCTACAGCCAACAAGCCCGGTGTGTATCTCAAGTGTCCTAGTACAATTCTATAATACATATGGAAATTTTATACAATTTTTAAAAATGTATGTCACTTAGAATGTTGATAATAATACTGCAATTCCATTAGATGCATATTTGTAAACTAAATTGTACTAGCGAACCCAAATCTAAACACACGTGATATGAAAACCTGGACCACTGACTATAGCCACATTTCAGAAATGCCACAAATTGTCACAACCATATTAGTCATGTTGATCTAATAATCAACTTCAAGGATAGTAAAATGTTATGTTTTACAATTTAATTAAACCAAAATTTTCATTTTTTTCCATTTAACTAAAAAAATTAATGGAACCTGAGGGTATTTAGAAAATATTTTATTTATACACTTTTACATAATCATGTTTACATGTTATTTCTATCCCAGTAGATGTATACATGTAATTTCTCTATCCCAATAGATTCTCAATGAAGTTTTCCAAAACAAGTGAAGTAATTAATTTGTAATTACAAGTGAAATAGGTGATTTGGGCCTTATCCTAAATGACACCAACCTCACTGAAATGTGCCTTTGCTGTACAGCAACAATTCCTTGGAGACTATCACTAGTGTTGCAGTGGATGTATCACTAGTTCATACATGTTCACTTTTAAGGATACAGACATATTTGATTCTCTTCTATGCACCAGAAATTACAAGTTGATTATTTCAAGCAAACTATTAGTAATTGAGCATTTATTTGTTGTGTTAACAGTGCTGGGAGTTATCACCCACATCATGTAATTTAACCCAAGAATCACATGAGGTATGTATTATCTCCTTTTTACAGGTAAGGAAACAGAAGAGCAAACATTTCTTATAACTTGCCTATGATTTCATAGACAGCAAGAGGCAGAGCTAGAAACTGATCCTAGATCTGCATGGCTCCAAAGTCCATGGTATTCTGCATGTCACTTTGCCTTCCACGCTGGTACTCATATCCAACTTTGAAAACATTTGTGTGTTTCATACATCTATTTTCTTTAAAGATATAAAATTCATTTCAGGTTTGGGTCTTTGTCTACTTAAAAAAGCCAGAACTTGATAATTCATATACATAATCCTAGTACCATTCATACTATAACATACCATTGTCATGACTCACATGTAACACTGAGTAGAATGTGTGTGGTTGCTGACAGTATGTATGTATGTTTTCTTAATTCTTAAGATACAGTTTCTTGAAAAAACAAATTATTCATAAGAATATGTTGATCTTTAAATTAGAGGAGCCATGGGAATGACTGAAGGTAATTAACACATTCTCACCTGCCCTTGATCGTGTGATCTATTTTGAAGTAAGGGAGCATTATTCTGAAATACTAATCTTTCTTTCAGTCTAATTTCCTAGCTTTCCTTGCCGGCTACCTCTATTCCTACCTTCGTAACTACCCCTTCCTCCCATCCTCATCATGTGCCCCTACTCCTTATTTCTATATAGTTGCTTAATAGAAACCAAAACTTAACTAACCCAAGTCCCAAAATATTTCAGTTCACTTTGCATTTAATCCTCACCCATAAAAATATCCAGACTCTTCTTATTGTTTCATACAATCCCATAAGTATGAAAAGGTATGGTATAGAAGATAAGTCCTGGAAGATTTTGCAAAATATCCAAGATGTTTATCTCATAAAAACAGTAAAAATTCTATTTCCCTTCCATCTTGAACATGAACACCTTCCTGCCCTTGCTATCAAATATTATAACTAAGGATGTGATATTTTTTATTCCAGGAAAAAGATCAAGTAAGAAAGCGATGTCGAAGTCAGCATCGTATTTTTTGGCCCAATCAGTTGGATAAATGGAGATAGCATTTACTAAGGCAGAGATTGCTAAATAGAGGCACATTTGGGATGGGGCTGGAAAATCAAGAGCTGGTCTTTCTTTGAAAATTTAGGTTATTTACAGTTCATGTTATTACAATCGATACTGCTGTAAACATTCTTTTACATATCGCCCATGCACATGGGTAAGATTTACCCCATGGTATACAAATAGGAGTAAAATAGCTGAGTCCTAAGGTAATCAAGTCTTCAGTTTTAATATTTTCATGGAAATTGAAAAGAAAATTTATATGCACAAGTATTCTATAAGTGAGGCAAATTTACCATTTAAAATATTTATAAGGTTATATTTAGGTTATGCTTAGGTATATAAATGCGGGGTCATTTCAGTCAATTTAGTCTCCTCTGGTTCTGATGTCAGTAGGCACTGTTAAATGAATAGGTGGAGACTGCAAACCATACAACAGTGACCGAGTTCATTATTTTGGGATTAACAGATAATCCCACACTATGTGCCATCTTCTTTGAGATTTTTCTAGTTTATATAGTTACCGTAGTGGGAAATATCAGCACAATCACCTTAATCCGAAGTAGCCCACAGCTTCCCATGCCTATGTACCTTTTCCTCAGCCATTTGGCCTTTGTAGACATTGGGTATTCCACATCAGTCACACCAATCATGCTGATGAGTTTCTTAAGAGAGAGAACTGCCATCCCAGTCACTGGCTGTATAGCTCAGCTTGGCTCTGATGTCACCTTTGGGGCTACAGAGTGCTTCCTGCTGGCCACCATTGCCTACAATCACTATGGGTCCATCTGCTCTCCCTTGCTCTACTCCATCCACATGTCCCCAGTGGTCTGCTTCTTCCTGTTGGAGGCCTCCTACTTGGGTGGATGCATAAATGCTTCTTCATTTACAGGCTGTTTGATGAATCTCTCCTTCTGAGAACCAAATAAAATGAACCATTTTTTCTGTGACCTCTTCCCACTCTTGAAGCTTTCTTGCAGCCATGTTTCTATTGCTGAAATATCTCCTGCCATCTCTTCTGCATCAGTCCTCATAAGCACGCTATTTACCATAATCGTGTCGTACAGCTACATCCTCCACTCAATCCTGAAGATGCACTCTACTGAGGGGAGGAAGAAGGCCTTCTCTACCTGCATTTCCCACCTCACTGCAGTCACTTTGTTTTACAGGACAGTTTTGTTTGTTTACGTAATGCCCAAATCGAGCTATTCAGCTGATCAGGTCAAAGTGGCATCTGTAATCTACATAGTGGTGGTCCCCATGCTGAACCCCCTCATCTGCAGTCTGAGGAAGAAGGAGGTGAAAGAGGCTATGAGAAAACTAATGGCTAGAGCACATTGGTTTTCCTGAATTAAATCAGATATAAATCTATAAATAACAAACCATTAATTTGGGGAACATTTTTGATGGATATTTTAATGATATTTATCATTAACTTTATCACTTTTATAGTGATAAGCTCCTGTAAATATAAAACTCCAATGTTTACTTCTATTTATAAAGTTAAGTGTATCATTAACATGGATGTCTGCTTGGTTCAAATTAAATATAGAATTTTCAAGTTAAGAATACCTTTGGAAAATAATTTCTACTTAAAATTCCATTTACCAATGATAGAGTCCTATTTAAATGGAGACAGATCTCAACCAAAGATCAAATTTACTTGAATACCATCTTGTAAAATAACATTCAGGAAAGAAACTTCTGCCCAACAATGTATAATAGGTGACAATATTGACAGGTCAGCAGTTAAGGGTACTTCCTTTAAAGGTACTGCCCTCCCTTGGTCAATGGATATTTCAACTTTTGGAAACATAGATGTTAGTGTCTCAGAAAAGCTTTTATTTATTTTTACTTTATTTAAGCCAAAGCAAAGATTATGATTCCTCTGTTTGACAATTAAAAGATCCAACCCAGATAACACAGAAGAAACTGTATAAATTTCAGCCGACTCCTCTCATAGGTGGTCTTACCAGATGAATACTAGAGTAGGATTTTGGACGCTGACATTTCTTTGGAGTGGGAGGCTGGGATGTTGGGACTTTCTTTTAACAACAGTCGTTAGGTAGGAAATATGAAATTTTGTTTTAGGCAAAGAATATCCACCACACATTTTGTACTGTTTCTCAAGGAGTTGTCCACTGTCACTACTTCTTCCACTGCCCTTTTTGAAGGTGCTTATGATCCAGTTTGGTTATAGCAATTGTCTCTAAATTGATTCCCTTCCTCCTGTACTCCTATCACAATGCTTATGATTAATATTTTAGCTAGTATATTTTATTTCTAGCATATTAATAATGTCAGACAAATTCTGAGACAGTTTGGAGGGATCACTTTACAAGCTGACTTCCTATTCCTGGGCTCTTCACTGACCAGATCAAGGAAACTTTCTGCTTGGAAGCCTCTTTGTGGGATTTCTCTGGTCCTGCTTCCCCACTCATACTTCTTTCATCAATTACAGGCCTATAACCCCACCAGTGCAATAATTCTGGGGCAACAGCCAGCACAGACACTGTCCCCTGCAAAGAGAAGGAACTCAAGGTATGACTTCAGTCTTGGAAAGGGCCACCTTAGAGTTGTGGTGGGTGCTCTGCACTCTGGTGGTTGACGTTTTTTATTGACTGTTTCTGGCAGTCTTCCTCTTTACATTTCCCACTATTTCTTGCTTTTCACCAGAGTTCATCCTTAGCCCTCTGCCTTTCTCTCCATCCCCCATGGTCTTCTTGGGTGAGCTCATCCCATGAGCTCAGGTGCCACCTGTGTGGTGACAGTATCCCTACCTCCAAACACAACCTTCCTTGGAGGACAGATGAACTTCTTCACTGGCCTTTTCCTCAAGACTCTCAAACTCATTGTGCCCTCACTGAATTTTTTATATTTCTCCCCAAACTATTCCTTCCCTTCTGTTCCTTTCTCAATAAATGGCAACTCTTTTTTAAAAAAAATAAATTTATTTTTATTTATTTTTGGCTGTGTTGGGTCTTTGTTGCTGTGCGTGGGCTTTCTCTAGCTGTGGCGAGCGGGGGCTACTCTTTATTGTGGTGCGTGTGCTTCTCATTGCAGTGTCTTCTCTTGTTGTGGAGCACGGGCTCTGGAGCGCAGGCTCAGTAGTTGTGGTGCATGGGCTTAGTTGCTCTGTGGCATGTGGGATCTTCCCAGACCAGGGATCGAACCCATGTCCCCTGCATTGGCAGGCGGATTCTTAACCACTGTGTCACCAGGGAAGTCCCAATAAATGGCAAATCCTTGTGAGGTTTAGTACTCCAACAAATTTGGGGTGACCCTCACTGCACACCCATCAAAATGGTCTACTCCCCTCCATCCCTTTCCTCCTCTCAGATGAAATACATGTCACACGTTGACCTATTCCTTATCTATTTTGTGTAGGCACATAAACAGTCCCTGATTGATTGTGATAAATCCACGCATTTTTCCTTTTTATTTCCACTCTAAGGGAATTCAAATAATTCAATCACCCAGATGTAGGGAGTGAGGTGTGGCACTATTACAGTCTTTATTGGAGAGGATATACATTGCCATTCTTTTTCTAGAACTTCCAAGATTGCCAGCAAACCACTAGAATCTAAGCAAGAAGCAAAGAACAGATCCCAGAGCCCTCAGAGAGAACCAACCCTGCCGACAACTTCATCTTAACTTTTAGCCTCCAGAACTGCGAGACAATACATTTCTGTTGTTTAAGCCACCTACTTTGTGGTACTTTTGTTACAGCTGCCCTCACAAACTAATACAATTGCATATCTAGTTTTCCCTTCAAAATCTACCATCAGCTAATTTAATCCTAGAGGAAGAGGAAGTGAAGGCTTAGAAAGATGTCAGGAATGTTATGCTAATGGATGTCGCTCCAAAAGGGGAAAAAAGTATATTAGGAGTGGTACAAAGCATCTCCCCTAAACAGTGTGTCAAAAACTAAGGATCAAGGACACCCCTGTGGGGACAATAAAAAACTCCTTTTGTAAGATTTTGTTTGGAAGTTCCCTACTTACTATGGATTATAGATTGTTACATAGAAGGCAGGATTTGATTGGGGAAATTTTAAAAGATCCTGAACTGTTGTGATATTAAAAGATTCTTAGTTCATATAAATTTCAGGAAGATTTTCTTCTTCTGAAATGGACTGGGACTTATGAAGTCACTGACATTTCCCAGATTCTGTAAAATACTCACTCTGTAGTGGAATGCTGGAGAAGATTGAAAGCAAAGGGGCAAGAGGTAATTTCTTGGGGGTGAGGAAATCATTGTATATTGTGATTGGGTTGGTGGTTATACTTGTCAAGTCATCAACCTGTATATTTAAATTGTTCATATGTAGATTATACTTCAATAAAGTTGCTATTTTAGAAGGTATTACAAGAGAGTACCCTTTCTTTTTTCCATTTTAATCTGAGTCTATAGGAAGTGGTGACAGTATCATCATCTAACTACGCATGTAGGCCAATTGAGTTTCTTAATTATTTCTCAAACATGTTCCCTTACCTAGTGTACCTCCTCTAGTTTCCTATATATTTATTCTTTTTGGTGACCTTCATTCCTTTCTTTAAACCTTACACCTATATCAGCATTAATTTTACTTCTGCTTTAAAAAAAACTTTATTATTTCTTCTTTTAATGCAGGTTTGCTTGTGATGCATTTTAACAGATTTTTTTAATCACATAAAAGGTCTTTACTGCACCTTCATTTTTGAGAGATATTTCTATTTTAGGTAGAATTCTAGGTTACTAGTAAAAAAATCTTTGAGCACTTTTAAGATTTAATTTTCTTGCTTCCATCAATACTCTCCAAAACTCAGCTATTAGTCATTTGATTTTTTTTTGAAGGGAATATGTCTTTTACTTCTCCTCTGGAAGCTTTTAACATTCTTCTTTTGTTTTGGGCTTCCTGTAGTCTTTTTATGATTTCCTTGAGTGTAGTTTTTCTTATACTTATCATGTTTGGAATCTGCAAAGTTTCTTGAATTTGTGGCTCATGGTCATTCATCAGTTTGGAAAATTATCATTGAATATTTCTTCAAAAATTTCTCTACTTTTTTCTAGAAGTTCATTACACATATGTTAGATCTTTTCATAATTTCTTATTCAGCTCTCACACTCTTTTTGTATTTTTGATGATTTTTTCTTTGTCTTGTAATGTGTATGTTTTCTACTAACCTACCTTTCAGTTTACTACTCATCTTTTCTGCTGTGTCCAATCTACTATTAACCCAACAGCTGAATTCCTAATTTATTTTGTTTTTCATTTTTAAGATTTAAACTTGATTCCTTTTCTTTTATATTCATTTCTGTGGTGTGACTCTTCATATTATTCCCCTATTTTTCTTAGATGTATTATTATTTATTTAATATTTAAGTACCTAGTTTATATGCATTTGGTCCTATCTTGTGGCGTATCTTATCTTTTTTTTTAATTGATGAGCAATGTGGATAAAAAATTTTAGAGGTTCTAGATGAGATTATCTTCCTCCGTACTGTTTTCAGTTTTATTCTAGCAGAAAAATAAAGCACTGGCTTGATCCCTTTGAGGAAATGAAAATAGAGTGCCCAAAGGGGTCATTCACATAAAAAAAGAACTGATATCTCCATGTACAGTATAACTCCTAAACTTGCATCCTAATAGAATGTGGTGGTTGGGTGTTGGACTTTGTTGGGGATAATCTATTTCTGGTTTGGCCTTATTTCTAGGATGCAGCAATTCCTCCTAAGGTGTAGTACTTCAGGACTCTCAAATAAAAGCATAAGGTGTTATGGGGCTCTCTACCTTAAACAGCCTATCTATCAAACTCTATCAAACCAGTAATGCAAAATGCCAAAATCTCTGCTAAGATCATCAGGCTCTCACAGGCTGATTTCCACTTGGTGTTTGATATCTCACCAGCCCAAGTGCAACTTGGTAGTAGCCAAATTCCATAATGAGGAATTATATGTAGGATTTCAGGCTCACTTTTCTGTAGCTTTTTCCTCTCCAGGATCTTGGCCTCACAAGTCTTAGGCATCTTTGACCTCAAAGTTCTACGTACTTACCCTACCTCACTGCCAAAAGCCCCAGGCTGTGTCTTTTTGCTCGGTCTCTATTCCTCATAATATCATTTGGCAAATGCATTTATTTGTGAGGCTCAAGAAAGGCTTTACCAGAGAAATGACATTTAAACTGAGACATAAGGAAAAAAAAAGAGTTAACTGGTCATTGAGAGCTGGTAATGCAGTTGCAGAAACTTTGGTGGGTGGGTAAAAGTAGTGATGTGGGAGGTTGAACTAATTATCCTTAGCTCAAAGTACAGTGTCTGGTACACAGCAAGCATTCAACAAATGTCTGTTGGTTAAACATTAACTCTAATTCAATGAATATTTATTTAGTGTCTCTTTTATATCTAGCACGAGGTTATGAACTGAGGAAACAAAGTTAAATAGGTTATGTGCTTTTCTTTCAAGAAGTTCACAACAAAGAAATGTTTCTTAAAAATACAATGGTTTCCATTCAAGTGGTATGAATAAAGTGCTAGTTGACATGTTCTTTTAACCTTCAAAACAATTTTAAGATGTTTTTATTTTTTTAATAAAATTTATGATTTAAAGTGTTCAGCATGATGTTTTGACATACATATACATAGTGAAGTGATAAATACAACCAAGCTAACATATCCATCTAGTCACATCTTTTTATCTTTTTTAGGTGTGATAAGAGTAACTTAAATTTACTCTTAAAAAATATCCAGTATAAAATACAGTATTATTAACTACAGTTATAATGCTCTACATTCGATCTCTATAACTTATTCGTCCTATATAACTGTAACTTTGTACACTTTGACCAGCATCTCCCCATTCCCTCCATTTCCCCAACTCTGGTAACTACCATTCTATTCTCTGCCTCTATGAATTTGACTTTATTAGATTTCACTTATAAGTGAGCTCATGCAGTATTTTTCCTTCTGTGTCTGGCTTATTTCATTTAGCACAATGTCTCCAGGTACACCTATGATGTCACAAATGGCAAGAGTTCCTTCTTTCTTAATGGCTGAATAATATTTCATTGTGTATATATTCTACATCTATTGACGCAATCACGTGGTTGTTTTTTTCATTCTATTAATATGGTGTATCACACTGATTGATTTTCATACGTTAAACCAACCTTGCATCGCAGGGATAAATACCATTTGGTCAAAATTTTGAGTCTTGGGGCTTCCCTGGTGGTGCAGTCGTTGAGAATCTGCCTGCCAATGCAGGGGACACGGGTTCGAGCCCTGGTCTGGGAAGATCCCACATGCCGCGGAGCAACTAGGCCCGTGAGCCACAATTGCTGAGCCTGCGCGTCTGGAGCCTGTGCTCCGCAACAAGAGAGGCCGCGATGATGAGAGGCCCGCGCACCGTGATGAAGAGTGGCCCCCGCTTGCCACAACTAGAGAAAGCCCTCGCACAGAAACGAAGACCCAACACAGCCATAAATAAATAAATCAATCAATAAAAATTAAAACTTAAAAAAAAATTTTTTTGAGTCAAAATAATGAACGAAATAAAAAGTTTAGATAATTACATGAGGAGGCAGAGACGTTTACACCAAACAAGGACATTTGTGAAAATGGAATGGTGAAGTTTATGAAATGGTTGGTCAGAGAACCTCTAGCCAAACTTTAATTCAATGTTGAGCAAAGAATGAGAACTGTGGACCCAATAGGCTCCGACACCGCCTATAGTCAATGGAGCTATGATTTGAATCTCAGCTGCAAGCCTTTTGGGAGCTCTCTCCACCAGTATTCACTTATTCACAACTCTCGGCTTCATCTCTTTGAAATTCTCTTTGTTTGCTGGGGTTTCTCCTATATGTTTTACTTTCATTCTGGAATCTCCTTTCTATTCCACCCATCAACTTTTCCCAGAGTACATGCTCCACCTCTCCATCTTAACCAAACCTAGTTGTCCGAGGAGAGCACATATGCTTCTCAGCAATATTGAAGAGAAGCTGCTCACTCCTATTCTACAGGTATCTGCACACAATGTTGACATTCTCCTAGCTCCTTACCATATTTCTAAATCATTTATTGGCAATCTGCATGACAAAACATTTCACTCATTGACACTGACACCAATACTATCCAGATATGAAACAATATACTATTGTTTTCAGAGTCCTTTACTGACCACCCAGTTTCTTCTCATTTATTAAAGACTTTGCCACCAGCCCCTTGATTCTTTCTCCCATCTCGGTCCCTCAGTCCTGCCACAGCATTGGTAACATCACTCACCATACGGATTTGCCATTAGACAATGTGACCTCAAAATGCCAAGCCTTCCCTACAGCATCTCCCTAAGTATCCACGTGAGAACCTTACAACAATGGCCTCGATTAGATTCAGGTATTTATAGCAACTTCCACCTCTGTGGTTTTAATAAATTCCAAGCTATTTATCTTTGTCTATGCTGTAACTCAAACAGCTTTTGAATTATTTGCTTTTTGTGGAAGTTCATTATGAAACCATCTAGTCTACTCCTTTGTTGGGGGTTGGAAAGAACAGCTCTTTGACAGACGTCTATATTATTCCTGGAATTTGGTATGTTAAAAATGCATATTTCTTCTGCAGTAACTTTCATTTTATTTTATTTTTTTTTCAGAAATTCATCCATTCCCATCTAGTTTCCATGTTTCTTTGAATAGAGTTAAACAGGTATTTTCTTAAAATGTTTTGAAATTTCTCTGCATTGTGGTCTTTCACTCATTTCAACGCTAAATTTGTGTGTTTGTGCTTTCTCCTTTTTTGATTAAGTAAATCAGTGATCTTTCTCTTTCCCCTCCTTCTCTCTCTCGCTCTGTTTCTCTCTCCCTCTCTCTTTCCTTCTTCCTTCTTTTCCTTTTTAATATAATTTTCTTCCTTCTCCAAAGGAAACCAAAATTATGAAAATACAGTATTCTAAAACATTTTTGATACATTTACTACATACATATGTGCATGTGTGTATGCACATATGTGTATATATGTATATGTACATATATATGTAATAACATTTTAGAATATTTTATTTCATTTTAAAATATTTTAAAGCTACATCTGGTTTCATAGTAAGAAAGAAGTGAGACCAGAGCATATCAGGCAGTTAGAACACTTTAATTGCTTTGTATACAAAGGGATGATTTTTATTGGAAGTACTCCACTTTCTCCACTTTAATTTATCAATGCTCTGTAAAAATTTTAAAAAGTGTTCAGAGCTCTTTTATTTACCATCTAGGGGAAAACCTACATATATTGCCTAGTACTTTCTTTAGGGATATTTTCATTTCTTTGTTTCTTAGACTGTAAAGAATGGGATTAAGCAGAGGTGTCAGTACTGTATATGTCACAGCCATCATATCTTCACGGAATGAGTCACTGTCCTTGGGTCTCAGATAGACAAAGCCAGCAAATCCATAGTGTATGCACACCACAGTGAGGTGGAAGGAGCAAGTTGAGAAGGCCTTATACCTCCCCTGGGCAGATGGCATCCTCATAACTATGGACCCAATGAAGACACAGGAAATCATAATGAAAATAAAGCTCCCCACCAAAACAAAGGCAGTGAAGGCAAGAAGAACCATTTTCTGAAAAAAGGTGTAATCACAGGCAAGGGAGACTACAGATGTAATGTCACAAAAAAAGTGCTTGATGGTGCTGGAGTCACAGAAAGACAAGTTGAATACTACAAGGACAATGCACCGTGACACCACAATCCCAGTAACACAAGAAGCTGTCATGAGCTGAAAGCAGATCTTTTGGGTCATCAAGATGGTGTAGTGCAGCGGGTTGTGAATAGCAGTGTAATGGTCATAGGACATGGCAGCCAAGAGTAAGCAGTTGTTACCTCCCAAGCCAAAGAAGAAAAACATCTGTGTGGCACACTCAGGAAGAGAAATGGTCTTGCTTTCTGATAGCAAGTCCACTAGCATGCAGGGGATGATTACCATAGTGGTACAGGTTTCTGAAAAGGACAAACCACAGAGGAAAAAGTACATGGGGGTGTGAAGATTGTGATTGCGCTTGATGGCCACCATTATGGACACAGTTGCAACTAGGATGGTCACATGAGAGAAGAAAATCATCACGAAGGAGAGATCTTGCAGGTCTGGAAAACTGGAAAATCCCCACAGAAGGAATGTGCTCACTGTGGTATGATTGTCCATCCTCCTGGTGCACATAACAACTCTCCTCCAAAGGTGCAGAGGTTCTTGGGGTCAAGACTCTGATAAGATTGTAGAAAGCACTGACGTCACCTGGCCTTTAATTGAGGACATTGACAGACAACTCTTAATGAGAAAGCCTGAGAAATGGAAGGTAAATGTACTTGGCTGAATTCCAGGTCAGGACTCAGAGTGATGAAGAAAAAGATTCTCATGGGAGAATGTATGTAAATGCCATAGAGTAGTCCCAAATATATTCTGGGAACCCCCTAATTTATCACCCCTTTCTATCTTCTACAGTCAGAATCTGAATGAATGAGGGAAATATGAAAAAAAAAGTTCATTTTCTCACCTACAGGAGTATGAGGAGTAAAGGGTATACAATGTTTACGTGTGGTCTAATCACAGCCTGGCATACATAAGTACTTAACAATGTTGACTGAATCAATACTAACTTAAGGAGAAGTAAGGAAAATTTTTTGAATGGCTTCCAAACATTCTTGGAAAATAATTCTATCCTCAGAGGTGCTCTCCAGAAGGCAGTGGCTGCTTGGCTGACAATTATGCTAATGACTTAATAAGTGAATTTACCATTTTGAAATTTGTACTATTTTCTGTACATAACAATGAGTTGACGTGGAGTTTTTCAATAATTGTCTGTCATTCAGGCAGATCTTGGAAGCAAAATGGTTATGGAGAGACTATTCTCATCCTGGATGGCTCATTTGGTTCATGATGTTCTGATCAATTCTTGAGCTTTCAGGAAAACTTCCAGGATAAATCTAGCTGATATACTGGTGGACAGGATTTCTTTGCAGCACAGCTCTTTTAAGAACTCAACTTCCTCAGGTGCTTTTCATCCATTGTTAAAATATCCACTCTGTGTTTGGGATGACAGCATGAAAGTAACACACAGAGTTTCCAAACAATACAGAGCTTGGTTTCAGGCACTATTGTTAGGGAATGAAAGGAAAACAGTGAGAAGACATTGGTGTGGGGTTGTAGGTTGGGGAAAGACTGGTAGAGACAACACTGGAAAGTATTTTGTAGGATCCACAAAGCTTGAAGAAAAAAGAAAATATACCTTTATCTGGAAAGTTTGTGTGTTCTTTATGTACTGAAATACTGGAAAAAATTTACAAGGCAGTGATGCAGGTAACCAGTATTTATTCAAAATCTGAAATATGCTGTGTGTTTGATAGAATTTTCTCACTAGGTTTCTCCCAACAATTCTGTGTGGTAGGTATTTCAATCCTGATGCTACAAAAATTGAAACCAAGGTACAGGTTCCTTAATTGACTATGCAAAGTCAATGAATTAATTCCAAAAATATTTAGTTAATGTCTATGATGTATTAGTCAATTCTCTGATGGGAAATATAACATGTGATAAGACACATATGACCTCTCCTATCTCAGACTGAGAAAAATGCCATGAAGAGAATTAAAGGAAAGTGATATGAGAGTGTGGGACTAGGTGGCTACTTCCAATTGTAGAGTCAGGAAAGCCTTTTCTATGGAACTGATACTTACTTTGCGACTAGAATTGATAAGCATGCACCATATAAGATCTAGGGGTAAAACATGACACTCGTTTGAAACACTACTGCAAAGACCCCATGGTGGGAATGAGCTTGACATATTTAAAGAATATCAAGATAGCCAATGTAATCAGAACATCTCTCTCATTTATTCTCTTAAATACCTTACGGGATAAACAGTAGTATTGTCTTCATGTTTGAAATAAGGAAATTATGGCTTAGGGAGTTACTTAATTTGTGAAGGTGATAAAGTTTGTTAAAGGAGGAGCTGGTATTTATACCCAGGCAGAGTCACTTGGGAGAAGACCTTCTTAACTAGTAAAGTTAAAGTGTCCCTGCAAGTGCAAGTGCCCCAGCATGGCATTCAAGGTTTACCTGTCCATCTCATCTTCTGCTACCAACCTCCTCTACATGGGAAGCATCCCATCATCTCCCAAGCATGGAATGCCCCTTGGTGGCTCTCCTACTGTGCACACATTGTTTCTCTATTTGCAGTGTTCTTCTCCCCTGCTTCTTTTTTTTTTTTTTCTATTTCATTTATTTCTGCTCTGATCTTTATGATTTCTTTCCTTCTGCTAACTTTGGGTTTTGTTTGTTCTTCTTTCTCTAGTTTCTTTAGGTGTAAGGTTAGATTGTTTACTTGAGATTTTTCTTGTTTCTTTAGGTAGGCTTGTATAGCTATAAACTTCCCTCTTAGAACCGCTTTTGCTGCATCCCATAGGTTTTGGGTCGTCGTGTTTTCATTGTCATTTGTCTCTAGGTATTTTTTGATTTCCTCTTTGATTTCTTCAGTGATCTCTTGGTTATTTAGTAACGTATTGTTTAGCCTCCATGTGTTTGTCCTTTTTACGTTTTTTTCCCTGTAATTCATTTCTAATCTCATAGCGTTGTGGTCAGAAAAGATGCTTGATATGATTTCAATTTTCTTAAATTTACTGAGGCTTGATTTGTGACCCAAGATGTGATCTATCCTGGAGAATGTTCCGTGCGCACTTGAGAAGAACGTGTAATCTGCTGTTTTTGGATGGAATGTCCTATATATATCAATTAAATCTATCTGGTCTATTGTGTCATTTAAAGCTTCTGTTTCCTTATTTATTTTCATTTTGGATGATCTGTCCATTGGTGTAAGTGAGGTGTTAAAGTCCCCCACTATTATTGTGTTACTGTCGATTTCCTCTTTTATAGCTGTTAGCAGTTGCCTTATGTATTGAGGTGCTCCTATGTTGGGTGCATATATATTTATAATTGTTATATCTTCTTCTTGGATTGATCCCTGGATCATTATGTAGTGTCCTTCCTTGTCTCTTGTAACATTCTTTATTTTAAAGTCTATTTTATCTGATATGAGTATAGCTACTCCAGCTTTCTTTTGATTTCCATTTGCATGGAATATCTTTTTCCATCCCCTCACTTTCAGTCTGTATGTGTCCCTAGGTCTAAAGTGGGTCTCTTGTAGACAGCATATATATGGGTCTTGTTTTTGTATCCATTCAGCCAGTCTATGTCTTTTGGTTGGGGCATTTAATCCATTCACGTTTAAGGTAATTACCGATATGTATGTTCCTATGACCATTTTCTTAATTGTTTTGGGTTTGTCTTTGTAGGTCCTTTTCTTCTCTTGTGTTTCCCACTTAGAGAAGTTCCTTTAGCATTTGTTGTAGAGCTGGTTTGGTGGTGCTGAATTCTCTTAGCTTTTGCTTGTCTGCAAAGCTTTTGATTTCTCCATCAAATCTAAATGAGATCCTTGCCGGGTAGAGTAATCTTGGTTGTAGGTTCTTCCCTTTCATCACTTTAAGTATATCATGCCACTCCCTTCTGGCTTGCAGAGTTTCTGCTGAGAAATCAGCTGTTAACCTTATGGGAGTTCCCTTGTATGTTATTTGTCGTTTTTCCCTTGCTGCTTTCAATAATTTTTCTTTGTCTTTAATTTTTGCCACTTTGATTACTATGTGTCTCGGCGTGTTTCTCCTTGGGTTTATTCTGTATGGGACTCTCTGCGCTTCCTGGACTTGGGTGGCTATTTCCTTTCCCATGTTAGGGAAGTTTTCGACTATAATCTCTTCAAATATTTTCTCTGGTCCTTTCTCTCTCTCTTCTCCTTCTGGGACCCCTATAATGCGAATGTTGTTGTGTTTAATGTTGTCCCAGAGGTCTCTTAGGCTATCTTCATTTCTTTTCATTCTTTTTTCTTTAGTCTGTTCTGCAGCAGTGAATTCCACCATTCTGTCTTCCAGGTCACTTATCCGTTCTTCTGCCTCAGTTATTCTGCTATTGATTCCTTCTAGCGTAGTTTTCATTTCAGTTATTGTATTGGTGATCTCTGTTTGTTCTTTAATTCTTCTAGGTCTTTGTTAATCATTTCTTGCATCTTCTCAATCTTTGCCTCCATTCTTATTCCGAGGTCCTGGATCATCTTCACTATCATTATTCTGAATTCTTTTTCTGGAAGGTTGCCTATCTCCACTTCATTTAGTTGTTTTTCTGGGGTTTTTTCTTGTTCCTTCATCTGGTGCATAGCCCTCTGCCTTTTCATCTTCTCTATCTTTCTGTAACTGTGGTTTTTGGTCCACAGGCTGCAGGATCGTAGTTTTTCTTGCTTCTGTTGTCTGCCCTCTGGTGGTTGAGGCTATCTAAGAGGCTTGATGGGAGGCTCTGGTGGTGGGTAGAGCTGACTGTTGCTCTCCCCTGCTTCTTAAACCACAGTCTTTGTTTCAAACCCAGTTTAAATGTCACCTCCCTAAATGTAAATTGGTGCAACCACTGGGGAAACCAGTATAGAGGTTTCTCAAAAAACTAAAAATAGAACAGCCATATGACCCAACAATTCCACTCCTGGGTATAAAACCCAAAAAAACCCCAAAAACGCTAATTCAAAGAGACACATGCACTCCAGTGTTCATAGTATTATTTACTATTCCCAAGGTATGGAAGAAAGCTAAGTATCCATCAACAGATGAATGGAAACACACATGTATACACATCATATATATATATATATATATATATATATATATATATATATATATATATATATATATATATATATATATATATATATACATACACACACACACAAATGGAATACTACTCATCCACAAAAAAGAATGAAATTTTGCCATTTGCAGCAACATGGATGGATTTTGAGAATGTTATGTTAACTCAAATAAGTCAGACAGAGAAAGACAAATATGTATGATGTTGCTTATATGTGGAATCTGAAAATACAACAAAGTAGTGAATAAAACAAAAAAGAAGCTGACTTACAGATATAGAGAACAAACTAGTGGTTACCAGTGCAGAGAGGGAAGGGAGGCAGGGCAATAAAGGGGTAAGGGGGGAAAAAGGCTTATTATGGGATTATACAAAATCACGTGTGTGAAACTTTTAAAACTGAAAAGCACTATAGAATTTAAAGAATCTTTCATTCAATAAAATAATTTCATTACACATATATGTGTTACAGAAAAAATACAGTTTCATCTTGATTGCTTTTGAATTTTATTAAAATGGAATTCTACAAAAAAAAGTCACCTTCCTAAAAAATCATCTCCAATCACTCTGATTGAGTTAATGAGTTCTGTGTTCACGTCTGATTGTATTACGATGACATTTTAACACATCTGACTTCTATACTAGTCAGAGCAGAGGGCTATTTTACCATTTCGTATCCTACCTGCAGCAAAATATGGTAAATATAAAGGTTTGTGTCATGAGAGTTCAGCGAGTAAATGGAGTGCCATCTTCCCCCACGAAGCTTCCCTTGTTTTTTTCTAGAGGCACTGACTAATTATTTCCAATTAAATTGTTTTCTCTGTCATTTACTTAAATGGGACATGTGCTAAATGTTGTTCGCTGTCTCTTTCAGTCCATTTCAAGACCCATTAAGATATAGCCACATCACCTAGCAATGTGATAGTATCAATACATACCAATACCATTTACAACAAACCCACAGCTAATATAATACTCAAGGCTGAAAAGCTGAAAGCCTTCCCACTAAATTCTAGAACAAAACAACGATGCCCACTCTCATCTCTTCTATTCAACATAGTATTGGAAGTTCTAGCCACAGAAATTAGAAAAATAAATAAAAGGTACCCCAATTGGAAGGGAAGAGGTAAAACTGTCATTGTATGCAGATGACATGATACTCTATAGAAACCCTAAAGACTCCACATAAAAACTATTAGAACTAATAAATGAATTCAGCAAGGTAGCAGGATACAAGATTAATATGCAGAAAACTGTTGCATTTCTTTATACTAACAATGAAATACCAGAAAGTAAAAAAAAAAAAAAATCCCATTTAAAATTGTGTAAAAAAAAATACTTAGGAATAAACCTAACCAAGGGTATGAAAGACCTATATGCTGAGAACTAAAACAATGATAAAGGATATTGAAGATGATACAAAGAAATGGAAAGATATCCCATGCTCTTGGATTGCAATAATTAATATTGTTAAAATGGCCATATTACCAAGGCAATCTACAGATTTAATGTGATCCCTATCAAATTACCCATGACATTTTTCACAGAGCTAGAACAAATAATCATAAAATTTATATGGAACCACAAAAGACCGAGAATTGACATAGCAACTCTGAGGAAAAAGATCAAAGCTGGAGGCACATCCCTCCCAGACTTTAGACAATACTACAAAGCTACAGTAATCAAAACCACTTGGTTTGGGCACAAAAACAGCCATATGATCAATGGAACAAACAAAGACAGCCCAAAAATAAACCCACACACCTACAGTCAATTAATCTTTGACAAAGGAGGCAAGATGGTACAATGGAGAAAAGACAGTCTCTTCAGCAAGTGGTATTGGGAAAGCTGGACAGCCCCATGTAAATCACTGAAGTTAGAACACTCTCTCACACCATACACACACACACAAACACAAACTCAAAATGGCTTAAAGATTTAAATATAAGACATGACACCATAAAAATCCTAGATAGAACATAGGCGAAGCATTCTCAGACATAAATTGCAGTAATATTTTCTTAGTTCAGTCTCCCAAGGTAATAGAAATAAAAGCAAAAATAAACAAATGGCACGTAATCAAAATTATGCTTTTGTACAGCAAAGAAAACCAAACAAAATGAAAAGACAACCTATGGAATGGGAGAAAATATTTGCAAATGATGCTACCAACAAGAGCTTAATTTCCAAAATATACAGACAGCTTATGCAACTCAATATCAAAAAACCAAATAACCCAATCAAAAATGGGTAGAAGACCCAAACAGACATTTCTCCAAAGAAGACATACAGATGGCCAACAGGCACATGAAAAATAGCTCCACATTAGCTAATTATTAAAGAAATGCAAAAAAAAAAAACTACAATGAGATATCACCCCATGGCAATCAGAATGGCCGTCATTAAAAAGTCCACAAATAATAAACACTGGAGAGGTTGTGGAGAAAAGGGGACCCTCCTACACTGTTGGTGGGTATGTAAATTGGTGCAGCCACTATGGAAAATAGCTGGGAAGTTCCTTAAAAAACTAAAAATTGAGTTACCATATGATCCAGAAATTCCAGTCCTGAGCAATATTGGGAAAAGATGAAAACTCTAATTCGAAAAGATACATGAACCCTTATGTTCATAGCAGCACTATTCACAATAGCCAAGACACGGAAGCAACCTAAATGTCCATTGACAGATGAATGGATAACGAAGATGTGATATATATGTATGTGTGTGTGTGTGTGTGTGTGTGTATATATATATATACATATATATATATATATATATTATATACATACACACACACACACACACACAATGGAATATTACTCAGACATAAAAAAGAAAGAAATAACGCCATTTGCAGCAACATGGATGGACCTAGAGATTATCATACTAAGTGAAGTAAGTCAGAAAGAGAAAGACAAATATTATATGATATCACATATTTAGAATCTAAAAAAAATACAAATCAACTTATTTACAAAACAGAAGCAGAGTCACAGACATAGAAAACAAACTTATGGTTACCAAAGGGGAAAGGGGAAGGGAAGGGATAAATTAGGAGTATGGGGTTAAAAGATACATACTACTATACATAAAATAGAAAACAACAAGGATTTACCTTATAGCACATGGAACTATATTCAATATCTTGTAATAAGCTAAAATGGAAAAGAATCTGAAGTTGTACACCTGAAACTAACACAATGTTGTAAATCAACTATACTTTAACAATAAAAAAAGACAGGCAAAAGAATAGGAAACTAGGGATGAAATTAGTTAAAATAAATAAATAAATGCATGACTCAGCAAAGAAAAAAAGTAAATACATACCAGTATTTAATACATGTTTGTTTAATGAATAAACTGTATTTCTCCTCTCCCCCTCTAAACTTGGAACAAAGAAAAAAGGACTATTACTTTCTGGCCTGGACAATATGCTTCACTTTCTGTGGCATCAAATAAGACACAATTGCCATAACTGCTCCTATAATAGGGAGCATAGAGGAGGAACCAAGATGGCAGAGTAGAAGGACGTGCTCTCACTCCCTCTTGCAAGAACACCAGAATCACAACTGGCTGCTGGACAATCATCGAAGACACTGGAACTCACCCAAAAAGATACCCCACATCCAAAGACAAAGGAGAAGCCACAATGAGATGGTAGGAGGGGCGCAAACACAGTAAAATCAAATCCCATAACTGCTGGGTGGGTGACTCACAGACTGGAGAAAACTTATACCACAGAAGCCCACCCACTGGAGTGAAGGTTCTGAGCCCCACGTCAGGCTTCCCAACCTGGGGGTCCGGCAACGGGAGGAGGAATTCCTAGAGAATCAAACTTTGAAGCCTAGTGGGAATTGATTGCAGGACTTTGACAGGACTCAGGGAAAGAGAGACTCCACCCTTGGAGGGCACACACAAAATAGTGTGTGCATCGGGACACAGGGGAAGGAGCAGTGACCCCAGGGGACACTGAACCAGACCTACCTGCTAGTGTTGGAGGATCTCCTGCAGAGGCGGGGGGGGGAGGGGGCTGTGGCTAACCGCGGGGACAAGGACACTGGCAGCAGAGGTTCTGGGAAGTACTCCTTGGCGTGAGCCCTCCCAGAGTCTGTCATTAGCCCCACCAAAGGACCCAGGTAGGCTCCAGTGTTGGGTTGCCTCAGACCAAACAAACAACAGGGAGGGAACCCAGCCCCACCCATCAACAGTCAAGTGGATTAAAGTTTTACTGAGCTCTGCCCACCAGAGCAACAGTCAGCTCTACCCACCACCAGTCCCTCCCATCAAGCCTCTTAAACAGCTTCATCCACCAGAGGGCAGAGAGCAGAAGCAAGAAGAACTACAATCCTGCAGCCTGTGGAACAAAAACCACATTCACAGAGAGACAGACAAGATGAAAAGGCAGAGGGCTATATACCAGATGCAGGAACAAGATAAAACCCCATAAAAAAAACTAAATAAAGTGGAGATAGGCAACCTTCCAGAAAAAGAATTCAGAATAATGATAGTGAAGATGATCCAGGACCTCGGAAAAAGAATGGAGGGCAAAGATTGAGAAGATGTAAGAAATGTTTAACAAAGACCTAGAAGAATTAAAGAACAAACAAAAAGATGAACAATACAATAACTGCAATGAGAAATACACTAGAAGGAATCAATAGCACAATAACTGAGGCAGAAGAATGGATAAGTGACCTGGAAGACAGAATGGTGGAATTCACTGCTGCAGAACAGAATAAAAAGAATGAAAAGAAATGAAGACAGCCTAAGAGACCTCTGGGACAACATTAAATGCAACAACATTCGCATTATAGGGGTCCCAGAAGGAGAAGAGATAGAGAAAGGACCAGAGAAAATATTTGAAGAGATTATAGTCAAAAACTTCCCTAACATGGGGAAGGAAATAGCCACCCAAGTCCAGGAAGCGTAGTGAGTCCCATACAAGATAAATCCAAGGACAAACACGCCGAGACACATAGTAATCAAATTCACAAAAATTAAAGACAAGGAAAAATTACGGAAAGCAGCAAGGGAAAAACGACAAATAACATACAAGGGAACTCCCATAAGGTTAACAGCTGATTTCTCAGCAGAAACTCTACAAGCCAGAAGGGAGTGGCATGACATATTTAAAGTGATGAAAGGGAAGAACCTACAACCATGATTACTCTACCTGGCAAGGATCTCATTCAGATTCAATGGAGAAATCAAAAGCTTTACAGACAAGCAAAAGCAAACAGAATTCAGTACCACCAAACAAGCTCTACAACAAATGCAAAAGGAACTTCTCTAAGTGGGAAACACAAGAGAAGAAAAGGACCTACAAAAACAAACCCAAAACAATTAAGAAAATGGTCATAGGAACATACATATCGATAATTACCTTAAACGTGAATGGATTAAATGCTCCAACCAAAAGACACAGACTTGCTGAATGGATACAAAAACAAGACCCATATATATGCTGTCTACATGAGACCCACTTCACATCTAGGGACACATACAGACAGAAAGTGAGGGGATGGAAAAAGATATTCCATGCAAATGGAAATCAAAAGAAAGCTGGAGTAGCTATACTCATATCAGATAAAATAGACTTTAAAATAAAGAATGTTACAAGAGACAAAGAAGGACACTACATAATGATCAAGGGATCAATCCAAGAAGAAGGTATAACAATTATAAATATATACGCACCCAACATAGGAGCACCTCAATACATAAGGCAACTGCTAACAGCTGTAAAAGAGGAAATCGACAGTAACATAATAGTGGGGAATGTTAACACCTCACTTACACCAATGGACAGATAATCCAAAATGAAAATAAATAAGGAAACAGAAGCTTTAAATGACACAACAGACCAGATAGATTTAATTGATATTTATAGGACATTCCATCCAAAAACAGCAGATTACACTTTCTTCTCAAGTGCACACGGAACATTCTCCAGGATAGATCACATCTTGGGTCACAAATCAAGCCTCAGTAAATTTAAGAAAATTGAAATCATATCAAGCATCTTTTCTGACCACAACACTATGAGACTAGAAATGAAGTATGGGGAAAAAACGTAAAAAACAGAAACACATGGAGGCTAAACACTACGTTACTAAATAACGAAGAGATCACTGAATAAATCAAAGAGGAAATCAAAAAATACCTAGAGACAAATGACAATGAAAACACGACAATCCAAAACCTATGGGATACAGCAAAAGCAGTTCTAAGAAAGAAGTTTATAGCTATACAAGCCTACCTCAAGAAACAAGAAAAATCTCAAGTAAATAATCTAACCTTACACCAAAAGAAACTAGGGAAAGAAGAACAAACAAAACCCAAAGTTAGCAGAAGGAAAGAAATCATAAAGGTCAGAGCAGAAATAACTGAAATAGAAATAAAGAAAACAATAGCAATGATCAATAAAACTAAAAGCTGGTTCTTTGAGAAGATAAACAAAATTGATAAACCATTAGCCAGACTCATCAAGAAAAAGAGGGAGAGGACTCAAATCGATAAAATTAGAAATGAAAAAGGAGAAGTTACAACAGACACTGCAGAAATACAAAGCATCCTAAGAGACTACTACAAGCAACTCTATGCTAATAAAATGGACAACCTGGAAGAAATGGACAAATTCTTAGAAAGGTATAACCTTCCAAGACTGAACCAGGAAGAAACAGAAAATATGAACAGACCAATCACAAGCACTGAAATTGAAACTGTGATTAAAAATCTTCCAACAAACAAAAGCTCAGGACCAGATGGATTCACAGGTGAATTCTATCAAACATTTAGAGAAGAGCTAACACCCATCCTTCTCAAACTCTTCCAAAAAATTGCAGAGGAAGGAACACTCCCAAACTCATTCTATGAGCCCACCATCACCCTGATACCAAAACCAGACAAAGATACTGCAAAAAAAGAAAGTTACAGACCAATATCACTCATGAATATAGATGCAAAAATCCTCAACACAATACTAGCAAACAGAATCCAACAACACATTAAAAGGATCATACACCACGATCAAGTGGGATTTATCCCAGGGATGCAAGGATTCTTCAATATATGCAAATCAATCAATGTGATACAGCATATTAACAAATTGAAGAATAAAAACCATATGATCATCTCAATAGATGCAGAAAAAGCTTTTGAGAAAATTCAACACCTATTTATCATAAAAACTCTCCAGAAAGTGGGCATAGAGGGAACCTACCTCAACATAATAAAGGCCATATACGACAAACCCACAGCAAACATCATTCTCAATGTTGAAAAACTGAAAGCATTTCCTCTAGGATCAGGAACAAGACAAGGATGTCCACTCTCACTGCTATTATTCAACATAGTTTTGGAAGTCCTAGCCTCGGCAATCAGAGAAGAAAAAGAAATACAATTTGGAAAACAAGAAGTAAAACTGTCACTGTTTGCAGATGACATGATACTATACATAGAGAATCCTAAAAATGCCACCAGAAAACTGCTAGAGCTAATCAATGAATTTTGTAAAGTTGCATGATACAAAATTAATGCACAGAAGTCTCTTGCATTCCTATATACTAATGATGAAAAATCTGAAAGAGAAATAAAGGAAACACTCCCATTTACCATTGCAACAAAAAGAATAAAATACCTAGGAATAAACCTACCTAGGGAGACAAAAGACCTGTATGCAGAAAACTATAAGACAAAGATGAAAGAAATTAAAGATGATACCAACAGATGAAGAGATATACCATGTTCTTGCGTTGGAAGAATCAATATTGTGAAAATGACTCTACTACCCAAAACAATCTACAGATTCAATGCAATCCCTATCAAATTACCAATGGCATTTTTTACGGAACTAGAACAAAAAATCTTAAAATTTGTATGGAGACACAAAAGACCCCGAATGGCCAAAGCAGTCTTGAGGGAAAAAAACGGAGCTGGAGAAATCAGACTCCCTGACTTCAGACTATACCACAAAGCTACAGTAATCAAGACAATATGGTACTGGCACAAAAACAGAAACACAGATCAATGGAACAAGATAGAAAGCCCAGAGGTAAACCCACTCACCTATGGTCAACTAATCTATGACAAAGGAGGCAAGGATACACAATGGAGAAAAGACAGTCTCTTCAATAAGTGGTGCTGGGAAAACTGGACAGCTACATGTAAAAGAATGAAATTAGAACACTCCCTAACACCATACACAAAAATAAACTCAAAATGGATTCAAGACCTAAATGTAAGACTGGACACTATAAAACTCTTAGAGAAAAACATAGGAAGAACACTCTTTGACATAAATCACAGCAAGATCTTTTTTGATCCACCTCCTAGAGTAATGGAAATAAAAACAAAAATAAACAAATGGGACCTAATGAAACTTCAAAGCTTTTGCACAGCAAAGGAAACCATAAACAAGACAAAAAGACAACCCTCGGAATGGGAGAAAATATTTGCAAATGAATCAACAGACAAAGGACTAATCTGCAAAATATATACACAGCTCATGCAGCTCGATATTAAAAAAACAAACAACCCAATCCAAAAATGGGCAGAAGACCTAAATAGACATTTCTCTAAAGAAGGCATACAGATAGCCAAGAAGCACATGAAAAGCTGCTCAACATCACTAATTATTAGAGAAATGCAAATCAAAACTACAGTGAGGTATCACCTCATACCAGTTAGAATGGGCAGCATCAGAAAATCTACAAACAACAAATGCTGGAGAGGGTGTGGAGAAAAGGGAACCCTCTTGCACTGTTGGTGGGAATGTAAATTGATACAGCCACTAGGGAGAACAGTTTGGAGGTTCCTTAAAGAACTAAAAATAAAATTACCATATGACCCAGCAATCCCACTACTGGGCATATACCCAGAGGAAACCATAATTCAAAAAGACACATGCACCCCAATGTTCACTGCAGCACTATTTACAATAGCCAGGTCATGGAAGCAACCTAAATGCCCACTGACAGACGAATGGATAAAGAAGTTGTGGTACATATATACAATGGAATATTACTCAGCCATAAAAAGGAACAAAATTGGGTCATTTGTTGAGTCATGGATGGATCTAGAGACTGTCATACAGAGTGAAGTAAGTCAGAAAGAGAAAAACAAATATTGTATATTAATGCATATATGTGGAACCTAGAAAAATGGTACAGATGAACCAGTTTGCAGGGCAGAAATTGAGACACAAATGCAGAGAACAAACGTATGGACACCAAGGGGGGAACGCAGCGGGGGGTGGGGGGTGGTGGTGTGATGAATTGGGAGATTGGGATTGACATGTATACACTAATATGTATAAAATGGATAACTAATAAGAACCTACTGTATAAAAAATAAAATACTATTCAAAAAAAAATTTTTTTAATAAAAAAGAAAGAATGTAGAAAGCATCTATACATGCATTCGCAATGCTACGTGACACTATTCTTAAAACTATTTAGAGAGAAACCAACTATGTTTAGTACACATCCAAACAAAATAAATACTAAGGAGAGCAAGCAGCGTATTGAAGAGGGGTTAATAAATGCACTGAAGTATAAGCATGGAGGCTTTCTGGAGAATATGGATTTTTTCCCTATAGCCTCTCAGCTATCCTTAGTAAAAATTCTACAGTCACTAGGCTCAGGATGCAAGTTGGGGCATACAAAATTTTAAAACAAGTCTCTGCTCTGTGTAGTACAGGAGTCAAGCACACGCACACACACACAAAAAAAAACAAATGAAAAAACCCCAACAACAACAACAAAACCCAACCTCCTGGGAATTCCCTCGCAGTCCAGTGATTAGGACTCCACGCTTCCACTGCAGGGGGCACGGGTTCGATCCATGGTTTGGGAACTAACATCCCACATGCCACATGGCAGAAAAAAAAAAAAAAAAACCAACCTCCTCACAATAAAATGATGTGAACCTAAAAGAAGAAATGACTAACGCACATAGGGAGGTTTGAGGAGAATTCCGAGGGACAAGACATTTGAACTGTCTTTCTAAGAATGCTGTTTTTAGCAGTCATAAAAGGGCAAGAAGAACACTACAACTTATAGAAAACAACATGTGAAAAGTAGAAGAGTCACAAAGGATAAACTGTTTTTTGGGAACAGTGGGATGGTCCCCATATAGGGGAGGTTTGAGGCAGGAAATGAGGTTAGGGCAGTTGCACTGAGGGAAGCCTTATAATCAACTAGCCAAGCAAGTGGCTCTCTAGACTCTGACTGCCTTGCTGTGTATATGTTATACGTGTACACTTACCAGCTATATCACTTCTGGCAAATTAATAACTCTCTAGGCCATAGGTTCCTCACTACAAACATGGTCGTGATAATGGCACTTATCTCTTGGGATAGCCATGAGGATATATGAGATGGTGTAACTGAAGCATGCAATGAAGCCTAGAAGTTATTAAAATTATCTACTTTGTAAGCCAAAGGTACCTAAAAATCTAAAATGGAATGTACAGTGCTTGTAGATTGGATGTAGAAAAGCTGGTAGCAGTTGAAGGAAAGGACTGGGAGAGGGAAAAAGTAGAGGCTGTGGCAAAAATCCAAGAGTGAGGAAGTAGAATGCGGGAGACATTTCTTATTCAGGATCCTGGAATCTAGAAAATGGGGACAACAAGAGAGGATGAGGAATCAAAGTAATCCAAGCTGGGTCCTGAAAAATGAGTAAAAGTCTATAGGAAACAAAATGGAGGAGGAGAAGTTGTGGCAGAGGGAACCCCACATGCAAGGGCACAGCAGCATGAAGGATGATGATGTGTTTGGAAAAGAGAGGGCACCGCTGTCTGGTTTGAGTGTAGGGTTACTTAGAGGGATGTGGTGGAAAGTGAGCCAGGAGCATCGTCTAGGGATCCATTTGCGATGAGCATCAAATATCATGCTGGGGTACTTGGATTTCCTCCTATAAGCAGTGTATAGTCATTCACTGTTTTTGACACTATTAGTGACTTAATATATCCTCTGTTTAGGAATCCAATATCTGGTCACGATGTAGTGAATAAAAATGCAACAGATTGGTGACTAATAGAAAACTACAGAGGCACCATATTCACCCTATTGGATAGGTCAAGGACAATGGCAGAGAGAAAAAAACAGACAACAAAAAAGATGATGGCAAAAGGACATCTGGAATTTTGGAAGTGAATTTATGTGTATAAAGGTGAGGAAGAAATCAAAATTGGGGTCTGATGGTAGCTCTCTAATGTCTGTAACTCAAATAGGAAGTACAGGAGAAAAGTCTGACATGTGGGGGAAATATGACCAATTCTGTTCTGAAAATCTTACCTTCAATAATAGGAGGACATTTTGGCCTGGAAATGGGCCAAAGAAAATTGGAGATTCCTTTATGGTAGAGGTTAGAATTGCAAAGTCATATAAGGTGAGTGACAGCTAAAGCAATAAGAATGGGAAAATGTTTCCTTTAGAGGAAATAGACTGGAAAACCTCCAGAGGAAAGAGAGTGGAGTGGTCTCAAAGACAAGCCATTTGGGTCTAGCCTGAAGATTGCTTAGGCAGATGAGTGTCCCACCTTAGGGTCTTTGAGTTAGCTGTGAAACGTGCCAGTAATGCTCTCTCCCCTAATCTTCACCTATTGGTTGCTTTCGCCATTCTGTTTTCCATTTAAGCACATCGCCTCCTCAGAGAGGGCTTCCTTGACTCCACAAACCAAAGTACCCATTCACTCTTTCATCACAGAGATCTTATGTGTCTGGTTACATTTTGTGTTTCCCATGTATAAAATTGCCTGGCCCATCATATGCATTTAGTCAGTATGTGTTGAATAAATTCACGACTTCTATAGTCACTTAACCACTCTATAACTCACTTTATGTTTTATAAAATCAAAATGAAATTCCAAGCATATAGACTTGTGAGGATGACATGAGACATCTCTGTCTAACCCCAGCATATTGTCTGGCACATTATAGGTATTAGGTGGGTGCTGGTTACCTGGCCTGAATCCTCTTGTATTCTTTGCCCATAACTACAATGCAAAGAGAAAACAGCAACCTTTCAAATCACAATATATTTGTTAGTCCTACAGAATAATTTCCAGCCTATGTTTCTTTCTCTTGCATACTCCTACATTTTCCACTGCTGATTCCTTACTATTTTTCTTCCCCTTCACCTTTAACAATGACTGAAGCTAAAATCAAAATTCCATGGAGTGTCTTCATGTCATTTTTCTGCCCTTACCTCTTCAAGATTGGAATAATAAATAGTTGAAATAAAAATATGATTTACAAAATTGATCTGAGGAATTGGAGTTTATTCCATTCAGGTCTGCACTTCAAAGCAAACCACATAACAAGTATACCTGCTAGAAAATGTCCTGGAGGTTTTGCTAGAAAATCCAAAATTTGATTAGAACATCATGACCAGAATATGCCACTCTAAATGAGACAGTGCCTTCGAAATCATTTTGACGCTAAGCTAATCCATTAACATTATATTAGGCATCTGAAAAGACCTTCAATGAGAAATTATTAAGAACCTAAAATTATTGACATGTATTAAGAACTAATGATATTTTAAATCTCAAGCTTTAATTATTACCATGGATAGGAACACAGTAGAAGTTACAAGTTAAATTCATTTATGTGGTCAGGTCATTGTCACAATTATTCCTTTTAGAGCCAGTACATGGTGAAACACTGATGGAGAGAGGATTTCATTGAAGGAAAGTTAAAGCTCTTTTGGAAAATTTCACTGATCTCCCTAATTTTTTAAAAAAATGTTATTTTCATTTTAAGTGATTTAAATGATTTGATTATTTTATTCATTCAGTCAATAGTTTATGAAGCACTCCTGAGTACCAAGTTGCCATTATATCTGAAAGACCATTTGAAAAATGCAGCATCACAAAATCCGGTGGATGAGAACAAAGCAATTTGATTCATATTTCCCTCTTACATGCAGATCCAGGTTGGAAAAGAGAGAGTTAAGAATGCTTTTGTGAGTATAATCCAAGAAGATGCTTAGGCCCACTCCATGTCATTTATACAGATTTTCATTCTAGAATTATTCTCATTACTCTGACTCCTGAACTTTACTTCAGTCAAATGCATTTAGCATCACTTTCTCAAGCTCTCCCATGAAGAGGTGCCTGGAAGCTCAGGTCCCCCTGATTAAAGTCTAGGTGACCTTGGTGCACAAGGATATTTTACAATCATCTCAGAGTCTTGACTTCAATAACCCTGCACCTTTGGAAGAGAGTTACTACGTGCACCAAGAAGATGGGCAATCATACCGCAGTGAGCACATTCCTTCTGTGGGGATTTTCCAGTATCCCAGACCTACAGAGTCTCCTCCTTGTGAAGATTTTCTTCTCCCAAGCTATCATCCTAGCTGCAAATGTGTCCATAATGGTGGCCATCAACCTCAGTCACAACCTTCACATCCCCATGTAGTTTTTCCTCTGTGGTCTCTCCTTTTCAGAAACCTGTACCACTACGGTAATCATCCCCCACGTGTTGGTGGACTTGCTATCAGACAGTAAGACCATTTCTCTTCTTGAGTGTGCCACACAGATGTTTTTCTTCTTTGGCTTGGCAGGCAATAACTGCTTCATCATGGCTGCCATGTCCTATGACCGTTACACTGCTATTCACAACCCACTGCACTACTCCATCCTGATGACCCACAAGATCTGCTTTCAGCGGATGATGGCCGCTTGGGTGGTTGGGTTCCTGGTTTCTGTGTGCATTGTCCTCCTAGTATTCAACTTGTCTTTCTGTGACTCCAACACCTTCCAACACTTCTTTTGTGACATCTCACCTGTGGTCTGCCTTGCTTGTGACTATACTCCCTGTCATGAAATGGCTATTTTTCTGCTCTCTGCCATGGTGTTGGTGGGCAGCTTTATTTTCATTATAATTTCCTGTGTCTTCAATGGGTCCATAGTTATGAGGATGCCCTCTGCCCAGGGGAGGTATAAGGCCTTCTCAACTTGCTCCTTCCACCTCACTGTAGTGTGCATACACTATTGGATTTGTTGGCTTTGTCTATTTGAGGCCCAAGCACAGTGACTCATTCCCTGAAGATATGCTGATGGCTGTGACACATACGGTGCCAACACCTCTGCTTAATCCCATTGGTTCTTTTTAACTTCAGTGATTATATTTTTCAGATCTAGAAAATTCCCTTGGTTATATTTCATAATTCTATTTCTTTGCTGAAACTTTTCTATTTCAAAGAAATAGAATTTCGATGATTGCTTATTGAAGCATTTGTTTGATGGCTGCCTTAAAATCCTTACCAGATAATTTTAACATCCCTTTCATCTTGATGTAGACATATATTGTCTTTTCTCATTGAATTGTGATTTTTCTGGTTCTCGGTATGACAGTGATTTTTACTGCAGCAGAGACATTTAGGATATTATGAGACTCTGTATCGGATTCAATCTTTTTTTAGGAAGATGTCCCCTATCACTGCAACTACTAGGTGTATGTGTATCTCTTCAGCTTCCTGCTAAGCACTACTGACACAGCTCTGGGAAAATGGAGTGCTGACACCCACTGCCTCCTTGCAGATGAATGAGATGCAAGTGCAGCTCCCGCCACCACCCTGTCATCTCCTTCCCAGTTATAGTGTGATGCCAATTTGCACACCTCCTTTCTTCCAAGTAAGGTCAGTTCCTTGTTGGGCCCCACTGCCACTAGGGAGGCGGGACCTGCAGAGCTGGCTCACACTGCTCTGTTGTTGCAGGTGGAGGTGGAAGCTCAGGTCCCCACTGGACCCCCACTCACAAGGGGGGTGCGGTTACAGGGGAGCAGAGTACCAACTAGTACCGCCTCACACTCCCTCATTGTCTCATTGCTGCCAGATGACAGAGGAGGTTCATTTCCCTGCTGGACCCCACTGACAATACCCTGGCAGGAGAATCAAAGGGTGGGCGGGGTGAAGAATACCTCCCTGCTTGGCCCCAGTGAATCCTGCTGGTGGGAGACAGGTACGATTTTTCCACTAGTATTTGTCTGGAGTAAGACAGGTATTGCCAAAATATTTTCTATTCTGTTAAGGTCACCCTTTTCCCAGTTCTTTGGCTAGCAAGAACAGAATTTTCTTAAAGTTTTTTTTTTGTCTGTGTCTCTTGATGGTTCTGAGTAGGAGGTTTGTGCAGCAATCTGTACAGGACATATGGAAGCAATAAGAAAATGCAGGGACTCAGCACTATGTGATTTCCTCAGGTCCAAAGTCCCTGGGGGTTTGCCTTCTTCTCTGTCCTGTTTAGAATCTTCTTATGCTTGTTTGTTATTTCATCTAGGAATGTTTTTAGTAATAAGAGGGAGGACCTGAAGGGTACGGAGCAACTTCATCTTCAATGAAACCAGAAGTCTATGCCTTCAAACATTTAACAATATTTTTCCTGCTTCTTATTTACTTTGTGACAGAAAGTTGATCTAACACAAGTTTGCCTGACATATCCAGATGTAGGAGTCTGCATACTTACTCTGAACAGAAAGGGCTGGCTAGAAAGAAATGTGCCCCAGACAAATGAAAGTCCTCTAGTGGTGAAGTATTAAAGAGCCCCTCATTCTGCCCCTCCACAGAGAGTATGTGCCTTAAAAGAAGTCAGAGTATTAAGAGGATATTTGTGACCTTGAACTTTTGCTTAACCTTTATGTGCCTCAGTTACATCTTCTGTAAAGTATGAATTACAAAACACCTTTTGGGGTTATTCTGAGGATTAATTGGGTCACTACTTGTAATTACTGGGAACAGTAACCGGAAGGTAGTAAACTATCTCCTATTGTTAGCTCCTTTGCTAATTCTCTTGCTACTGCTACTACTACTCTTACTAACATTTGACTTGTACATGTTCTAACTCTCCAACCATTCCAAGGCATAAGGGAGACATTATTCAGCAGAGAGTGATTACATAGCTTTTACTAAACCAGGCTGAGATGCTATTTACCAATCTGAGTTAAACAGTGGCATGGCAGTGGTGTAACTGTGGTGAGCACGAGTTTGTGTAAAAGCCTATCACAGGTGTAGTAGGATCTGACACAAATGTTCCATCACTTGAATCAGGCTGACATTCAACAGATTCAAAGGCCGCCAAGTCAGTGGTTCATGCTAGAGCAAAACCTTCATACATCCACTCATTTATTAATTTTTCATTCATACATTTTAAATATACATTTATGCTTACTGTGTTGCAGGAAGTGTGTAAAAATTAGACACACAGGAAAAGAAAGACATTAAATGTGTCTATATGAAGAGTCCAGCATTTTAGAGAAAACAAATACTGAATCTGTAGTTGCAAGTGCACTGAGTATTCTGAAAAAAAATATGCGGTGGTGGGGGGAGCTACGGGGGATAACAGGTGTACTTAATTTGGTCTGGAGCCTGAAGAAGGCTTCCAAGAGGATGGGAAACAACATTTAAGTGCATACATATAGCATGTTGCTGTTACACAGGTGAGAGGGAAAATGCATTCAGGCAGAGGTACTGCATGTGAGAGGGTCCTAAGGTGGCAAAGAATATGGACATACTTGTGGTTTTAAAAGAATACCAATGATACCTAGAGTTTGAACGTTTGGGGAATGAGGGAAGAGTGCTGAGAGACAGAAATATAACAGGGACACATTCAGGACTTTGTAACCATGTTAAGAATTGTTGCCTTTATTCAAAGTCTTTGGGGGATATTAACATAGGAATTAATCTATTTAGTTTTTTTGTTTGTTTTGTTTTGTTTATTCAAGACCCATTTATTCTCTAGTTCTGCCCGCATGGAGACACCCTCCTTGAAAAGGCATTGAATCCTTCCCTTCACTTTAACACCTTGTGCGAAAACACGTGTTTCGAGGTTTCAACTATGAGATCCACATTCTTAAAGCACTGATTCTTAAACCTCATCTAGATTTCTCCCCTTGGATTGGGGGAGATAACCCAAACACAGCGAAGAACCGCTCAGGACCGTGGGCTCTGCTCGCCCAGAAGACCTTGCAGCTGCCCTGACCACCCGGCTGGAGCCAGGATTACGGCCCTGAGACGAGGGGGGCCTGCTGGGCTGCCGCCACCGCCCCCACCCCCATCCTCTTCACTAGGCTGGCTGTCACCTCTACTTTCCCTGGAGTCTGGGGATTCCAGACGGTCTCTGCTCACACTTCTGTGTCCCGCCTGCTGCCTCAGTACTGCTGATCCACACCAACGTTCCACACACAAGTTATTTCATAAGCCTGCGGGTTGTTTTTCATCAGAGGACATTCCCAAGGCCATGACTTCCCCGGCTCCCCACTGCCCTCGC
Source organism: Balaenoptera musculus (assembly GCF_009873245.2). NCBI lineage: Eukaryota > Metazoa > Chordata > Mammalia > Artiodactyla > Balaenopteridae > Balaenoptera > Balaenoptera musculus. Next base: position 61,637,304 of record NC_045792.1, read on the forward strand.
GGGCACACTGGATGTGCGTGGCCACCGTGCTGAGTCGGGCACACCCCCTGGCTCCACTCCAGCGCACTCTCCTGGAGGACTGAGGGCGGTGCCCTGGGCTCATCAGCAGGATCTGTCCTGAAGCCAGTCCTAGAGTGACAAGAGCCACACCTGCAGGTCTATTCCACTGACCAGCCGCCCAGGACCGAGCTGGGCCCACGGACCTTGGTCTGGACTGTGTCGGCTGGTCATTCTTGCCTAGGTTCACAGGCCAACAGCCAGTGTCCTTCCTTCCCTGCTCATCACTGCACCAGCGGCTCACTCCTACCTGCTGCTGTCACGCGCCTGGCAACCTCGTGTTCCGGGGCCAGCCAAGAACTGAGACCCCAGCAGGCCCCTAGTACCCAGCAGGCAAACTCCCCATTAAACTACTGCTGCCTAGTTGTGTTCTCGAGGCTTCAGAGCTGGGAAAGTGCGGAGAGCATAGCAAGCCGCGGCGCCCCCAGCCCCAGACCCACGATGCTCCGCGGAGGCGCCGGAACATCCCAACACAAGCGACCTCTGCGCCCGCCTGTCCCGCGAACCCGGGCGCATCTCCAACCACCGCGACCCAGGACGGAGGCACGGGGCGCGCGGGTCGGCCGGCGGCGGGCGCTGGGGCGGGCGGGCACCCGGGCTCCGGCCCCGAGACCGCGCGGACCCGCCAGGCCCACCGCTGTCCCCGCCGCCCAGAAAGCAATCTATTTAGATTTATGCCATGGTTGGTATATGGAGAATGAGTTGTAACACAGTAAGAGAGGGGAAAGGAAAGCTGGTTAGAGTTCTATTAGCTAGGATTCTCCAGAGAAACAGACCACTATAATGTTGCTGTTGTTTTCATTTTAAAGGAATTGGCTCACACAATTATGGGAGCCGGCAATTCCAAAATGCACAGGGCGGTCCAGGAGATTGGAAATTCCAGTAAGAGTTGATGTCACAGTTTTGAGTCCAAAGGCATCCTGGAGACAGAATGCTTCTTTTTAAGGGGACTTAAGTCTTTTCTCCTAAGGCTTTCAACTGATTGGATGAGGGCCACCCACATTATGGACAGTAATTTGCTTTATTCAAAGTCTACCGATTTAAATGTTAATCACATCTAAAAAAAAACACCTTCCCAGCAACATCTAGACTCATGTTTGACCAAACAACTGGTCGCTGGAGCCTAGCCAAATTGACACATAAAATCAAATATTACAGGAGTACTACTGTAAAATAAATATATAAGGTGGTAGCTGGGGAAAAAAAGTGCTGACAATGAAAATGAAGAACAATGGGAGATAAATATTGGACTCAGAATGTGCAAGACTTTGTCATTGAGTGCAAGCATGTGGAGGGAGAAAAATAAATTACCCTCAGGTTTCTAATCAATATGTTGATTGAATGATGGTGCGTCTTATTAGGATATGGAATATTGGAGAGGAGCAAGTTGGGGGTGGAAGGAGATAATTACTTCAGACAATTTGTGCTTGAGACTCAATAGACAAAAATATTTTTGCCTAAAGCACTAAATAAAGGACAGGGAAAGAGAAATAAATATGGTAGTCATCAGTGTATACAGATAAATTAAACTTCACAGGGGAAACACAATCTAGTTCCCTCAATCTTCCTTAACAGGCTGCATCTGACCACGAAAAAGTCACTTAAAGAGCTTGTTTACTCACTACCTAGGAATTCAGGAACCCTGCTTATTTCCACACAGAAGTCACCAGTTTTGACCTGACATAAGGATTCACAGCTGGTTTGGTCAGGGGCATCTCATACTGTTCTTTTATAAAGTCTCCTGTAACTAGGCTGGAGCCAGACTAGGAACACAGGCCAGCATTTATGGGTCCAAAAAGCCCATCATCTACAGATAACCATGCAAAAAGAACGTGTCCAGTAATTTTACTGTCTGGTTCCACTTGGTCATCTCCCCTCAGAATGTACTCAGTCATAACTATAATTATCACACTCATTCCAGGACAAGCTTCTGTTGAAATGGACACAGTCTCAAAAGTTTGGAGGTCCAAAAACCCTAACTTATAGCAGAGTACAACTTTGGAAAAGATGTGAATAAAATTTCATAGAATTTTCTGCAGATTATTTTTTCATGTTAACCAATTTGTGTTACTAATTAATAGTTAAATTTCATTTCATTAATGGTAGCTCACTATGGGCTTCTAATTTACTTTCTCATATCAGAAAATCTAACCCCGGCCTTTACTAAGAGCCTTCCCATTGTCTAATACCATACAGACCAATACATTTTGACCACAGACACTCTTTGTCCTTTTATTATTATTTTATGGTCTATCATTAGATCAAATACTAAAAAAAATTACTAATTAATTAAGAAAATATTTTTCTAGCAAGCTCTCTCTTTACCCCCAAGCTGAGGTGAGCAAGTGAAGCTAGACTAAGCACAAAGGAAAAACAAAGCAGTCTTCATCGAATAGGAAGAGGCGATTTTAAAGGTCATTGCAAGATTAGGGAGAGTGGCCAAGACGTCAGAGTACAAGGACACTGAGCTCACCTCCTCCAGGGAGCACACCAAAATCACAACTATATGCACAACAACCATTGATGAAAAAGACTGGAACCTACCAGAAAAGATCTTCTACAACTAAATACACAAAGAAGGAACCACAACAAAACAGGTAAAAGGGCGGACTCAAGATATAATCAAACCCTATTACCCCCGGGTGGGCGACCCTCAGACTGGAGAATAATTATAGTGCAGAGGTCCTCCCACAGGAGCGAGAGTTCTGAGCCCCACGTCAGGCCCCCAACCCAGGCGGGGGTCCAGCAGCAGGAAGATGACCCCCAGAGCATTTGGCATTGAAGGCCAGTGCTCCAGGCAGTTAGCAGGAGCCCCTCAGGACCGGGGGAAACAGAGACTCCACTCTTAGAGGGCGCACACAAAATCCCACGCACACCTGGGCAAAAGCAATAATTTGATAGGAGCCTGGGCCAGACCTACCTGCTGGTTTTGGAGAGTCTCCCAGAGAGGCAGGGGGCATGGCTGTGTCTCACCCTGGGGACAAAGTCACTGGCAGCAGCTTTTCTTAGGAGCTGCTTCTGCTGCGTGGACGCCGGAGCTGGTGGACGCCGGAGCTGACGGGCGCCATTTTGAAAATCTTCCTCCAGCTCATTAGCCCAACAGCCTGCAGGTGCCGGCGCTGGGACGCCTCAGGCCAAGCAACTAACTGGGCGAGGACACAGCCCCAGCCTTCTGCAGACAGGCTGCCTAAAGACTAAAGAGCCCACAGCTGCCTTTAGACGCAGCCCTAGACAAGGCCCTGCCCACCAGAGGGCCAAAACCCAGCTATACCCACCAGGGGCAGACACCAGCAAGTCCCACCAGGAAGCCTGTCTCTAGACCAACCTCACCCACCAGGGGAGAAACACCAGAAGTAGACACCAGAACGTAGGCCAGACCCTACCCTGGGACCAGCTGGGCCCTGGCCCCGCCCACTAGCAGGCCAATGCAACCTTCAGGACCTCCCGGACCCCATACCCAACTGTGTCAGGAACCAGCCCCCACACTGATGATATGAAACGAGCTCCAGGATCTCTGAGCCCTGCAGCCAGATTCCAGGAATCAGCTCTGCCTGCCAGTGTCTGGCACTAACCCCAGGACTTATCTTCACCTGCCAGTGGGTGGGCAGCAGGCTCAGAATCTTTGGGACCCTGACTCCACCCACCACTAGCCAGCGTGAGTCCCGGGACCCCCTAGAGTTCTACGACCAGCCACCTCATGACCAGGACCCACTAAACAGCAGCCAGCAGCATCTGCACGAGGGAGGGCCTGGCAACCAACCAGACTAGGGGCCATCCAAGCCCACCAGACCAGCCACATGCCCACCACAACAGAAGGACCCATGCAGCCCTCTTAGGGGGAACCCCTAGAACATATAGCTTGGGTGATGAGAGGGGAGTGCACTGCTGGGATGCATAGGATGCCTCCTACAGAGGTCACTTCTCCAAGGTCGAGAAATATAACTAACCTACCACAGACATAAAAATAAAAATAGCAACTTAGAAAAAATGAGGCTGCAGAGGAACATGTTCCAGACAAAGGAACAAGGTAAAACCCCAGAAGAACTAAGAGGTATGGAGATAGGCAATCTACCTGAGAAAGAGTTCAGAGTAATGATCGTAGAGATGATCAAAGAACTTAGGAGGAGAATGGATGCACAGATTGAGAAGTTAAAGGTATTTAACAAAGCCCTCTCTTCAGAGCCTCATTAATCTCACTGTTCCTCAGGCTGTAGATGAGGGGGTTCAACATGGGGATCACCACCACGTAGAACACAGACACCACCTTGTTCTGATCGGTTGAGTAGCTGGACTTGGGCATCACATAAATGAATGTGATGGTCCCACAGAACATAGTGACTGCTGTGAGGTGAGACGTGCAGGTGGAGAAGGCCTTGTGGTGCCCCTCGGTGGAGCGCATCTTCAGAATGGTGATGAGGATGTAGATGTAGGAGATGGCTATGACAATCACCGTGACCACAATGATGGAGCCAGCTGTAAATGAGGGCACAACTGCAGGGATACTGATATCAGAACAGGAGAGTTCAACCAAAGGAGCAAAATCACAGGAAAAATGATTGATTCGATTTGGTCCACAGAAAAGTAAATAATAGAAGCAAATAGTAAAAGAGCAAGCATTGAGAAAACCACCTACATAAGCCACTGTGAGTAACTGAACATAAACTCGTGTGTACATTTTGGTGGAATAAAGCAGTGGGCTGCAGACTGCCACGAAGCGAGCATATGCCATGGCAGCCAGAAGGAAGCACTCAGTTGACCCAAAGAAAACAACTGAACCAAGTTGAATGGCACATCCAGGATAGGAGATGGTATTTCTCTCCACCAGGAAATTTACAAGCATATTGGGTGTAACAGAAGATGAATAGCCTATGTCAGCAAAGGCCAAGTGGCTCAGAAAAAAATACATACGATGATGGAGCTGAGAAGAGATTCTGATAAGAATGACTGTGCTGAGGTTGCCACATATGGTCACCAGGTAGATACAGAGGATGATCGTGAAGAGGATGACTCGAAGAATTGGATCATTTGTTAAGCCCGGTAACATGAACCCTGTCATTGCAGTATTGTTCCCATGCTCCAGGGAATCCAAGAGATAGGGTAGCTGCTACCAAAATGAGCCTGTGATGAGACATTACATTAAAGAAGTTTTGAATTTGATGGTTTTCTTTTTATTAATACACATAGAGTTTATTATAGGCAAGTAAATTATTCAAGTTAGGTTTGGACTAATTTTTTTTACTTTAGAGTAAAAGACTTATATTCTTTATTTTTATATATATTTTAGAGTAGAAAATTTTATTTATTTATATAATCAGTATTCTATATTTTAAAAATTGTTTTCAGCACTAACACGGGAAAACCTGCTTCAAATAATGTATATCTATTCCTCTTTATATTATATAATACCTAATGGTTATTGAATATTTACTAAATGGCAAGCCTTGGGTTAAGAATTTTCTATATAGTTCTATTTTAATTTGTATGAAATAATATTGAGTATTTTATCTCATTTGTAGACAAGGAAACTGAATTTGGCAATGTAACTGAGCTAAGTTTACATAGCAAATGGTAGAATCAAGATGTGAATCTCAGGTAGTTTGAATACAGTCCATTCCTTTAGTAACTATGCTATAAATGAAATTAAAGAATACTTATGATAAAGTCGAGTTTCTTGGAAATGGGTGGATAACAAATTACATTGCTACTTTCTGACAGCTAAAGTATAAAAGAGGTGCCTAGTTAATCACAAAGTTTACAAACTCTCTCAATAAAACAAGACCATGGTTTTAAAAGGAGAAATACAGTCTTCTTAATTGGACAAAGAAGAAAGGGAAAGAAAGTTCGAATTAAGGTTATAAATGAAGTCAGCTATTATAAATGTATTATGTTTATTTAACATTTACAATTAAATATTGTTTTCTCAATTCGTTTGAAATATCAATATAATTACTGTGCAAATTCTTACATGTTTAATATCTAGGACATAATTAAACTACATTCACTCAAATCTGATCATTTCCTAATGTAATTATGTTTTCAAATTGGAGTAATATAGAACAAAATAGTATTCGTTTCAACATAATATACAGGTGAATAAAGTTCCAGCTTAAAAAGTTAAGAAGTGTACCCAGGTTCACCCAGCAAGTTGCCAGGTTGAAACTCATCTCCAAGTTTTCTGGCTTTGTATTCTCAACTTTGCCCAAAAGCCTCTGGTTACGTGTAAGCCTAAGCCTTCAGAACAATAAACAAAGGATGCCTTTCCAAGATATTTACAAACAGTAAGTCCCCAAAGCACCTTAAATGTAGTGAATTTTACAGTATAATACTTATGGGCTGAGTACCAAGTTTAATATTGCTGAAAGACCATGTGAGTTTCTGGTCTTATGGGTGGAAAAATGAGGAATCATGGTAACTTGAATTATGCCTATTTATACACTAAGTAGACTATAGAAACAGGTTAATTCAGCTAAGGTTACTTGCTAGCTGACTGCTGGATAGCATCTGCCCTGTTTCTCCTGGCTTGTGAGAACAGATACAACTTTAGAGAGTAAAGTGTTCTCAAATGGTTATTGAAGATCAGGACAACTGATTAACTCACAAAAGCCAAATATCTTACCTCTAAAAATGAGAATTCATTCATCTTACAGTAATAAATTCAAAATCATTGTTGTAATATAACAGCTGTGCTATTTTATTGTTTGCCTTTGAGGATAAATCTCTGAAGAGTCTTGAGATTCAAATGTGAATTCAAAAGCACCAGGGGTCATTATCACATTCTCAAGTGAATATTGAGCAGTGCACCTCACACAAATATAACTAATCTTTAAGGATTCTGTCAATTCTCAAGCGACCAGTCTCTTTTATTTTCTAGTTGTTTGTGCACTTCCATTTGATAATTATTGGAAGTATAATATAATAAATTATCTCATAGCTAAACATTTGTTCTGTTTAATACATCAGGTTAAGGACTACACTACAAATATAAAATGGTAGAAGAATGTGTGATCAAGATAGCAGATTAGGAGGACCCTGAGCTCACCTCCCACAAACACATCAAAATTACAAATATATATATAGCAACTTTCTCTGAGGATAACCTGAAGACTAGACAAATGACTCTTCTACAACCAAAGAAAGAACCACACAGAGTCTAGTAGCAGAGGAGAAGTGATCAAGTTGGGACCCACAACCTCAGTGGGCAACCCAGAGGAGGAGAATATCACAGGCTCAGGGATACTCCCTAAGAAGAGAGAGGTTTCAACCCCACATTGGGCACCCCAACCCTGGGGTCAAGTACCAGGAAGATAAGCCCCATTTCCTGGTTTTGAAAACCAGTGGGGCTTACCAGAAGGCTGTAGGAAATTGAGACTCTGTTCTTGAAAAGCACACTCACAGACTTGCTTGCTCTCAATATCAGTGCAGAAGCAGAAGATTGAAAAGTTCCTGGTGCTCTGGCTAACCTGCTGATTGCACCAGAACACCCCACCCCAGCCTGCACCAGTCTCCAGCTGCAGCCTCTCTGCCAAACCCCCACCAAGGTGTGACTGCCAGCATGTCTCAAGACTAGCTGCAGCTTGCTCCAGGCTGTAGTTCAAGCCCCTCTGGCTCCAGCCATACCCCCACCAAGGCAGCAACTGCCATCACGCCACAGGAGAATCCATGCTTTACACCAGGCTCTGACTCTAGCCACTCTGTCTCCAGCCCTAATCCCCAACAAGGTGGTGGCTGTCAGCTCAAACCAGGAGAAGTCATGACCCTTGCTCATTTCAGATCTACATCTCCCACCAAAGCCACTGAGCACACACAGACTGCAAAGGGATGCTTCCCCACAAGCACACACCTTCAAGTCCAGGATAGGTAACTCTTTCACCTAATTTCATAGACCAAGAGGGAAAGTCAGACAAAATGAGAAGACAGAGGAATATGCTCCAAATGAGAAAATGAGATAAAACCACAGAAAAACTTAATGAAATGCAGATAAGTAACTTACCTGATAAAGAGTTCAAAGCAATGGTTATTAAAATAATCACTGAACTTAGAAAAGAATAGAGGAACATAGTGAGAATTTCAACAAAGGACTAGAAAATATAAAAAGAACTGTTGAGAGTTGAAGAATACAATAACTGAAATGAAAAATACACTAGAAGGAATTAATGGCAGATTAGGTGATACAGAACACATAAGCAACATGGAAGACAGAATGGTTGAAATCAGCCAATCAGAACAAAAAAAGAAAAAAAATTTTTAATGAGCATAGTTTAAGGGACCCATGAGACAACATCAAGTGTACTAACATTATAGGGGTCTCAGAAGGAGAAGAGAGAGGAAAAGGGCTAGAAAAACATATTTGATAAAATAATGGCTAAAATTTTCTTTAATCGGAAGAAGGAAAAAGATATTTAGGCCCAGGAAGTGTAGAAAGTTTCGAACAAGATGAACCCAAAGAGACCCACACCAAGACATATCATAATTAAAATGGCAAAAGTTAAAGATAAAAAGAAAAATTTTAAGTTAGTGAGAAAAAAAGAGAGTCACATAAAAGGGGATCCCCCTAATGCTGTCAGCTGATTTTTCAGCAGAAACAGTGCAGTCCAGAAGGAAGTGGCATGATACATTTAAAGTGCTGAAAGGAAAAAACCTACAACAAAGGATACTCTACCTGGCAAGCTTCAGAATTGAAGAAGAGATAAAGAATTTCCCAGACAAGCAAAAACTAGAAACACACATCATTGTTAAACCAGCCTTACAAGAACTGTTAAAGGGTCTTCTTTAAGTGAAAAAGAAATGACTATAACAAGAAATAAGAAAATATATGAAGGAAAAAAACTCACTGGTAAAGGTAAATGTATTAGCAAAGGCAGTGGATCAGCCACTTGAAAAAAGCTAGTGCAAAAGTTAAAAGACAAAAATTGTATAACTACAATGAACAGTTAAGGGATACACATAATGATGTAAAATATGACATCAAAAACATAAAATGTGGGGTTGGGAGTAAAAAATGTGGAGCTTTGAGAATGTGCTTGAATGTAAACAACTATAGTTTAAAACAAAGGGATATATTATGTCAATATATATGAACTTCATTGTAACCACAAATCAAAAACCTACAATATATACACACAAAAAAAAACAAAGAAAACGGAACTCAAGCATAACACTAAAGAAAACTGTCAAACTGCAAAGGAAGAGGCTAAAAGAATAATAAAAGAACAGAGAAGGCTACAAAAGCAAACAGAAAACAATGAACAAACTGGCAGTAAGTACATACTTATCAATAATCACTTTAAATGTAAATGGACTAAATGCTCCAATTAAAAGACATACGGGGACTTCCCTGGTGGTCCTGTGGTTAAGACTCCATGCTTCCACTGCAGGGGGTGCAGGTTCAATCCCTGGTCAGGGAACTAAGATCCTGCATGCCTCACAGTGGGGCAAAAAATAAATAAATAAAGACATATGTTTGTTGAATGGATAAAAAAATAAGACCCACCTATATACTGCCTGCAAGAGACACTTTAGAGCTGAAGACACGCAAAGGTTGAAAGTGAAAGGATGGAAAAAGATAGTCTATGCAAATAAAAATGAAAAAAAAACTGGGCGAGCAATACTTATATCAGACAAAATAGACTTTAAAATAAAGTCTATAGCAAAAGACAAAGATACAACATTCATAAACATATATGTACCTAATATAGGAACACCTAAACATACAGAGCAAGTATTAAGAGACATGACATAAAGAAAGAAGTTGACAGTAATACAATAGTAGTAGAGGACTTTAATACACCACTTACATCAATGGACAGATCATCCAGACAGAAAATCAATCAGGAAAAAGTGGCCAAATGATCCAGGCTGGATCAGATGGACTTGATAGATACCTACAGAACATTTCATCCAAAAATAGCATTCTTCTCAAGTGCACATGGAACTTCCTCCAGAATAGATCACATGCTAGGCTACAAAACAAGTCTCAAAATTTTAGAAGACTGAAATCATATCAAGCATCTTTTCCAACAACAACACTATGAGATTAGAAATCAACTGTAAGAACAAAACTGCAAAAAACATGAACAAGTGAAGGTTAAACAACATACTACTGAAAAACCAATGGGTCAGTGAAGAAATCAAAGAGGACATCAAAAAATACCCTGAGACAACTGAAAATAGAAACACAACTTTCTAAAATCTATGGGACACAGTAAAAGCAGTTCTAACAGGGAATTTATAGCGATACAGGCATACTTCAAGAAACAAACAAAAAAAAACCCTCAAATGAACAATCTAACTTTCTGCCTAAAGAAATTAGAGAAAGCAGAAGAAACAAAGCTTAAAGTAAGTGGAAGGAAGGAAACAATTGGAAATAAATAAAATATAGGCAAAAAACAGAAAAGATCAATGAAACTAAGAGTTGGTTTTTTGAAAAGATAAACTAAATTGATAAACCTTTAGTCAGGCTCATCAAGAAACAAAAGGGCCAAAATAAATAAAATTGGATTTGAAAAAGAAGTTACAACCAATATTACAGAAATACAATCATAATAGAATACTACAAACATTTATACACCCAAAATTGGACAACCTAGGAGAAATGGATAAATTCCTAGAAACATACAATCTTCTAAGAGTGAATCAGGAAGAAACAGAAAATCCAAAAAGAATGATTAGTAGTAATGAAATTGAATCAGTGATCAAAAAACTCCCAACAATCGAACATCCAGGACCAGACAACTTAACAGAGGAATTCTACTAAACACTTAATGAAGAGTTAATACCAATCTTACTCAAACTATTCCAAAAAATTGAAAAGGGAACATTTCTAAATTCATTCTACAAGGTCAAGATTGCCCTGACACCAAAACCAGACAATGATATTACAAAGAAAGAAAATTACAGGCCACTATCTCTGATGAAGATAGATGCAAAAATTCACAACAAAATATTAGCAAAATGAATTCAACAATACATAAAAAGGATCATGCAGCATGATCAAGTAGGATTTATCCAGGGATGCAAGATTGCCTCAGTATCTGCAAATCAAACAACATAATACACCACATTAACAAAATGAAGGATAAAAATCACACGATCATCTCAGATGTAGAAAGAGCATTTGACAAGATTCAACATCCATTCATGATTAAAACTTCCAACAAATTTGTTATAGACGGAACATACCTAAACACATAAAGGCCATTTATGACAAACCCACAGCTAACATCATACTCAGCAGCAAAACAGTGATGCCCACTCTTGCCACTTCTATTTAACATAGCATTAGAAGTCCTAGCCACAGCAATCTGACAAGTAAAAAAGGAGGGGAGGCATCCAAATTGGAAAGGGAAGAAGTAAAACACTCACTGTTTTCAGATGACATGATACTCTATATAGAAAATCCTAAAGACTCTGCCAAAAAAAAACTATTAGAACTAATAAATAAATTCAATAAAGTTGCAGGATACAAAATTAATTTACAGAAATCTGTTATTTTATAAACTTATAATGAACTACCAGAAAGAGAAATCAAGAAAACAATCCAATTTACAATTGCATCAAAAAGAAAAAAATACCTGGAATAAACTTAACCAAGGAAGTGAAAGATCTATAGTCTGAAAACTAAAAGACACTGATGAAGGAAAATGAAGACAACACAAATAAATGGAAAGATATCCCATGTTTATGTACTGCAAGACATTTGGAAAATCCTGTACTCATTTTTTAAGAGAATTGTTTCTGGAGGGTTTTTCTGTTTGTCTGTTATTGATTTGTATGAGTTATTTATATATTTTGGATATTAACCCCTTATCAGATATATGGTTTGCAAATATTTTTTTTCCATTTTGTAGGTTGCCTTTTCACTTGTTCTTTCTTTTACTGTGCAGAAGCTTTTTAGTTTGATGTAGTCTCATTTGTTGATTTTTGCTTTTGTTGCTTATGCTTTTGGTGTCATATCCCAAAAATCACCACCAAGACCAGTGTTAAGAAGTTTATTCCCTATGTTTTATTGTAGGAGTTTTACAGTTTCAGGTTTTATGTTTATGTCTTTAATCCACTTTAAGTTACTTTTCTGAGTGGTATAAATTAGGGGTCCAATTTCACTTTTCTGTTTGTGATTATCCAGTTTTCCTAACACAATTTGTTGAAGAGATCATCCTTTCCCCATTGCATCTTTTTGGCTCCCTTGTCAAATATTAGTTTACTGTATATATGGAGGTTTATTTCTGGGCTCTCTATTCTATTCCATTGGTCTATGTGTCTATTTTTATGCCAGTACCATACTGTTTCAATTACTATAGATTTGTAGTGTAGTTTGAAATCAGGAAGTGTGATGCATCAGCTTTGTTATTCTTTCTCAGGATTGCTATAGAGAATGAGATAGTTTTCTTTATTTCATTTTCAGATTTTTTAAAAAATATTTTTCATTGCTTATCTGAAATGCAAATTGAAGTGGGCATCCTGTATCTTTTTTAATTAATTAATTAGTTTATTTATTTATGGCTGTGTTGGGTCTTTGTTTCTGTGCGAGGGCTTTTCCTCTAGTTGTGGCAAGTGGGGGCCACTCTTCATCACAGTGCGTGGGCCTCTCACTATCGCGGCCTCTCTTGCTGCGGAGCACAGGCTCCAGACGTGCAGGCTCAGCAGTTGTGGCTCACGGGCTTTGTTGCGCCGTGGCATGTGGGATCCTCCCAGACCAGGGCTCGAACCCGTGTCCCCTGCATTAGCAGGCAGATTCTCAACCACTGCGCCACCAGGGAAGCCCCAATTTTCATATATTTTGTTGTTAGTGTATAGAAATACAGCTGATTTCTGTATGTTGATTTTATATCCAGCAACTATACTAAATCCATTGATTAGTTCTAAGTGTTTTTGTTATTTTTTTTAGGATTTTCTGTATATAAGATCATATAATCTGCAAATGACAATTTTACTTCTTCCTTTCTGATTTGGATGCCTTTTATTTCTTTGTATTGCTTAACTGCTCTAGCTAGGGCTTCCAGTACCATGTTAAGTATGAGTGGTGAGAGTGGGCGCCCTTGTCTTATACCTGATTTTAGAGGGGAAGCTTTCAATCTTTCACTATTGAGTATGAAGTTAGTTGTGTGTTTGCCGAACATAGTCTTTATTATGTTGAGGTATATTCTTTCTATACCCAATTTATTGAGCGTTTTTTTTTAATCATGAAAGGATGTTGCGTTTTGTCAAATGCTTTTTCTGCGTCTACTGAGATGATTATATAATTATTTTTCATTCTATTAATGCGGTGTATCACATTTATTATTTTGCCTATGTTGAAACATCCTTGCATTCCAGGGATAACTCCCACTTCTGCAGGATGTATGATCTTTTAATGCATTGTGGAATTCAATTTGCTAATATTTTTTGAGAATTTTTGCACCTATGTTCATCAGGGATATTGGTCTAAGTTTTCTTTTCTTTCAGTGTCCTTATCCGGCTTTCGTATCAGCGTAAAGCTGACCTCATAAAATGAATTTGGAAGTGTTCCTTCCTCTTCATTTTTGGAGGAAGAGTTTGAAAAAGATCGGCATTAAATCGCCTTTAAATATTCGGTAGAATTCACAAATGAAGTCATCTGGTCCTGGGCTTTTCTTTGTTGGCAGGCTTTTGATTACTGATTCAATCTCCTTACACTTGTTTTTGGTCTATTCAGATTTAATATGTCTCCCTGATTCAGTCTTAGCATGTTGGGCTTTTCTAGGAATTTATCCATTTCTTCTAGGTTATCCAATTTGATTGCATATAACTGTTTCTAGTCTCATGATCCTATGTATTTCTGTGGTATCAGTTGTAATGTTTCCCCTTTAATTTCTGATTTTATTTATTTGAGCCTTCTCTCCTTTTTCTTAGTTGGTCTAGCTAAAGGTTTGTCAATTTTATCTTTTTGTAAAATCAGCTCTTAGTTTTGTTACTGTTTTGTATTGCTTTCCTGTTCTCTATTTCATTTATTTCCAGTCTGATCTTTGTCATTTCCTTTATTCTATTAACTTTTGGTTTAGTTTGCTCTTCTTTTGCTAGTTCCTTGAGGTTTAATGTTAAGTTTTTTATTTGAGAGCTTTCTATTTTCTTTATTTAAATTTTTTTTTATTGGGGTATAGTTGTTTTACAATGTTATGTTAGTTTCTACTGTACAGCGAAGAGAAGTAGAGTTCCCTGTGCTATACAGCAGGTTCTTATTAGTTATCTATTTTATAGAGAGCTTTCTATTTTCTTAAAAATGCATATATTGCTGTAAAATTTCCTCTCAGAACTGCTTTTGCAGTATCCCATTGGTTTGGGATAGAGACCAAGAACATGGTATATCTCTCCATCTGTTGGTACCATCTTTAATTTCTTTCATCAGTGTCTTATAGTTTTCTGCATACAGGTCTTTTGCCTCCCTAGGTAGGTTTATTCCTAAGTATTGTATTCTTTTTGTTGCAATGGTAAATGGGAGTGTTTCCATAATTTCTCTTTCAGATTTTTCATCATTAGTGTATAGGAATGCAAGAGATTTCTGTGCATTAATTTTGTATCCTGCAACTTTACCATATTCATTAATTAGCTCTAGCAGTTTTCTGGTGGCAGTTTTAGGATTCTCTATGTATAGTATCATGTCATCTGCAAACAGTGACAGTTTTACGTCTTCTTTTCCAATATGTATTCCTTTTATTTCTTTTTCTTCTCTGATTGCCGTGGCTAGGACTTCCAGAACTATGTTGAATAATAGTGGTGAGAGTGGACATCCTTGTCTCGTTCCTTATCTTAGAGGAAATGCTTTCAGTTTTTCACCATTGAGAATGATGTTTGCTGTGGGTTAGTCATATATGGCCTTTATTATGTTGAGGTAGGTTCCCTCTATGCCCACTTTCTGGAGAGTTTTTATCAGAAATGGGTGTTGAATTTTGTCAAAAGCTTTTTCTGCATCTATTGAGATGATCATATGGTTTTTATTCTTCAATTTGTTAATATGGTGTATCACATTGATTGATTTGCGTATATTGAAGAATCCTTGCATCCCTGGAATAAATCCCACTTGATCGTGGTGTATGATCCTTTTAATGTGTTGTTGGATTCTGTTTGCCAGTATTGTGTTGAGGATTTTTGCATCTATATTCATCAGTGATATTGGTCTGTAATTTTCTTTTTTTGTAGTGTCTTTGTCTGGTTTTGGTATCAGGGTGATGGTGGCCTCATAGAAGGAGTTTGGGAGTGTTCCTTCCTCTGCAATTTTTTGGAAGAGTTTGAGAAGGATAGGTGTTAGCTCTTATCTAAATGTTTGATAGAATTCACCTGTGAAGCCATCTGGTCCTGGACTTTTGTTTGTTGGAAGATTGTTAATCACAGTTTCAATTTCATTACTTGTGATTGGTCTATTCATATTTTCTGTTTCTTCCTGGTTCAGTCTTGGAAGGTTATACCTTTCTAAGAATTTGTCCATTTCTTCCAGGTTGTCCATTTTATTGGCATAGAGTTGCTTGTAGTAGTCTCTTAGGATGCTTTGTATTTCTGCAGTGTCTGTTGTAACTTTTCCTTTTTCATTTCTGATTTTATTGATTTGAGTCCTCTCCCTCTTTTTCTTGATGAGTCTGGCTAATGGCTTACGAATTTTGTTTATCTTCTCAAAGAACCAGCCTTTAGTTTTATTGATCTTTGCTATTGTTTTCTTTGTGTCTATTTCATTTATTTCTGCTCTGATCTTTATGATTTCTTTCCTTCTGCTAACTTTGGGTTTTGTTTGTTCTTCTTTCTCTAGTTTCTTTAGGTGTAAGGTTAGATTGTTTACTTGAGATTTTTCTTCTTTCTTGAGGTAGGCTTGTATAGCTATAAACTTCCCTCTTAGAACTGCTTTTGCTGCATCCCATAGGTTTTGGGTCGTTGTGTTTTCATTGTCATTTGTCTCTAGGTATTTCTTGACTTCCTCTTTGATGTCTTCAGTGATCTCTTGGTTATTTAGTAACGTATTGTTTAGCCTCCATGTGTTTGTGCTTTTTACGCTTTTTTCCCTGTAATTCATTTCTAATCTCATAGCATTGTGGTCAGAAAAGATGCTTGATAGGATTTCAATTTTCTTAAATTTACTGAGGCTTGATTTGTGACCGAAGATGTGATCTATCCTGGAGAATGTTCCGTGCGCACTTGAGAAGAAAGTGTAATCTGCTGTTTTTCGATGGAATGTCCTATAAATATCAATAAAATCTATCTGGTCTATTGTGTCATTTAAAGCTTCTGTTTCCTTATTTATTTTCATTTTGGATGATCTGTCCATTGGTGTAAGTGAGGTGTTAAAGTCCCCCACTATTATTGTGTTACTGTCAATTTCCTCTTTTACAGATGTTAGCAGTTGCCTTATGTATTGAGGTGCTCCTATGTTGGGTGCATATATATTTATAATTGTTATACCTTCTTCTTGGATTGATCCCTGGATCATTATGTAGTGTCCTTCCTTGTCTCTTGTAACATTCTTTATTTTAAAGTCTATTTTATCTGATATGAGTATAGCTACTCCAGCTTTCTTTTGATTTCCATTTGCATGGAATATCTTTTTCCATCCCCTCACTTTCAGTCTGTATGTGTCCCTAGGTCTAAAGTGGGTCTCTTGTAGACAGCATATATATGGGTCTTGTTTTTGTATCCATTCAGCAAGCCTGTGTCTTTTGGTTGGAGCATTTAATCCATCACGTTTAAGGTAATTATCGATATGTATGTTCCTATGACCATTTTCTTAATTGTTTTGGGTTTGCTTTTGTAGGTCCTTTTCTTCTCTTGTGTTTCCCACTTAGAGAAGTTCCTTTAGCATTTGTTGTAGAACTGGTTTGGTGGTGCTGAATTCTCTTAGCTTTTGCTTGTCTGTAAAGCTTTTGATTTCTCCATCAAATCTGAATGAGATCCTTGCCAGGTAGAGTAACCTTGGTTGTAGGTTCTTCCCTTTCATCACTTTAAGTATATCATGCCACTCCCTTCTGGCTTGTAGAGTTTCTGCTGAGAAATCAGCTGTTAACCTTATGGGAGTTCCCTTGTATGTTATTTGTCGTTTTTCCCTTGCTGCTTTCAATAATTTTTCTTTGTCTTTAATTTTTGCCACTTTGATTACTATGTGTCTCGGCATGTTTCTCCTTGGGTTTATCCTGTAAGGGACTCTCTACACTTCCTGGACTTGGGTGGCTATTTCCCTTCCCATGTTAAGAAAGTTTACGACTATAATCTCTTCAAATATTTTCTCAGGTCCTTTCTCTCTCTCTTCTCCTTCTGGGACCCCTATAATGCGAGTTGTTGCATTTAATGTTGTCCCAGAGGTCTCTTAGGCTGTCTTCATTTCTTTTCATTCTTTTTTCTTTAGTATGTTCTGCAGCAGTGAATTCCACCACTCTGTCTTCCAGGTCACTTATCCATTCTTCTGCCTCAGTTATTCTGCTATTGATTCCTTCTAGTGTAGTTTTCATTTCAGTTATTGTATTGGTCATCTCTGTTTGTTTGTTCTTTAGTTCTTCTAGGTCTTTGTTAATCATTTCTTGCATCTTCTCAATCTTTGCCTCCATTCTTATTCCAAGGTCCTGGATCATCTTCACTATCATTATTCTGAATTCTTTTTCTGGAAGGTTGCCTATCTCCACTTCATTTAGTTGTTTTTCTGGGTTATTTTCTTGTTCCTTCATCTGGTATATAGCCCTCTGCCTTTTCATCTTGTCTATCTTTCTGTAAATGTGGTTTTTGTTCCACACGCTGCAGGATTGTAGTCCTTCTTGCTTCTGCTATCTGCCCTCTGGTGATTGAGGCTATCTAAGAGGCTTGATGGGAGGCTCTGGTGGTGGGTAGAGCTGACTGTTGCTGTGGCGGTCAGAGCTCCATAAAACTTTAATCCACTTGACTGTTGATGGATGGGGCTGGGTTCCCTCCGTGTTGGTTGTTTTGCCTGAAGCAACCCAACACTAGAGCCTACCTGGGCTCTTTGGTGGGGCTAATGGCAGACTCTGGGAGGGCTCACGCCAAGGAGTACTTCCCAGAACCTCTGCTGCCAGTGTCCTTGTCCCCACGGTGAAACAGAGCCAGCCCCCGCCTCTGCAGGAGACCCTCCAACACTAGCAGGTAGGTCTGGTTCAGTCTCCCCCAGGGTCACTGCTCCTTCCCCCGGGTCCCGATGCACACACTATTCCGTGTGCGCCCTCCAAGAGTGGGGTCTCTGTTTCCCCCAGTCCTGTCGAAGTCCTGCAATCAATTCCCACAAGGCTTCAAAGTCTGATTCTCTATGAATTCCTCCTCCCATTGCCAGACCCCCAGGTTGGGAAGCCTGACGTGGGGCTCAGAACCTTCACTCCAGTGGGTGGACTTCTGTGGTATAAGTGTTCACCAGTCTGTGAGTCACCCACCCAGCAGTTATGGGATTTGATTTTACTCTGATTGCGCCCCTCCTACCGTCTCACTGTGGCTTCTCCTCTGTCCTTGGACGTGGGGTATCCTCCTTGGTGAAGTCCAGTGTCTTCCTGTCGATGATTGTCCAGCAGCCAGTTGTGATTCTGGTGCTCTCGCAAGAGGGAGTGAGAGCACGTCCTTCTACTCCGCCATCTTGGTTAATCCCCCCTGGATAGAGTATTCTTGACTGGCAATTTTTTCAACACCTTGAATATTTCATTCCATTCTCTCCTGGACTGTACAGTTCCTGCTGAGAAATCTATTGGAATGAAGGTTCTTTTGTAGGTTACAATCTTTTTTCTCTGACTGTTTTTCGCATTATCTTTTTATCTTTGATTTTTGACAGTTTCATTATAATATGCCTTGGACAAGGTCTTTTTGCATTGAGATAATAGGGTGATCTATTAGCTTTGTCAACTTGGATGTCCATGTCTCTCCTCAGATTTGGGAAGTTCTTAGCTAACATTCTGCCCCCTTCTCCCTCTATGTGCTCCTTCTGGAACCCCAATTATTTTAATATTTGTACATTTGATGACATCCCAAAGATCATATAGTCTTTCTTTGTTCTTTTTCATGCTTTTTTCTTTCTTCTCTTCTGAATGGGTTATTTCAAAGTTCTATTATCTAGATCACTTATTCTATCTCTCATTTGGTCTACTCTACTACAGATGCCCTCTATAGCATTTTTCATTTCATTTATTGCATTCTTCAGCTCCAGAATTTCTGTTGGATTCCTTTTTTTTATAATTTCTATCTCTTTGTTAAATTTCTCAACTTTTCATATATTGTCCTTCTGTGTTTTCTTGTAGCTTGTTGAGTTTCCCCAAAACAGCTATTTTGAATTCTTTGTCAGATTGCAATATTTTGTGCCATTGAGTTCAGTTACTGGAGGATTATTGTTATCTTTTGGTGATGGCATATTTTCTTGATTCTTCATGTTCCTTGTAATTTTACAGTGATAGTTTTGCATTTGAAGTAGCAGACACCCCCTCACACCTTTACTATTTGCCTTTAAGTGGGGTATAGTCTTCATTGGTCCTATTATATCTGGGATTTTTCCCTGACCTTGTATGGACACACCTGCTCCCAGAGGCTGATGGGTGGACTTCTTGCTGAATTAGTCAACTTAATTGCATCCCTTTAATGCCCTTTAACATTCTTATCTGCTTCTTTTCTGATCTTTTCCCTCCCCTGCGCATCATGAAGGTCCTGTCTCAGTAATACTTTTTTAAATGGCTTCTCCAGCAGTGTCTTGAAATGCCAGGGGATCCAAGCACTCACTCACTGCTATCCTTTTCCTATGCAGGAGAGGACACTGCCTGCTAGTTCTGCCCCAGGCAGTGTTTCCTTGGGGAAGCAATGGCACTGGCAAAGTTACAGTCTTCACTGCATCCAAACTCATGTTTTACTATTACTATTATTATTTTGCTCCAACAGCATGCTGGAATCACTTCTCTGGAAGGTTGAATTTCTACAAAGTCTCTCTGATCCATAGGTTTCTGCCCAAGTACGCACTCTCCAGGTTTTCCTTGGCCAGGGCCGAGAGGAATTGGGGCAGGTTCACTGGTTCCTGATGCTTTTGAGGCCCATACTAAGGTCTTTCTGCCTATTACTAGATGCACAGGTGGGCAAGACTCCTCCTGGATCCCTTAGTGTATGGTCTGGATCCTACAATTCCCACTGAGGCACTTTTGTTCATGTATGGATGCCTAATTAGTTGTTTAAAAGGGGGAACAGAAAGGAGAGATGTCTCACACTGCCATGAAGTTAACCTCACTCTGGACTTAATATTGTGGACAGTAGAATCATTGCTGATGACTAAATAGAAAGATCACATGATATAATTATATTAAGATTAATCTGGTATTTACATTTATTAAAGGAAAAACGAGATCCTTAAAAATATTATCTGTTTTTATTAAAAATTATCCACACAGAATAAAACAACTGGGAGAAAAAACACAAAGGGGTCTATAAGAATACAAATAATTTTAAATTCTATAAGTGAAACCAGCTGGTTTAAAGAGTTTTCAGGGCTAATACAGAAGTTCCAGTGAAATTATGTTCAAGAAATCTGAGAATTTCAGTATCAGAGGCAATAGGACCAGGAGGGAAAGAAATGGTTTAACGCACATTACAGAAGTATTTAGCGCATATTTGATAAGATTGAAATAACCTTTAAAGAAGGAACCTTATTTTTTGATCTAGAAAGGAGCCAGGTCATGCCAATTAGCCCCCAATAGTCTTTCTTCTGGAAACTCTTGAACGTATTTTGTAGAATAGATCCCTGAAAGGGAAGAGCTAAGATAAATGGAGCTTTCAGATATCCTCTGATTTGGCTTGCTGAGGCTCACCTGCAGAGGTATTGTGGGAGGAATCCTGTTGCTCAGCCTCAGACCATAAAGCAGCAGAAGCTTTACAACTACCAGCATCACTGATTTCAATCCTTAGATTATCTGTACATCATGGACACCATCTCTGTCAGATGACAAGATCATGGATGGGAACACTACTCTTTATTTCCCACTCAAGGAGTTTCAGGTGCTTCCAGCTGTTATTTCCGAAGACTGCATTCAAAGAGCATAGAACTTATTTGAAAAGATTTGTACTTGTAGATGCAAGAAATGGTGGGTAAAGCGAGAATAAAATATTTTTTTGCTAATGTTCCTATCTTGGTGAATGCATATTTTTTTACACGGAAAATTTTCTTGAGAATAACAAGAAATGAAATTTGTGAGTCTAGAATACTCTGAATATACACTGAAATTTACTTAGTACATTATTTATTCATCTGCAGGAGAAGTCTTCATTACACAGTGCTTATTATTAAAAATCAGAGTACTTTAGTAGGACTACCAATGTGTTCTAGCCATTCATTTTCTCATGGCCTCTTTAACCTCCTTGTTCCTGAGACTGTAGATGAGGGGGTTCAACAGGGAATCACAGACATCACTTTGTTTTGTTCAGTTGAGTAGCTGGACTTGGGCATCACATAAATGAAGGTAATGGTCCCATAAAACAGAGTGACTGCTGTGAGGTGGGAGGTGCAAGTGGAGAAGGCTTTATGCCACCCCTCAGTAGAGCACATTTTCAGGATTGAGAAAAGGATGATGTAAGAGAAAGCGATGATAAACACAGTAACTACAATGATGGAGCCAGAAGAATGGCTGGAATTATTTCAGAAGTAAAATCATGAGAACAAGAAAGCTTCAGAAGTGGTGAATAATCACAGAAAAAGTGATTGACTTTATTTGGTCCACAGAGGGACAGGCTTAACAAACAGCCAGTAAATGTCCAAGCATTCACACACCCACCTCAATAGGAAACCCCCACTAAGAGAATGCAGACTCTGGGGGACATGTGGGTGGAGTAGAGCAGGGGCAAGCAGATGGTCACATGGCAGTCATAGGCCATGGCAGTCAGCAAGAAACACTCAGCCGTCCCAAATGTGACCGCAGAACAGAGCTGAGCGGTACAACCAGAAACACGGATAAAGGTTCCTTCCCTGAGGAAGACCACGAGCATGACAGGTATGACTGATGAGGAGTACCCAATGTCTACAAAGGCCAAATGGCAGAGGAAAAGGTACTTTGGGGTATGAAGCTGAGGGCTGCTTCTGATTAACGTGATTATGCTGACATTGCCCATTAAGGTGACCACGTGGATCCCTAGAAACACAATAAATAAAATGGCACAAACTGTAGTATCCTCTGCTAACCCCAAAATAATGAACTCTGTTACAATTGTGTAGTTTCCAGTCCCCATCTATACTGAGAATGATACCCACTGAAAGAAAAACAAGTGGATATTAGAACAGAAGAAAATACTATAATCTGCATACTTATTTTTACAATAGCTATATAATAACAAAATCCTAGCATACACACTCACATGTAAATATTTGGGGAAAATATTTTCACACACAATACCTTGAATAAGACTTGAAAATATAAATGTGCATTGATAGAAGGCCAGGAATACTCAGAAAAATCTTTTTTTTTTTCAACTTAACACATTCAAGTCACATTTGCCTTATATAATTAGTTTAGGTGGTCCGTGAGAAATAGAACTCACATGAGCACATCTAGAGAACAGCCACTAGATGGTATGAGGGAACCAGTAACTGTATCTTCAAAGCCAAGACATGATGAAGGGAGAGGAAATGTCAGAATGGGCCAGCTCCCATGGAAAAGAACAACTGTTTAAAATGATATCTGAGGTATCATTTCTTGTATGAAAGAGGCTGAGCAGTCATATGAATCCTGAATTTAAACAGGTATCACAGTTAAGAGGAAAGATGAACCAATATCCAGGATGTTTGAACAGAGGCAGAGTGTAGAAAAAGGTGCTCAAATCATGAACAAGTTAACCTGGAGAGACTGCAGTTTGGAAAAGGAGATGGCATCATCTTAGGATCAAGCTATCTGATTCATAATAGTGAGCCAACCCGGGAAAGGAAACCAAACACATTGATCAGGTTACTCCTGAAAGACTCCAGAGGTGCCTGAGACTTCGCATAAACTGGAGCTGGGCTGTTAGCAAAAGGTTCCAGCCTCCTACTTCCCACAGGTACCCAGCCCGTGTGAATAGCCCCTGTCTTCCGAGAAAAATCACACCATTAGGTCAGCTTCTGGAAAGCTCTTTCCCATATCAACTTGTTTGAGAAAAATCATGAAAAATCAAGAAAAGCATGAGAACTTTCTCATATAGTCACAGAATGCCAGGCTTCAAAAAGCCACTCCATCCATTCCCTCTCTCTCACTTTACAAAGTTATAAACTGAGATCTAAAGAAGTTAGGTAACTAATTTTAGGTTAAATGGCTTTCTGACAACTGAGCTGAGATCAAAGCTCACTCCTGGAGCCAATTCATTACCATATTTATATAACACAAATGTTTTCTGTAATTTGTAAAAAGAATATAGAATATCGGAACGTATATTTGGTTCATTTATATGTTCAAAAAGTTTTTCAATTCCGTTAATATATAAGTAATATCTTTACTCTTAAAAGGATGATTTTGCAATCTAGTAATTCATATATATAAATGGCTACACGGTAATGACAACTCTGTGAGGCAGATGACAAAGGGCCTCCTTCAGTGCCCTGACCCAGAAAATTGATGTGCCCCTGTTTTCAACTGAACCATTATGGGTCCTTAGTAGATAAGGAATCAAATTTAACTAGGATTTTCTTTTTGCAGAGCAACAAAGGGGATAGGTATGGCATTTGAGGGTAGGTGCAAGGTAGAGAGTGAAATAACCATTACATTTAAGCTGAGCAAAGGTGAAGTGAGTACATGAAATTAGTAAAGCCTGCAAAAAGATGCCAGGCCCCCAGGAAACTGAAGATTTGCTTTAATTATTCTACTAGGGAGAATGAGCTAGAACGATAGGAAGTGGTGATGGTTACAATTTGGGATGCTTAAAATGAGATTAAAAGCTACAGTTGTTGGCAAATGACAATATTTAAAAGTCTAAACTCTGATGATGAGAGTGACTGGATATGGTAGGGGGGAAAAGAAGGTGTTTGGAGGAGTGATCAAGAAACTAAGAGGCTGTGATGTTCAAAGGATCTTCTACGTGGAGATATTAAAAACCAATTCTCATCCATCAGGAATTGTGACAGGAATACCGTTAAGAGAGAAAGAGCAAGCCAAAGCCAAAAACTTCCAAGGATGAGGAGACATAATGCCAGTAGTAGGTGACTGCAAAAGGTGGAGGAAGATAAGGAGGATTGGTTAGTGGAGTCTGATGATGTAAACTCAACTATAAGTGTTTGCAGGTAGGAGAGAGAAAATGTCTACAAGTGGCAATGGGGGAGAAGGAATACTATCCACTACCAGGCCCAGGGCTATGAAGAGTAAGAGAAAAAACATACATCACTTGAGAAGACTGTAGAGAAAAAAATGTCCTCGGGGTAGCAAAGTATCCATTGAAAAGGACAGTGAAGAGAATGGAATGTTCTAAAGAGATTCTGAGGACATGAGATTTTGTTGATAATTGTGAGTGCCAAAGAACACAGGAAAAAGGCTTCGGGAGTTAAAGAGAGATGGAATCAGGACTTCTTGATTCAAGAGAAAATAAGGAGACTTGAAAATAACCGTTCTTAGCTCCAGTTGAATGGAGATAATGTTCAAAGACAGAGTAAAGAAGATAATACACAAAAATATTGAATATGTATTGTTATGTTGTGGTTAACAGCTGAATGAACAAAAAGGAGAATGAAGGCTACTCCCAAAATTGTGGAGGAAGGATGACGGGGAAATTCAGAGCCTGTTCTGAGTGCCAATAATGGCATGGAAGCAAAGGGTAATGCCATGAGCTTTTGCAGCCATATAGACCTGGAATCAGATTCTAGCTTTGCCACTGATTATCTATGGAATCTTAGATGATTTATATAAATTCTTCAACCCTTCATTATTTATTTGTTTTTTTAAAAAATACCTCACAGGATTCATGTGTTGAATAAGATGACATACATGATATTATAAAGTACTGTTCATAGAAATAAGTGGATGCTCAACAAATGATTATTTCTTTGAAATACCCAAACCTTAAGTTCTAATACAAAAATGAAAAACAAGCATTCTTGTATCAATAGAAAAGGAAAATTATTCCCTGTAGATGTTTATACGTCAATGATAAGGACAAATGTCAAAGAACTGTCATTGTAAAGCAAGGCTGTATTTATGAGATTCAGGGTCTTTGGGGATGTAGGTCCTTGAGTACATTACTCGTTTGTGAAAATTTCACTGAAAATCCATCAGGACAGAGAAAATTATAGGTATACGTGCTCATATAAATATGTGTCATCTTAAGAATATCTACAAACTTATTTTTGTGTGTACATTAGAATTTTTAATGAAAACTTTTGATGGATTTCTAAACTAATTCTAATTGTATTGGGGCACGCAAGAAGAAACAAAGATACAGTGTAGCAGGCGTAATTTCAATCCAAAATAGAAATCCTTCTGGGAAAATAAGTGCTTGCGTGTGCACGCGCGCGTGTGTGTATGTGTGTGTGTGTATGGGTTGATTGTGACTAAGGGCAGTAAATATCAAACTAATATGAAAAGAAGAGACTTGGGATTCTCATGGCACATGGTTTAAAATCGTTAACTAAATATCACCTGTGATCCCCTAAAATAAAGTGCCCACCGAAGGCAAGTCTTTTGATGACATAATGCCCTAGATCAGAATGAAGAGCTTTAGAAATTCATTTACTGTGGTGTTGGATTATCTCTTCTAATCATTCTAGAAACCTCAAAGAGAATTACAGATTCATATTTGTAAATTCTTTGCCTAAGTAATGGAGTGAAACCAAGGACTATCAATGACTAAGCCATAATTCCTAGGGCAAACATTGATTCTGTCAGTTGATATATTGTATCACTTGAGTTCAGAGGCTCCATAGGTCTATCATGTGGAATTTAAACATTGATCAGAAAATAATGGAAATGAGGATATACTGGAAAATTTGGATGACTCAAATTACCCTGAACCTCAAACTCTCCTGGAGAGTGCGCCAGATAAAGAAGCTGCTCTTTGCCTGTAAGATAAAGCTGTTCCTACCTTGTTTGAGGACCCTTTAATGACTTCACCTGAGAAAATTACTTTAAAAGATAAATCAATACTCCTCATGCCTTACCCTTAGGTTTTTTTTTAAGCTCCCAGCATACTCCAGGAGACATTAAGTCAAAGCTGAGAATATAAGATTTGTATATCAAAGAATTTTAGTATTTTCCCAATTTATTTCATACCTGTGTATAGGAATGGTATGAAGGTACTAAACTAAGGAGAGAAGAATATACTATTAGATCATTTGAATTTATGATGTATAGTTGACCCTTAAACAAGATGGGGCTTGGGGGCACTGATCCTCCATACAGTAGAAAATCCACTTTTAAGTTATAGTTGGCACTCCCTACATGCGGTTGGATTCCTTGATTCTGCAGTTCCATATCTGCGGATTCAACCCACCATAAATCATTTGGTATTGTAGTATTTACAACTGAAAAAAATCTGCATATAAGTGAACTCCCACAACTCAAACCTGGGTTTTTCAAGGGTCAACCGTAGTTGCAACCACCAGACATTCTAGATATCATACATTAGCTAGAACATACGGACATGGTTCTAATTGCTTGTTTAGTTGGTTAACTAAAACCTAAAATGAAGGATTCCCTGTGTAAAGTGAATTTAGAAACCAGACAAAATTCCTTGATATATTCAGAAGTAATCGAATGTTTGGACAGATGTGGAATGGTGACATCAGTTTATCATGTGCAGTCCATTGCCGATGTATGCACCTTCCAAGGAGAGCTCAGAAGCATCTTCTACTCCATGGCACTAAGAAATTCATTGGTGAAGGAGCATAATTATTTTTAAGAAGAACTGAAACAGCTATTGTCTGTAGCCCAGAGATGTGGGTGGGAGATACCAAATCTGAAATGAGATCAAATTTCAATAATAATACCAAAACCCTGAAGTGGCAGCAACCATATATATGTATGTGCTCATAGCACCATGCCAAGTTTGATAGGGCAATCATTTATAATATGGTATCCAAAACATCTCGGATCTTTAGGGGTAGCTAATTAAGCATGGCATTCTTAAAACCATGGATAGACAGCCCAGTAAGCTTCTATACTTGATATGTATGACCCCAAACACTCTAGGGTCAGAGAACAGGGGCCTGATTTGAAATACCGTGAAATGTAGTGAGAGTTACTCATGTAATTCCCAGAGTAGAATCAATTCAGAGACCCAGAGTCCCTTGAATTAGGAAGAGGCTGAGTACCCTTAAGGAAAAAATTTGCAATAATATCACATTATCTATTCTGTGACTCTCATTCCTCATCTACTCCAAAGTAGATTTAAGGCCATTTAAAGGTAATTTTTCATGAGAAAAGGGAAATACCCAGACCTTTCAGGGGTTATTACATACAGGCTCTGAACTACACTAATATTTCAGTCCATCATGGACTGCACTGCAGTCAATCAATCAGAGAGGGTGCTTATAGGATTCATGCTAAAAGTGGAATGTTGACCTAATTTCACCTCATTGTGGGCCCACTAGCACCCTGATTTATAAATGAAATACATCTGGGCAACAACTGCCAGAATCTCCCCCTCACCCCATTTAGTTTTCTGATCCATGGAAAAAGGCTATTTCACTGGAAGGTCCAAGTGGAGGCTCCTGAAATCTACTCCTCCCAGCCAATATGGTAAATCAAAGGAACATTTCTTTCTTCAGGGAAATAAGAGATAAATACATCCATCAAAGTTGTAGCGTTAAGACCTTGGAAGTATGGCTGAGGCAGCAAGATCCAGTTTCTGGGGCAGCAGGGCTGATGTTAGTGTCCTTAGTGCCCAGCGTGCTGCAATGGTTGCACTTATAATACATGCTGCAGCTCCTAGTGTTGAGCAGCCACTTCAGTGGGGTCCTCACTTGCCCAGTTCCTTGCAGGGGTTTGGGGCATAGCTTTCAACCTGACTCCACAGTCTTCCTGGTGGCTCCTGGTCTGCTGAAAATATCCGGAGTCTATTTATGTTGCTTGCAATTGAAGACTCTCACTGGTTCATATGCATACACTATTAACAATGTTTTTTATAAGTTAGAAATGCATGAGAATAGCAACAACATTGCTCACTAGAATAAAATCAATGTGGATAAGATTTGTTATTTAGATGGCATTCATTGAAATAACACCATTACATACGGAATCAGGTATTTATATGATTAAACATGACAATATAAATGAATATAATGCAGACGATATCATTTTAACAGCACCTTATAATTGACAGAAGGCAGAATAGCGTTAAGGAGAAAGATCTAAACTCTGGGCTTGTTTGCTTGTTTCAAACCCACCTCCTCCATTTACTCGCTTTGTGATCTTGGCCAAGTTACTTAACTTGAAGTACTCATGTTCCTCATCTATGCACTGAAGATAATAGAACTGTTGGAGATTAAATGAGACAATATGTGTAAAAGGCTTAGAATAGTGTCTAGCATGTGGCAAGTACTCAGTAAATATCAGATACCATTAACATCATGAAAACAGTAACAGTAACACAAGAAAGAAATTTTAATGTTTTAATTAGTTTTATCCTTTCAACAACCCACTGAAAAGCATTGCTACTATCCCCACTTGACAACTGAGGAAACAGAACCACAGGAAGGTTAAGTAACTTGCCTACGGTCACATGATTAGTAAGTGGATGAGCTTGGATTCCAATCCTGAGTGGTGTGTCTCCAGAATTTTCACCCTTAATCACAAAACCAGAATTAATTTACTACTGCTACTACTACCTGCTACTCTTATTTTTTATTATCATTATTATTTAGTCCTACTAACATGCTGGCTCTGATCTGAACCAAGGCTGACTTATCTTATTGCAATCATAAGCAAATATATTTTCAAGCTCATTAGAACAATTACTTGCCGTTTTTGTTTTTTTGTTTTTGTTTTTGTTTTGTTTAGGCTTTTTTTGCCGGGGTTGGGGGTGAGCATTGCACAGCTTGCGGGATCTTAGTTCCCTGACCAGGGATCAAACCCAGGCCCTTGGCAGTGAAAGCACAGAGTCCTGAGCACTGGACTGCCAGGGAAGTCCCCAATTACATGCCTTTAATGTGAAAGTTGTTTTCCTGAAACTAGACTTGGGTTTGGATTAGTTGGCTCAGAGTAGATGGTTTTAATGACTCCTTGGGGAGCAGAGCACCTCTGCTCATAGACAATTTTAGAGACCATAGTAAGTCTGAGGATTAGTCCAGGGATTCACGTCTCCTATATCTGGAACTGAAGCTGAGGAGCAGAGTTGAAGACTAGGCCCAGAGGACTCATAGGTGAGACACCATCTCTGCCTATCCCTGCCTCCCCAGCAGATACATCTGCAAATCATGGCACATCCCCAGATAATGGGGGTATTAGAGCACAGGAAAGGTCATTAATTCTTAAATACATACATATATGTATTCAAACAGCAATACAAATACTAGATAAATACACCTTTTGCCCCTTTGGGGCCTGAAACTACCTGACTCTTTGAAATTTAACAAAACTGGCATTTTAAGTAAAATTTCTAAAATCTCTGCTAACTGCTTTATGGATGACTGGTGTGTACCATCTGAATCTGTAGCTTGCCCCACCACTGAGAGGGCCAACTGGATAGGTTTCATTAAGGAATCAACAGGTTTCAAAATAATCTCCTAGATCAGTCCCATTCTGAGCTAGTGTGTGCACGTTGACCAAGTGAGAGATCAGAAAGATTATAGGAATGGTAGGGGCCCAGGTTTTAAGCAAATAGAATCTGACTTATAGTGAACCTAGAAGAGCATGATTGAGGCTAAAGAAGGCATTTTTAACCTCACATAAAAAGATTGCTGGAAAGGACCTTCAAGATGGCAGAGGAGTAAGACATGGAGATCACCTTCCTCCCCACAAATACATCAAAAATACATCTACAAGTGGAACAACTCCTACAGAACAACTACTGAATGCTGGCAGAAGACCTCAGACTTCCTAAAAGGCAAGAAACTCCCCACGTACCTGGCCGTGTGGTTGACAGGGTCTTGGTGCTCCAGCCAGGTGTCAGGCCTGAGTCTCTGTGGTGGGAGACACGAGTTCAGGACATTGGACCAGCAGAGACCTCCTGGCCACAAATAATATCAATCGGCGAGAGCTCTCCCAGAGATCTCCATCTCAAGGCTAAGACCCAGCTCCACCCAACGGCCAGCAAGCTCCAGTGCTGGACACCCCATGCCAAACAACTAGCAAGACAGGAACACAACCCCACCCATTAGCAGAGAGGCTGCCTAAAACTATAATAAGGTCACAGAACCCCAAAACACACGACTGGACATGGTCCTGCCCACCAGAAAGACAAGATCCAGCCTCACCCACCAGAACACATGCACCAGTCACCTCCACCAGGGAGCCTACACAACCCACTGAACCAACTTACCCACTGGGGGAAGACACAAAAAACAATGGGAACTACGAGCCTGCAGCCTGCGAAAAGGAGACTCCAAACACAGTAAGTTAAGCAAAATGGGAAGACAGGGCTTCCCTGGTGGTGCAGTGGTTGAGAGTCTGCCTGCCAACGCAGGGGACACGGGTTCCAGCCCTGGTCTGGGAAGATCCCACATGCCGCGGAGCAACTAGGCCCGTGAGCCACAACTACTGAGCCTGCGTGTCTGGAGCCTGTGCTCCGCAACAAGAGAGGTCGCGATAGTGAGAGGCCCGTGCACCGCGATGAAGAGTGGCCCCTGCTTGCCGCAACTGGAGAAAGCCCTCGCACAGAAACGAAGACCCAACACAGCCAAAAATAAATTAAAAAAAAAAAAAATGGGAAGACAGAGAAATACACAGCTGATGAAGGAGCAAGGTAAAAACCCACCAGACGAAACAAATGAAGAGGAAATAGGAAGTCTATCTGAAAAAGAATTCAGAGTAATGATAGTAAACATGATCCAAGATCTTGGAAACAGAATGGAGAAAATACAAGAAACACTTAACAAACAGCTAGAAGAACTAAAGAGCAAACAAACAATGATGAACAACACAATAAATGAAATTAAAAATTCTCTAGAAACAATCAATAGCTGAATAACTGAGGCAAAAGAACATATAAGTGACCTGGAAGATAAAATAGTGGAAATAACTACCGCAGAGCAGAATAAAGAAAAAAGAATGAAAAGAATTGAGGACAGTCCCAGAGACCTCTGGGACAATATTAAACACACCAACATTCGAATAATAGGGGTCCCAGAAGAAGAAGAGAAAAAGAAAGGGTCTGAGAAAATATTTGAACAGATTATAGTTGAAAACTTCCCTAATATGGGAATGGAAATAGTCAATCAAGTCCAGGAAGTGCAGAGAGTCCAATACAGCATAAATACAAGGAGAAACACACCAAGACACATATTAATCAAACTACCAAAAATTAAATACAAAGAAAAATATTAAAAGCAGCAAGGGAAAAGCAACAAATAACATATAAGGGAATCCCCATAAGGTTAACAGCTGATCTTTCAGCAGAAACTCTGAAAGCCAGAAGGGAGTGGCAGGACATATTTAAAATGATGAAATGGAAAAACCTACAACCAAGATTACTCTACCCAGCATGGATCTCATTCACATTCGATGGAGAAATTAAAACCTTTACAGATAAGCAAAAGTTAAGAGAATTCAGCACCACCAAACCAGCTTTACAACAAATGCTAAAGGAACTTCTCTAAGCAGGAAACACAAGAGTAGGAAAAGACCTAAATAACAGAGCCAAGCCAATTCAGAAAATGGTAATAGGAACATACATATCAATAATTACCTTAGATGTAAATGGATTAAATGCTCCAACCAAAAGACATAGACTGGCTGAATGGATACATAAGCAAGACCCGTATATATGCTATCTACAAGAGACCCACTTCAGACCTAGGGACACATACAGACTGAAAGTGAGGGGATGGAAAAAGATATTCCATGCAAATGGAAATCAGAAGAAAGCTGGAGTAGCAATTCTCATATCAGACAAAAAAGACTTTAAAATAAAGACTGTTACAAGAGACAAAGGACACTACATAATGGTCAAGGGATCAATCCACGAAGAAGATATAAAAATTGTAAATATTTATGCACCCAACATAGGAGCACCTCAATACATAAGGCAAATGCTAACAGCCATAAAAGGGGAAATCAACAGTAACACAATAATAGTATGGCACTTTAACACCACAATTTCACCAGTGGACTGATCATCCAAAATGAAAATAAATAAGGAAACACAAGCTTTAAATGACACATTAAACAAGATGGACTTTATTGATATTTATAGGACATTCCACCCCAAAACAACAGAATACACTTTCTTCTCAAGTGCTGATGGAACATTCTCCAGGACAGATCATATCTTGGGTCACAAATCAAGCCTTGGTAAATTTAAGAAAATTGAAACCGTATCAAGTATCTTTTCTGACCACAGTGCTATGAGACTAGATATCAATTACAGGAAAAAAACCGTAAAAAATACAAACACATGAAGGCTAAACAGTACACTACTAAATAACCAAGAGATCACTGAAGAAATCAAAGAGGAAATCAAAAAATACCGAGAAACAAATGACAATGAAAACACGATGACTCAAAACCTATGGGATGCTGCAAAAGCTGTTCTAAGAGGGA
The DNA here is from genome assembly GCF_009873245.2 of Balaenoptera musculus. Taxonomy (NCBI): domain Eukaryota; kingdom Metazoa; phylum Chordata; class Mammalia; order Artiodactyla; family Balaenopteridae; genus Balaenoptera; species Balaenoptera musculus. Next base: position 61,669,952 of record NC_045792.1, read on the forward strand.
AGTTTATAGCAATACAATGTTACCTCAAGAAACAAGAAAAATCTCAAATAAACAACCTAACCTTACACGTAAAGCAATTAGAGAAAGAAGAACAAAAAACCCCAAAGTTAGCAGAAGGAAAGAAATCATAAAGATCAGATCAGAAATAAATGAAAAAGAAATGAAGGAAACAATAGCAAAGATCAACAAAACTAAAAGCTGGCTCTTTGAGAAGATAAACAAAATTGACAAACCACTAGCCAGACTCATCAAGAGAAAAAGGGAGAAGACTCAAATCAATAAAATTAGAAATGAAAAGGAGAAGTAACACCTGACACTGCAGAAATACAAAGAATCATGAGGGATTACTACAAGCAACTATATGCCAATAAAATGGACAACCTGGAAGAAATGGACAAACTCTTAGAAAAGCACAACCTTCCAAGACTGAACCAGGAAGAAAGAGAAAATATAAACAGACCAATCACAAGCACTGAAATTGAAACTGTGATTAAAAATATTCCAACAAACAACAGCCTAGGACCAGATGGCTTCACAGGTGAATTCTATCAAACGTTTAGCGAAGAGCTTCACAGGTGAATTCTATCAAACATTTAGAGAAGAGCTAACACCTATCCTTCCCAAACTCTTCCAAAATATAGCAGAGGGAGGAACACTCCCAAACTCATTCTACAAGGCTACCATCACCCTGATACCAAAACCAGAAAAAGATGTTACAAAAAAAAGAAAACTACAGACCAATATCTCTGATGAACATATATATGCAAAAATCCTCAACAAAACACTAGCAAACAGAATCCAACAGCACATTAAAAAGATCATACATCATGATCAAATGGGGTTTAACCCAGGAAAGAAAGGATTCTTCAATATATGCAAATCAATCAATGTGATACATCATATTAACAAACTGAAAGATAAAAACCATATGATAAACTCGATACAGAAAATGCTGTTGACAAAATTCAACACCCATTTATGATAAAAACTCTCCAGAATATAGGCATAGAGGGAACATACCTCAGCATAATAAAGGCCATATATGACAAACCCACAGCCAACATCATTCTCAATGGTGAAAAACTGAAACCATGTCCCCTAAAATCAAGAAGAAGACAAGGATGCCCACTCTCACCACTATTATTCAAAATAGATTTGGAAGTTTTAGCCACAGCAATCAGAGAAGAAAAAGAAATAAAAGGAATCCAAATAAGAAAAGAAGAAGTAAAGCTGTCACTGTTTGCAAATGACATGATACTATATATAGAGAATCCTAGAGATGCTACTAGAAAACTACTAGGGCTAATCAATGAATTTGGCAAAGTTGCAGGTTACAAAATTAATGCACAGAAATCTCTTGCATTCCTATACACTAATGATGAAAAATCTGAAAGAGAAATTAAGGAAGCACTCCCATTTACCACTGCAACAAAAAGAATAAAATACCTGGGAATAAACCTACGTAAGGAGACAAAAGACATGTATGCAGAGAACTATAAGACACTGAAGAAAGAAATTAAAGATGATACAAACAGATGGAGAGATATACCATGTTCTTGGATTGGAAGAATCAATATTGTGAAAAGGACTGTACTACCCAAAGCAATCTACAGATTCATCATCACAATGACAGATGCTACTATGATTAACCATAAAACAGAAAAGTAAAGCAGAATTTAGAGAAACTAAGTGACACATCCTAGATCACATAGTGTGCAAACAGAGATCAGATTCACCTGTGGGGAGGAGATGGGATATCTCCCGTCACTTACAGAGGTACAGGTGCTGCTGCAAGATCTGAGGCCCTCCTGAGAGGTTCTATAGCTTTTTCACCAAATTTTTTCACTTTCCTTTTAAGAGAAAAAATGAGAAACATAGTGACCTGGCTGGCATGTTATTGGAGTGGGAACTGAATATACCACAAAGCCCTCTAGTTCATGCTGGATGTCTAAGTGATGGGGCTGGGTTCAGGCACCAAACTGCTTCTCAGAAGCACTGCAGTGGGCTATGACCTATTGTTCCTATGCCCACCGGGACAGAACTGCTTCCCCACTGTTCTCACCATGGGGAAGCCCAGAGCTGGGATTAGCAGGAGAGCCAAGGATGAGCTGGCCTGGATGTCAGACTGTTCTCAGGAGTTACCCCAGCACAGCGAAGCTGTTCACACTCAGTCTGCCATCAGCACCAGAAGCCTAGCTTGCTTTTGTCCAAAGTGTTCTCACGTTCAAAAATATAATAAGGAACTGAATAAAGCACATCTGTAGGCTTCCGGAGGGCTTTACATATTCTCTTCCGAAGAACACACACTTAAATGCTCCTGAAGACAAGAGGTAGCTCTACACCCACAGGCCATGCTGGTAAATCATTCACATCAGTGTAGATGCCCGAGCCCTATAATTCTTTTTACTTCCATGTTCTCTATATTCTCAAGCTACAGGCTCAAATTACTGGCATGATTGAAAAAGCATTAGAGTGGACCCAATTTTTTTGACAATTCAAATCCTATTTGAACCTCTCAGTTTTGTAGTGAAAACCAGTTTTTGAGATGTGATATATGAGGACCTAATTACTAAAATTCTGGAATAAGGATAAAAGAAAAGAAGGGAACAGCCTCTAGAATCTTACAAACCTCTGCTTGATTAGTAAAAAAGGAACAAATAATTCATAAGTCCCTGCAAAAAAACATAACTAGGAAGAAACATTTTAATTAAGAGCCTTTAAAGCATTTTTAAAAATAATATTCCAAGTTATACCTTAAAAAACTTTGCAGAATTCAAGCATATAATGATAAAATATTGATTTAAAAATACTGATTTAAAATTCAAGTTGAACTAACCTGTCAGATATATTACACATGCCTTTTGCTGATTTCAAGTCTAACTTTTTAAACTTCCTTAAGCCAAATATAACACCTATGCATTATCATTTTTAAATAACTTTTCAAAAAATATCTGAGGCACTGAAGCCAGAAGCCACTTACTTGCATGTGCTTGCAATTGTGAATGTCTTGTCACCAGGTTCATACTGTAGTATAAACGGGGGGAGTTTGTCGAGTCTGAGTTTTAAATAACTTGAGAAAATGGGTTCTTGCAACTTCCCCCCAGGATTTAATACTAATCCTGCTATTTAGAAAATTATGAGGATATTATTAGGAAAGTTACAGCACTTGAACCCCCTTGCAAAAAATGAGCATGTGGTCACAGCACAGTCTAGGCTGACCAGCCTTTGTAAATTCTACATAAGTCACATGTTATTTCTGCTTTCTATAGGTGATTTTACTTGTGTACCTTTTTTAGTTATAAAAGCAGTGATAGCCTAAAATTACAAACCTAGTAGAAGTAATCAGGCCAGGCCCAAAGGAAATTGCCCACTCTCTCCTCCACCGGCTTCCTCCACTGCAACCAATACCTATGTTGCAAGTGGTTGTTTAGGTGTCTTTTGCTCCCACTGGACTGTAAGCTCCTTGAGGGCAGGAAATGCATCTTAATCATCTCTGGATGCTCAGCTTCTCTCATTTCTGTTGGTGCCCATTTCATCTTCTGCTCATATACTATGGTCCTGGTTCTTATAGAATAGTACACAGGATTCTTCATACTTTATATTCATAGAACAATTTAAAAGGAGAATGTGTCAGCAAAGGAAGCAAGAAAGTTGACAAAACAACAGATAGCAGTGCCATCTGAAAACCATCCATGGGAGAGGGGTCCTGTGGGTCCAACCCAAATATCTGGTCCTCCTGATTTGGAGAATGGATGCACCAAGACACCAGAACCCCCTGCCATGTAATGCTACATCATAGCCAAACACCGCTACTCTGATTCCAGGTTCACTAGATAATCAGGGAAGGGAGGGTTTCCAGGTCACTTGAACTTAGATTTCTAATTTTCTTATAATAATTGAGTAAAGTGGCATCTTACTGTATCCATAAGTCTCTTATGAGCTTTGTGTGGGTGACTCAGAATCCCTGAATCAGGTAAACTCTTGGACAAAGAGAGAGTTTCTATGCATGAATGATGCTGAATTCACAAGATGGCCCCTTTTGGATGACACATCTACCTCCAAAAGCAGTCTTTTGCATTTCCTCAGCCCTGGGCTGGGTGCTGCCTGGATAGGCTGAATTAGGCATGACCCCTGGCTGCAAGAGTCTCACAGCCTAATAAGTGAGAAGAGTTGGGGGTTAAGGGCGGAGGAGACTGTAGTCCTGTGTGCTACAATAGAAGATTGTATGGGCACAGTAGGAGCAAAAGAAGGGAGCTGTCAGTTCTACCTGTGTGTCAGGGAGGAGCCATGTACGTTTTGGGAGAAAGGTGTGTTTCCATAAACATCCTCTAGGAATGGAACTGCGTTCATTAGAAAGCAGATGGGAAGAGGCACTAACTAAAGAAAACATCAGGGAACTTTGAGGTTGACTGACTTTACTGGTTAGATAATGTTTTTACAAGGCTGACTGATTGACAGTAAGTGCTTTAAATAACCTCAGAAAGCATTTATAGGGTTTATGTGTAGTAAATACAGTACATTTCTGGAGTCTCCAAAAGCCTTTAAATTTTGAGGTGCCCCCTTTATTAAGTGAATGGGGGACCCAGCAGAATAAGAAGGTAGAATTCTTTCCCCTAAAACAACGAACCTTCCCCTTCACTGGGAAGAAGTTCATAGCACCCTGTCAGATGCGGGCCAGCAGCCAGCAGCCCACTGACCAGAACAAGGGGCAGGATCACAGAGTCATTAAAGGCTGCAGAATCAGGCAGCCTGGGTTCAAATCTTGGGTCCACCACTCATGTCAACTCTCTGTTTCAACTTCATAAAATACTGATAGGATCAATGGTAGTACCAACTTCATAGGTGTATGGAGGATGAAATGAGATAAAATGTGTAAAGCACTTCCAGCAGTACCTGGCACACGGTAAGCACTCAATAAATGCCCACTCTCCACATAAGTGTGACTGCTGGCCTCTGCAATCTCACAGATTACAGAACAAGAGATCAAGCCCAATTTAATGCATGGGTTTCTTTTTTTTTCACCCACTGGGGCTCTTTACAGTCAGAAAATGAAACGAAGAGGGGAAAAAAATGGCATGAAAAGAAAACATCACAGTGCAAGAGAAAAGAAAAAAGAATCAAACAAATAAAGAAAAAGGAATAGAAGAGACAGAGGAAAACAAAGACAGAGTAAAGAGGAGAAATGAACCCAAAATTACTCTGAGTGGGACTAAAAGTGACAGACAAGGATTTGTGTGGTGACTGAGGCTAAAGAAATGCCTCGGGCTTTACCACACCCAAGGTTCTCAGTTACTCTGAATTCCATTCCCTTTTATATTTCTCAAAGTTTTGTCTCATATTGTAATAGTTAACCATGCTCATTAGAAAATACTTGAAAATATCAGAAAGTATTTTTTTTTAATTATTATTTATTTATTTATTCATTCTTGGCTGTGTTGGGTCTTCGTTTCTGTGCGAGGGCTTTCTCCAGTTGTGGCAAGCGGGGCCACTCTTCATCGCGGTGCGCGGGCCTCTCACTCTCGCGGCCTCTCCCGTTGCGGAGCACAGGCTCCAGACGCGCAGGCTCAGTAGTTGTGGCCCACGGGCCCAGTTGCTCCGCGGCATGTGGGATCTTCCCAGACCAGGGCTCGAACCCGCGTCCCCTGCATCGGCAGGCAGGTTCTCAACCACTGCGCCACCAGGGAAGCCCAGAAAGTATTTTAAATGATATAAATGACCTGTAACCTCATCAGCCCAGAAGAATCCATTGTAAATAATATTGCTTCATTCCTTCCAGTTTTTCCTAAAATGTGTGTATAACATAAATAAAATTAAATTTACGTTTCTGGTACAACATTAGATAAAACCAGCTGAAAGGAGCTTTATAAAATTAGTAGTACATGATGGAATGGTCTCATTTAAAATATGAACTGTGTGGTTCACATAAAATTCACTTTTGAGTGAGTGACTCACAAAAAGTAAGAAAGCGTCTCGAAGATGTAACAACCATTCTCTCCGGCCTCTGCAGATCCTGACATGCAATGGAGCAGTTTTGTCTTAAGTCCAAAACTTTTAGATGTGTTTAAGGGTGAGTAGAGCACAGATTTATTCATTTATTTATGTTTAGCATAGTTCTCTATTTTTAAGTTTATTGAGAAATTCAGGAAGAGGTAGCAGTCCTATAGTCCTAGGGGGAGGGCCCAATTTAACCAGAGGAAAGACTGTCAGCTCTAAGGGCAGATTGGGTGACATGTAAGTTTATGTACTTTTTTATATCCTGCTATATTACTTTATATTATCTTGTGAGCATTCTAGCAAATCATGAAAAAAATTCTATATGACTGCATAATCTATTCATTATGTAAATTTTTAAAAAATTTCAGGGGCTTCCCTGGTGGCGTAGTGGTTAAGAATCCGCCTGCCAATGCAGGGGACACGGGTTTGAGCCCTGGTCCGGGAGGGTCCCACATGCTGCAGAGCAACTAAGCCCATGCGCCACAACTACTGAGCCTGCGCTCTAGAGCCCGCGTGCCACAACTACTGAAGCCCGCGCACCTAGAGCCCATGCTCCGCAACAAGAGAAGCCAGCACAATGAGAAGCCAGTGCACCACAGCGAAGAGTAGCCCCTGCTTGCCACCACTAGAGAAAGCCCACGTGCAGTAGCAAAGACCCAACACAGCCAAAAATAAAATAAAAATAAAAATAAAAAATTAAATAAGGAACTATGGCAATTTAAAAAAAAAAAATTTCATATAGCCAATTATTGTGGTTCACTTGGTTCATTTCCATCTCTTCCACTGTTATTAGTAACATTTTAGGATATAGATCCTCATCTGTAATTTCTGATTATTATCCTTAGTTTGGGTTCCTAGAAATAAAATTCCTAGGTTAAAAAGTACAGCTATTTTGTAAGGATCTTTCACACGTACTGACATTGTTTTCCAAAAAGGATATAACAATTTATATTTTGAACAAAATAGCCTGGGAATAACTCGCAGGCCTCAAGAATTGTCATTTGCCTTAATATGACTCAATTTGATGGGTGAAAAAAATGTTATGTCATTTTCTTTTTTAACTGTGTGAAATGATGTGGTTAGAAAGACTGAACATTTCCCAAACTTTGGGCAGCAATTTGTAGAGTTTTACCGACATGTATCCTGTTACGCAGTTTTAGTTTCTTTCTTGTATAACAGTCAAGGTCTGGAAGGACACTAAAGAGAGTGGCTAAAACAGCTTAATGAAGGAAGCTTTTACAATGGTGGTGCGGGCAGTATTATAGGAAAGCAACAAGAGATGGGGGAGCACACGGGGCTAATATCACTGGAAAGCCACTACCACCCTGAGAGACATGGGGGTGGGGACAGGGAACCAGAATCCAGCAAAATTAGTAGCTTTCTGGAAGGGACAATCATCAAGAACCATGACTTTGGGGAGAAGAACACAATCACTGCAAACCGTGTAATCCGGAAAGGAGGGAACCAGAGGAATAAATATCCTGGTCCCTCTCTCCTCCTATTCCCCAGTTTCCTGCCATGTCTCCCATTGGCTGAACCCAACTGGAAGACAGAGGTCAAGGGAGGCTGGTTGACACAGTCCATAAGGTTTAGCCTCCCAGGACACAGAGCAGGCTGGGTAGGTGGACCTGGTAGGACAAACAGAATAACTTGCAAAATATATAAGAGATCTTTGATTATGAGAGATATTAGTCCATTTTATGTCACATTTAATAACAATATTTCCTAGTTTGCGGTTTGCCTTTTAATTTTGGGTCTGATGTCTTGGCACAAGGGATTTTTACATTTTTAAGTAATAAAAGTGATCTGCCACATTGTTTATAATTTCATTACTTTCCTGGAAATTCCTTTCTCATCCACTGAAAAGGTATTTACCTTTTTTTTTTTTGTTTTTTACCGCTGGGATTTATGAGGTTTAGTTTTTTACATTTAACTTTGTCAGTTCTAGTTAATCAGCTAGAATTTATTTTAGAGCATGTTATGAAATTAACACTCTAGTTTTTTTTTCTATATTGTAAGCCTATAGAACAAGTACCAATTATTGAATTATCCAACTTTTTCTCACATTAATTTGCACCATCATTATCATATATTGATTCTTTATATATCTACTAACTCTTTACAATGTGCATATAAGTGTATCAAAAATGAAGATATTACCATTTATGTGTAATGAAGATACACACACATATTTCAAAGTAACTCATGCACATGGTTATAAGCAAGAGTCCCTTTGATCCACAACTTTTCTGTTTCTCAGAAGCAACCATTTCTCTTCTAGCTACATTTTCTGGTGATTAATATCATATTTCTAAATAATACACTTATACTACCATTTACTAATTAATCCATTTTAAGCTTTTTCTATGAACTTCTGATATGACAAAATATGTTGCTCACTTATTCCACAATCACTGCCTTTTTCTCCATCCTCCACTGATATTTTTGTAACATTGAGTAATCTACTAAAGACTTTATTTCTTGCTTCACATACTCTAATGCTTCATTTTTTTAATGAAGACATTAACCCCCCCTGTGCTACCTTCCAGTTCTTCCACCCACCACCTCCCAAAAACAATCATCTCCAAACTTATCCTTGCATTGTCAAAGTTAATAATATTCACATTCTGTTCTGATATTTTACAGTTTTATTCCTAAATAAGTTCCTTATCTAAAGAATCATTTCAATCTGAAGACTCACATTCTTACCATTGGGATTTTCCTGCATAATTTTTGTAAGAATTTTTCTTCTTTGTTTTTGTTTCTGTTTCTAAAATTGGTATTGAAAAAGTGGCAACTCATCAATTGGTTTTCTATCACTATTCTTTTTTCTTTTTTTTTGTCTTTTTGTCCGTCTTCCTGAAAAATTTACTCATTTTTATTTTTCAATCTTTCTGTTGATATTCTTTCCAATGATTATTAATTTATAGCAGTTTACTCTTATTCTCCAGTCATTACTTTTTAATAGTTTTTTGTTCTTATTTTATAGATACAATATTGCCTCAGCTTTCTTCTGTTCTTTGTATTATCTCCACTTTCCCCAAAGACTTTCTTCCTATTTGTTACTCTTGGCTTCTCTTTCATAGAGGATTTTATCAAATGCCTGATGATCCTCTCTGGTCCATCCTTAAAAGTAAGGCACTACAATGTTGTTTAGCAATTCAGTGTATGTAGGGAAGATTTTCAACTGATAGGCTTTGCTTTAAGGTGATTAGTGAAAAGACTTTCTCTCTAATTGACCTTTAATATCAGAACGAAAATGCTCTTTTAAAAGCTTTAATAAATTTTCAATATTTTACCTGGGACCTGGAAGCCTTGCTAATGAACATTCTGTAAACATGGTAAGAGTCAGGGAGGAGATCAGCTACCTGTAAAGAAGGATAAAAAAATCTTGTAATTAATCTATTTTCAGCCCATTTATTCATTTAACAAATATTTATTGAGTACCTACTGTATTCCAGGCACAGTTCTGTTTCAGCTCCCCCTTCTCCCCAAAACAAAAAATAAAGATCTCATTCTAATTGGGGAAGCAAACAATAAACAAACAAATAAATAAATAGGTGGTTATAAGGACTAAGAAGAAAAATAAAGTAGGATAAAGCTGTTCCATCACCATCACAGAAAGTGATGGGGATGGAGCAGCTATTTTAGATAGGATGGTCAGGCAAGGCCTCTCTGAAAAGGTGGTGTCTGAAGAGAAACCTGAAGGAAGTGAGTCAGGAGAGCATCTGAAGAAAGTACTCCAAGCAGTGGGGAAATAGAAAGTACACAGACCCAGAGGCAGAAGTGTGCTTGGTATACTGGAGGAACAACAAGGATGTATAACAGATGTGGTTAAGTGGAGTTAGCAGGAAAGAGAGTGACAGGAAATGAGATAGAGACATAGCAGAGGTCAGAGCATGTAGGCCTTGTAAGCATGATAATGATTCTGAGTGAGCAGGGAAACCATTGGAAAGTTTTGAGCAAAAGGGTGTCCAGTATGTGAGTATGTGGGTGCCATTTACATGATTCAGTTAGCTACCTGTTACACACCCAAGCCACCTCCTTTCACCATTAACTCACTTAGTTTTCCATCTACTTTGCATATCTTTCACATATTTCATGACTTCTACTCTTTCACCTTCATTATATTAATAATTTCCACATCTTCATAATGATTCCTTGGTGGCATGATACCACATGACCCCTTCTTTACCTCACTGGTTTAACTTCAGTTCCCAATGTGGTCTGACTCAGTTCATTTGGACTAACTCTTTTTGTCAAACCAGATGCCATATCACAAGCCACTCTATTGAAGGGATGACCTTGGTTCAGGGGCCCACCAAACCCAACCTATGGTTCCAAGAAGAGGTGAAAGAAGATGCAGAAGGGATTGTGTGGTCATCCTAAGGCAGAACAGAACCCTCAGAAGGCTGTCCTGTCCACTAGATCTTGCTGCAACTACTGCCACTAGCAGTGGGTGAATCCTCTGCTACTCTGTGTCTTTGTATTAAGAGCTTCTGATGCAAAGTTTGCATAAGGTATGTTTGATTGATGAAACATAGGATGCATGCCTGTGCTCTAACGGCATAGGAAGTTACAAAAATACCTGGTATTTTCCACCTCTTCAGTGGAAGGTGTATTCTTCCTCCCACTACAATGCAAAAGACCAGAATTTCCAAAGCATTGGAAGGGGATTTAGATGCTAGAAGGCCAAAAAAGAATAACCACTGTCTATTAAATATGTCTACAAACTCTTTTTCTGAGAATATTTTTGGCCTCAGCCCACAAACTTTGATTTGTATTTCTAGCATTGATGATAACTTTAAAATAGTTTACTGGAATTTTTATTTCCATTTTGACCGACAATAAATCAGAAGAATCTTCTTCCATTTCCAAGTGGTTAGATTGTTTTTAACTAATATTTTATTAGTAAATCTGGCTTTATTGAATTACAGTCAGAGAGTGTGTTATGTGTCACACTTCTACTTCATGCAATTAATTACATATTCTATATGGCTATTACATGACCAATTTTTAGAAAAATATTTTAAAAGGAGTGTTATCTATTTGAATGGCAAATATTTTTATAAAATTATTGAAAGAATAAATGTTAAATTATTCAAAGATACTTATATCTTTATTTGGTTTTGGCTAATTTATGAGTCAAATATTATATTAAAATCTTTCACCATTATTCTGACATATTTTCCATTTTTGATATTTTGCTTTATATACTTTGATTCTATGTATGTTGGCCCACAGGTGTTCTTGCTTATTAACTTGGTAATTGTTGAATCTGAGGGCTGTGTACATAGCAGTTCATTACCACATTCTGTCTACTTTTGGATCACTGTGAACTTTTCCATAATAAAAATAGAACAATATTAGTGGTTTTTACATCTTCACTCTGTATTGTACCATTAGTCCATATAAAGTGAAGGTTGGGTTCCCTAGAGGCAGACACTGAGACAAAGATTAGTACACACAGTTTATTTGTGAAATGCAGGGGAAACATTTATGTATTCATTTATGTGCAGTGAATATATTTCATTTAGCACATGTTTTAAATATTTGAGAATTAAAAGTATGTGGTTTCTGCAAGAAGTGGGGCTAGGAGTGTCATAACAATGGTGGCAACCACCATGCATTTAAACTGCTCTAGATAGACACAGGCAGAAATGATAAGATTTTTTATGTATCTCACCTTCTCAAAGGATCTGACAGTGCAATCTTGAAGAAAATAAATAAGATAAAATAAAATAGAAAAATAGAATCTCAATATGGAGAACATAAAAAAGCAATACTTACAATAATTTTACCATAAATGTATAAGCCAAACAAGTTATATCTAGTTTATACATGTACACTTCACTCCATTCCTACCCCCTTACTGGGGTGAAATAAAAGTTGTATCATGGATACAATAAGGAAATAAGGGTCCCCTCTGATCAGAGCAGTACTCAGAAAAACTGCATAATTATTTAAGCTATTATTATAAAACCTAGAAAACAATAAATAAATAAATAAACTGCACATTCAACTCAAAATGTTTGAAAAGGAACAAAATATATAAATGTGTAAGTCAGAAGTTAGGATAAAAAGAAGAAACTAACAAGTTAGAAAATAGGAAAATGATAGAATACACAAATAATTCTAGAAGCTGGGTTTTTTTATTTAAAACTTCAGTAAATAAGAACACCTCTAGAAAATCTAATCAAAGAAAAAGTTAAAACTGAAAAGACACTATTACATAGGAAAAGGCTGTATAATAGGAACTAACAGTTTAACAGGAATATGAGAACACAGTGCCTGGCACTTGAACTATGCATAATGCTAATCATATCCCACTGTCAAAAATAGCAGAAGTGTGGGAGGTGCAGCAGTTTCATTTACATAGTTTCCAAATCTATTCTTTGAGACTATCATAACCTTGATGACATTACCAAGCACACACACACACACACACACACACAAAAAAAAACTATAGTACAATCTCAGTTATAAATACAGACCCAAAACTCCTAAGTTGAATATGTGGCACTTGAATTCAACAATGTATGAAACACTCAACACCATGATCAGGTAAGGTTTATTTCAGGGGGTTAAATATAAATAAAAACTAGGTTAATATAATTGGAACAAAAACCAAAACAGCAACATGTTAATTATAATGGAAACACTAAAACTTTCCCAAATGTAATAAACAATACAAGTCAAGAGAGGCTAGCAATTCCCTAAGATGAGAAACAAATATTAACATATTTTCATTATTGTTTATGAATCATAACTAAAAGTAACACAGGGTTATTATTTTAAAATATTAAGCTTAATACCTAGGAATAAACCTGCCTAAGGAGGCAAAAGCCCTGTACTCAGAAAACTATAAAACACTGATGAAAGAAATCAAAGATGACATAAACAGATGGAGAGATATACCATGTTCTTGGATTGGAAGAATCAACATTGTGAAGATGACTATACTACCCAAAGCAATCTACAGATTCAATGCAATCCCTATCAAATTACCAATGGCATTCTTCACAGAATTAGAACAAAAAATTTTACAATTTGTGTGGAAACACAAAAGACCCCAAATAGCCAAAGCAATATTGAGAAAGAAAAATGGAGTTGGAGGAATCAGGCTCCCTGACTTCAAACTATACTACAAAGCTACAGTAATCAAGACAGTATGGTACTGGCACAAAAACAGAAATATAGATCCATGGTACAGGATAGAAAGCCCAGAGATAAACCCACACACATATGGTCACCTTATTTTTGATAAACGAGGCAAGAAGATACAATGGAGAAAAGACAGCCTCTTCAATAAGTGGTGCTGGGAAAACTGGACAGCTACATGTAAAAGAATGAACTTAGAACACTCCCTAACACCACACACAAAAATAAACTCAAAATGGATTAAAAACCTAAATGTAAGACTGAACACTATAAAACTCTTAGAGGAAAACATAGGAAAAACACTCTTTGACATAAACCACGGCAAGATCTTTTCTGACCCACCTCCTAGAGTAATGAAAATAATAACAAAAATAAACAAATGGGACCTAATGAAACTTAAAAGCTTTTGCACAGCAAAGGAAACCATAAACAAGACGAAAAGACAACCCTCAGAATGGGAGAAAATATTTGCCAACGGAGCAACAGACAAAGGATTAATCTCCAAAATACACAAAGAGTTCATGGAGCTCAATATCAAAAAAACAAACAACCCAATTAAAAATTGGGTGGAAGACCTAAATAGACATTTCACCAAAGAAGACATACAGATGGCCAAGAGGCATATGAAACGATGCTCAACATCACTAATTATTAAGAGAAATGTAAATCAAAACTACAATGAGGTATCACCTCACACCAGTCAGAATGGCCATCATCAAAAAATCTACAAACAATAAATGCTGGAGAGGGTGTAGAGAAAAGGGAACCCTCTTGCACTGTTGGTGGGAATGTAAATTGATACAGCCACTGTGGAGAACAGTATGGAAGTTCCTTAAAAAACTAAAAATAGAACTACCATATGACCCAGCAATCCCACTATGGGGCATATACCCTGAGAAAACCATAATCCAAAAAGAGTCATGTACCACAATGTTCATTGCAGCACTATTTACAATAGCCAGGACGTGGAAGCAACCTAAGTGTCCATCATCAGGTGAACGGATAAAGAAGATGTGGCACATATATACAATGGAATATTACTCCGCCATAAAAAGAAACAAAACTGAGTTATTTGTAGCGAGGTGGATAGACCTAGAGTCTGTCATACAGAGTGAAGTAAGTCAGAAGGAGAAAAACAAATATTGTATGCTAACACATATATATGGAATCTTAAAAAAAAAAAAAGTGGTTCTTAAGAACCTAGGGGCAGGACAGGAATAAAGACGCAGACGTGGAGAATGGACTTGAGGACCAGGGAGGGGGAAGGGTAAGCTGGGAAGAAGTGAGAGAGTGGCATTGACATATATACACTACCAAATGTAAAATAGATAGCTAGTGGGAAGCAGCCACATAGCACAGAGAGATCAGGTCTGTGCTTTGTGACCACCTAGAGGGGTGGGATAGGGAAGGTGGGAGGGAGACACAAGAGGGAGGGGATATGGGGATATATGTATAGGTATAGATGATTCACTTTGTTATACAGCAGAAACTAACACAACAATGTAAAGCAATTATACTCCAATTAATATGTAAAAAAAAAAAAAAAACCTTCATGTATTTTCCTCCAGGGTTTTTTTCTTCAATCTTTTAATTTTTCTAAAAATTATATTAATATACTGTTGTAAAAATTAAAATATTCTAACAATACATTGAGATAAAAAGTAAAACTTCCTCTTACTCCTTCCTACCATTACTTACAAGAGTTACAATAGCCAAGACACAGAAGCAACCTAAATGTCCATCAACAGATGAATGGATAAAGAAGATGTGGCACATATATACAATGGAATATTACTCAGCCATAAAAAGAAACAAAATTTAGTTATTTGTAGTGAGGTGGATGGACCTAGAGTCTGTCATATACAGTGAAGTAAGTCAGAAAGAGAAAAACAAATACTGTATGTTAACACATATATATGGAATCTAAAAAAAAAAAAAAAAAATGGTTTTGAAGAACCTAGGGGCAGGATGGGAATAAAGACGCAGATCTACTAGAGAATGGACTTGAGGACATGGGTAGGGGGAAGGGTAAGCTGGGACGAAGTGAGAGAGTGGCATGGACTTATATATACTACCAAATGTAAAACAGATAGCTAGTGGGAAGCAGCCGCATAGCACAGGGAGATCAGCTCAGTGCTTTGTGACCACCTAGAGGGGTGGGATAGGGAGGGTGGGAGAGAAGGAGACTCAAGAGGGAAGAGACATGGGGATATATGTATATGTATAGCTGATTCACTTGGTTATAAAGCAGAAACTAACACACCATTGTAAAGTAATTATACTCCAATAAAGATGTTAAAAAAAAAAAAAAAGATGTGGTATTTATAAACAATGGAATACTACTCAACCATAAAAAAGAATGAAATAATGCCATTAGCAGCAACGTGGATGGACCTAGTTATATCATACTAAATGAAGTAAGTCATACAGAGAAAGACAAATATATATCACTTATATGTGGAATCTAAAAAAATGATACAAATGAACTTATTTACAAAACAGGAACAGAATCACAACATAGAAGACAAACTTATGGTTACCAAAGAGGAAAGGTGAGGGGTGGAGGGATAAATTAGGAATTTGGGAGTAACATATACATACTACTATATATAAAATAGATAAACAACAAGGACCTACTATATAGCACAGGGAACTATGCTCAGTATTTTGTAATAACCTATATGGGAAAAAAAACTGAAAAAGAAGATATATATGTATAAAACGGAATCACTTTACACCTGAAATTAATACAACGTTGTAAATCAACTATACTTCAAAAAACAAAACGAGTTCACAATTTGATACTCATACTTCCAAATCTCTCCTGCGTTATATAAATATGTACTTTATATGCAAATATAATCCTTCTTAAATATATGATATCTAATATAATCTATAAATATGTATACATAAACATACATATGCTTTTTTCACTCAAATTTGAAACTGAACTATATAAGGCTGAATTAGAGAAGCCCAACTAAATATACCCAGCCAATTAGACCTCTTCAATTCTTTCCCACCATGAAAGAGCTTCCCCCAGAAGACTTACTGCAGAGGATACAGGAGAACATGCATAGATCTAAGAAAGAAAAAATAAAGGATTAATCCAGTCTTTTCTGGTCTCACCAATCAGATAAATCATCCCTCCTCTCATACCTCCATATGTCATTAGGAGATGGAGGGAAATGTGGAAACCGTTTTCCCATACTTCTTAAAGGATGAATATTCTTGTTTCTTGGGCCAAGGCAGGAAGGTGGGGAGGACTAAATGATTCCAACTACACAGGACACAGGGTAAAACA
The DNA here is from genome assembly GCF_009873245.2 of Balaenoptera musculus. Classification (NCBI taxonomy): domain Eukaryota; kingdom Metazoa; phylum Chordata; class Mammalia; order Artiodactyla; family Balaenopteridae; genus Balaenoptera; species Balaenoptera musculus. The sequence continues at coordinate 61,686,411 of NC_045792.1, forward strand.
TGGAAGTACCACAATTTATTTAATCATTTGCCTATTGATAATAATTTTTCATGTTTTCAGTTACAAATATTGTTGTAGTAAATAGTTGGATAATGAATGTTCTGGAATAAGATTCCTAAAAGTAGAATTGCTAAGTCACAGAGCATATATACTTTTATTTTTATGTATTGCCTCATATTTTAATTCAACGACTAAACCAAGCACATGGTTTCAAGAGTTGCAAAAGTACCACAGAGTAGGAAGTTAAAAAGCAATAATCCCCTTTTAGTACTTTTATTGGCCACCCCAAAACTCTATTTATTACATAATTATTTTCTTGATTTATCAAAAAAAGACCCTAACTATTGTCTCTTCTCTATGAACAAATGGAGATGACTTATCATATTCCACAATGAGAAAATGTAATATTACAATATATAATTCTTATTGATTTAATTTAGATATTTAAATAATTTTAGTAAAATTACAATAAATGATGCTTAGATAACTGGATCTTCACATATAAAAGAATGAACTAGGACTTCTACCTCACACCATGTACAAACATTAACTTGAAATGAGTCAAATACCTAAACGCAAGAGCTAAAACTATGAAAACTTAGTAGAAAACATAAGTGTAAGTCTTGGCAACCTTGGATTAGGCAACAGTTTCTTAGATGTGACACCTAAAGCACAAGCAACCAAAAATAAATAAATAAGTAAATTTGACTTCATCAAAACTAAAAACCTTTGTGCATTAAAGGATTAAAGGACACTATCAGTGTCCTTTAAAATGAAAAGGCAACCAAAGAATAGGAGAAAATACATGCAAATCGTGTATCTTATAAAGATCTTGTATTCAGAAAGTATAAAAAAACCTTGCAACTGAAAAATAAAGATTAATAACTCAATTTTAAAATAAGCAAAGGATCTGAACAGACATTTCTCTAACAAAGTATGCAAATGGACAATTAGCATATGAAAATGTGCTTAGTATCATTAGCCATCAAGGAAATGCAAATAAAACTACAATAATGAGAGGGTTCTACTTCCTGCATGACAGCATGTGGAGCTCCAAAGGCCCATTCCCCAGCAAAAGTGGTGAAAATAATTTTTTAAAAAATAACTTAAAGTCTCTGGAAATTGTTCTAAGGGCACAGCAAATGAAGAAAGCTTTATTCAATATTTCAATGTATTTAGGTAGGAAAGATTTTTCCTAAGATGACACATAGACTAGAATTCGTAAAGGAAAATGATGACATGTTTGAATCACTTATGTGTTTTACATATATATATGACATAATATAAAGAAGTTATAAGGCAACAGTTGTGAAAAATATCTGAAGTCTATGCAATTCAATTTGCTATTCATATTGTATAAAAAGTACTCACAAGCCAATAAAATAGTAAGTATCCAATTTATTATATATTTTATATATAATATATATTATATATACAAATAAAAAATATAATATAAATATATAAAAATATATAATATATAAAATATATCATATATCTACATATTTTAATTGGATGTTTATTATTTTATATATAAACAGACATGACATAAAGAAAGAAAATACATATAGGATTAGAGGTTCAACTTTATTCCAGACCAAAACAATACAACCAAAATAATAGTGAAATATTCATTCTCACCCATCACCCGTTTTAGCCAAAATTTTAAATTTTAAAATAAAAACCACTAATGCTGGTGAGACTGTGGGCGAAACAGCATTTTCATAACAGTAGGAGTAAAACTTTCCTGGAGAATAATCTGGCAATGTCTATCAAAGCTAAAAATATAATTTCTTTGACATAAAAATAGCACTTCTAAGAATTTATTCTAAGGAAAAAGGTCATACAAGCATGTGATGGTTAATTTTATGTGTCAACTTGACTGGGCCATGGGGTGCCCAGATATTTGGTCAAACATTATTCTGAGTGCGTCTGTGAGAGTGTTTCTGGATGAGATTAACATTTGAATTGGTAGAGTGAGTAAAGCAGATTGTCTTCCTTAATGTGGGTGGGCCTCACCCAATCAGTTGAAGGCCTGGATAGACCAAAAGGGCTGACCCTCCCACAAATGAGAAAACTCTTCCTATTCTGAGGTTGTATATCAATCTTGTCCTTCCTTCAGACTCAAACTGAGCCATCAGTTAGTTCTTGGGTCTCAAACCTGCTAGTTTTCAGACCGGAACATACACTATCAGCTCTCCTGGTTCTTAAACCTTCTGGTTCTCACTGGAACTTACACCATCTTCCCTCTTGGGTCTCTAGGCTGTTGACTGCAGATCTTGGGACTTCTCAATCTCCATGAAAATATATGAGCCAACATATAAGCCAATTCTAATATGTCAATCAATCAATCAACCAATCAATCCTGTTGGTTCTCTTTCTATGGAGAACCCTAACTAGTACAAAGAACAAGGATATCCACTGCAATATTCTGTAAAATAGTGAGAAAGAAATTAGAAACTACTTAATTGCCCAACATTAAGAGCATGTATAAATAAATTCAGGACCATCTACACAATGGAATACTATCTGTATTTGCATAGAAAGATGTCCATGGTCTTCTATTAAATTTTAAAGAGAGGATTCAGACAAGTTTCTGAATTAAATTTATGTAAATAAAAATATGTATGCCTAAAATTCAGAAAGACTATAAACAAAAAAGGGGGACTAGGAGAGCATACTCCCAATTATCAATATTTCTCTAAGATAGTACCAATATTTCTCTAAGTTGGTGGGAGTATGGATATTCTGCATGTTTATGTTGATTCACTGCATTTTCTAGATTTTTAAAATAATGTACAAATATTTCTCTGTTAATTTTGCAAAATAAAAATTTTAAAGAGAAAAAAGGAGTAATGAAAGTATCTTTTCTTTATTAGATTAAAATTATATCATAAAAGTAACAATGTAATAATTAAAATAGGGGGGTATACTGGCTGAGGGAAATAATAAGCATATAAATGGAAAAGAAATTGATATATATATGAATATATATCTGACATAAATATTTATAAACTGATATATATGGATATTTCAATAACACAGTAGATTTTTTTAGAAAAGTCACAAAATACCAGATTACTAGGTGAAATTTAGAAATAGGGGTAGGAGAATACTTTCTAAGTATGATATTAAAGGTAGAATCATGAAGGTAAAAATGACAGATATAACAATATAACTTAAAATGTTCTATATGCCAAGAAAAATAGCCAAATTAAAAATAAAATGCAAGTTAAAATACAGATTTGTTAGGAAATGAAGGTTAATGTTCTTAATATATAAATATATAAAGTTTACGTAAAATAAAAATTGTATCTCTATTAGTTAGTGTCTTTCACATCCACAATCCCCCCCATCCGAGAACAGTAGTCCTGGGTTGATTCTTCTGCTCAGGTACTACAATTTTTAATACAGTATATTATATAAAACATATCCTGTACCCTGGCCCCAACTAATTGAAACAAACACCAGTATATGCACTGGGTATTCTTTTTATGACCTCACAGCAATCTATTCTTGCTCTTCTCTGCTCTGCTCTGTGTCTCAGTGGGCTGTGGACACACACACACACACACACACACACACACACACACACACTGCATCATTCAGGCTCCTGGACCTCTAGTTTCTGGTTGGATCCAGCCGATCTAAGGCACCAGCAGAAGATGAGAGGGTTGGGGAAAGACAGGCCAGCATAGGTGTGTCTGACTTCCTCCCTGCCCTGACACTATGGTTCTGGAAGTGCCTGGTCCCACTACAACTTGCACTCCTGTCAGGGAACCCTCTGCCACAGCTCTATAGCTCCAGCCTTCACTGGTCTCTGGTAACTCTCATTCCTTTTTTACCATTTCCTGTCTAGGGGTGTTAATAGCTTTATTTTTATTTAATGTTTTTACTAGGCTCTGAATCTCAATGTCCTTTGTGGGTTCCCTTAACCTTCCTTTACCTTGGTAAATAGTCCATTCTTTCAATTCTCTTCAAAATCCCCATGAATAACACACCATTGTAAAGCAATTATACTCCAATAAAGATGTTTAAAAAGAAAAAAAAATCCCCATGAATGTGCCTTCTATTTCCTGCAAGACTAAAAGAGTGGATGAACTCAAGGGTATTGAAAGTTGGCAAGTGTTTGTTCGCTAACTAGCCCTCATACATGATGGAAAGGAAAAGCCAAAGAAAGAGGCAGACCACTTCAGATTGGTAGGTGACAGTTTTAACAAGCAAGGGAACTTACGTAAGAGGCTTGTCTTGGGCCGCCACAGTCTTAAAAGTTTATATAGAGGCCTTAGTTGGGTTCAGTCACATATACCGTCCAGATGGTCTCAACAACACATTGCTCTTTCAAGGCTACGTCTTTGAAACTGGCTCTTACTGTGGGAACAGTGGGCAGAATGTACAGTCCAAGGATGGGAAGGAGATGAGGAGCTTCCAATTGTCAACGTCCAGCTCTCTGGTCCAGGGTCAGCTAGTTGTCATGTCCTCTTGATGACCTCCAACATGAAGGGGCTGCAATCTCCTCTGAGTTGGTTTGGTGGGAAATTCTCACCAATCAGAATGATCTTTGTTAGAGGTGATCTATCTCCCTAATCATCTTTAGATGAACTCCAAGGAAGTAAGTCATTGAGCTCAGGCTGTATCTGGATGACACTAAACTCCACAATGCCAGCACAGTGGAAGCACCCAGAGTCAGAGGGGACTTGCCACTATAACCCAGATCTCAGCAGGGCTCCTCTTACTCCTTGAGAGCTAGAGAAGTCTCTGCAATTTTAGCTATCATCAGACTTATGAGACTAAATATTGAAAAGAAACATCAAATTATTATTATTTGCTGATGGTGCCTGTGAAGCCCAAGAAAACTGACTAAAAAAATTTGTTAGAAATAGTTTTTCTGTAAGTTGGCTGGTTCCATAATGGTCATAAATCATATATTATTCTTGATTCTTCCTTCCTTCTAATACCCCATGACCTATCAAATACTAAGTTTTAGCAATTCTAGCTAACATTTCTAGAATCTCTCCACATGACTCCATTTTTGTTTTGAACTGCCCAGACTATCCAGGTTCCAGCAGCAAGCAAGGCCTCTCTGCAACAGCAGCAATCCCCAGTGAGGCGCTGCAGTCAGCCAAGATGATCAGAGAGGCTGTCTGGAGGTCAACAGCAGGACAGAAGCATCGGAGCTCCTTCTGAGCCAGCAGGGGGCAGCAAACAACTGATCAAGCAGACAGATGCATGGCCATTATGATGAAGCAGGAAACACTGGATGTATGCGTGAATGCATGTGTATGAGTGTCTGTGCTTAACTCTAGATCCCAGTGGGAACACATATGCTCTTCAAATGCCAATAACACACTTACATAAGTTGATCATATACTAGGCTACAAAGATCTCAGTAAACTTCAAAAAATAGAAATCATACAGAGTACAGCATTTCACCAAAATAAATAAAACTAAAAATCGATAACAGAAAACAGAAAGAAAAACAAAGGTCTTAATCTCTTGGAAATAAATACAACTCATAAATGACTTGAGTTTTTAAAAATAACCTCTATCTTATGGTATAATTAGAAATGAGTCATTGTCATCAAATGAAAACATTGCATGTAACTAATTACTCAATGTGGTTAAGCTAAAGAACATTTGTAGCCTTAACACTAATTATTTTAAAATGAGAATGATTTACAAAATAAAATATTCAACCAAAAGGGCTAGAAAATACTAACAAAAATATAGCAAAAGAATAGAATAAGCTAAAGCATATAAAGGTATGAATTAGATGAATTACAGAAAAACAGTATACTTAAAGGGAAAAAAATCTACTTCTTTGAAATGACCAATACATAATTGGCACCTCCTGGGCAACTCTGCCCAATAGAGAATTTTAAAGAAAAGAAAAGAAAAGAAAAAAAAAGAGGGACTTCCCTGGTGGCGCAGTGGATAAGGCTCCACGCTTCCAATTCAGGGGGTCCGGGTTCGATGCCTGGTCAGGGAACTAGATCCCACACGCATGCATGCCACAACTAAGAAGTCCGCACACTGCAACTAAGAGTCTGCACACTGCAACTAAGAAGTCTGCATGCTGTAACTAAGAAGTCTGCATGCTGCAACGAAGATCCTGTGTGCCACAACTAAGACCCAGCGCAGCCAAAATAAATAAAATAAATAAATAAATATTTTTTTAAAAAAGAAACTTCATATAGAGAAATATCTATTTAAAAAAAAAGAAAAAGAAAAGAAAGATGTAGACAGACAGAGGAGAAAGCACAAACAAAATTAGAATGAGGAAAAGATATATAAATAGAGATAAAAATAATTCACTAGGTTCAATATGATACCATATGTACCATTTTGTAAAAATTTTTTAAGAAGGGGGTTATTTTTTCATGTCGTTCTAGAGCAATAGTTTCCAATCTTTTTCACATCATAGCATATTTGAAAAATGATCATGTTTATGACGTAATGGTGTAAAAAATTTTACTTGTGCCAGGAGGCACTAGGAATCAAACTCTGGCCTTCCCAACACATCTGTAAGCCACTTATGGTAGACTGGTTGGGAGCTGTGTTCTTGAAGTCCCAGTCAATGCAGCATGCGAAGGCAAGGCTCAGGGGAGACAATGAGGAAGGAAATGTTAAAAGGAGGAGACAGATGATCAGAATTATCAGTTTTTGTGGATATTATTATCTAATTAAGATGACGGAGGAAAAAAAAATGGGGAACACCCCCAGATAAAACCATAAGCAGAAGAGTTAGGAGTGGTTCAGTGGAACTCTAAGTAGTTTGGAATCAGTGAGTGATTAATGATTATCAGAATGATTAACAAGGAATTTCCAAAAGTTGACCAGTCCCTTTTCCCCTGCTTATGCTGAGCAATAGGCTACAATCTCAAGACTAAAGCAGAGAATGTGGACACTGGGATAGAGACTCATGATAGTTTTCCACATAGCTTAGAAAAACCAAGATGGATGTATTACACCAAAAATCCAAAAAAAATTAAAAACCATTGACATACTCCATGTGGCAGCATGGTCTGCTCCTCCAAACAGTAAAAGGAAGCTCATCAGAAACTATATCCAGATAAGTAAACAGCGATTTTCAATCCAAAGGTGAGATGACAATCAAGAACCACCAAACATGAAGCAAAACGTATACTTTGAAAAAGAGGAGCCCAATTTCATAAATAGAAAAGAGAATACCTATAAAATATATTACAAAACGATGTTAAAATTACTTCAGTTAATGTGATCACACATTTTACAAGATGATCCTTCCATTAAACATGAAATACTTTTTAGATTATGATCACTGAAAAAAAATAGTTGAACTTATAGATAAGAAATAGAATGGGCTGAATAAGAGAATAAACATGGTTGAAGAAGGGATTGGGGGGGGACTACAAAAGTAAATTGAGTCATTCTCCCCTAAAAGAAATACAGAGAGGGAACTCCCTAGCGGTCCAGTGGTTAGGACTCTGCGCTTCCACTGCAAGGGGCACGGTTCGATCCCTGGTTGGGTAATTAAGATCCCGCGTGCTGCGGCCAAAAAATAAATAAATAAATGAAGTAAAAAGTAAAAGCAATATGGAGGAAATAGGAAAAAAGATTTGGAAAACGTAAGAGAAAAGCTGATATATGAAAGATACATCCAGAAACTCAGCCGCTATTTAAGAGGAGTTCCAAAAGGAGCAAAGAAAGGCAAAGAAAGAAAGTGGAAGAGAGGCAATAGTCCAAGATAACCTTAAGAAAATTTCACACAGCTGAAGGAACAAAATCTTCAAGTTCAAAAGTCCCACTGAATGATAAGTGTGGTGGATGTAATAGAAGCCCAAATCCAGATCTCATTGAAGGAGAAGGACACGGTACATGGAGATATTGATTATTTATACACATCAATCTAAAATATAAGCTAAAATTTTTAAGAATTTAACTCATTCAAAAACTTAACTCATCGATTGACATGTACACTGCTATATTTAAAATAGATAACCAACAAGGACCTACTGCATAGCCTAGGGAACTCTGCTCAACATTCTGTAATAATCTAAACGGGAAAATAATTTGAAAAAGAATAGATAGATGTATATGTATAACTGAATCACTTTGCTGTACACCTGAAACTAACAGAACACTGTTAATCAACTGTACTCCAATATAAAATAAAATTTTTTAAAAAACCTTAACTCATCAATTTACATTGGAATGTAAATTGCTACAACCATTTTGAAATACATTTTAGCATTATCTAGAAAAATTTTAAATATGCATAATCTAACTGTACTGCCTTCGACAATCACCTTACTCTGTTTCCATTCAAATTTGATTGCACTTCTTTCTTAATTCTGGAGATAATCATTAAGGACAGATAATTTTCCCCCAAGAAATGTTAATTCATTTCATGAAAGATATTTCAGAAGTTATCTTCAGCCCCCCTTCTACTCCCTTACTTCTCTTTACCAAGCCATCACTCACAGTCATGCCATTTGCATCCTAATGACTCCCCATCTGTCTATTCTCCCCGGCCCTTCTGCCACCACCCCAGCCCAGCCCACCACACCCCTCATGTGGACAGCCTCAGTAGTCAGCTAAAGGGAATCTCTGCATCCACATCATTTCGTTCTTATTCATTCTCTATGCCCCAACTTTGCAAAGATGTTTTCAAAACGCAAATCTGGTCATGTCTGCCCTTGGCTTAAAATTTTTCAATGGGGTATACAAGAGACTTCAAGTGTAATTGAATTCATGTTATTTAAAAGCATGATTCAATTACAATGCTTTAATTTGGTAGTGGTTACATGAATATTCTTAACATTCTTCTTTACACTCTGCATGTGAAATATCTCTCACACAAGAAAAACAGCCAAAAAATTTTCAAAACAAATAAAACCTCAAAATAAAATACAGCAAGAGAGCCTTTTCAATAGCTTCCTTAACATGGCATTAAGATTCTACATGCCTAAAAAAATTAAAAATTTTTAAAAAATTAAAAAAAAAAAAAAAGATTCTACATGCCTGATCCCTGCTCCCTCTCCAGTCATATACCACACACTGAACTTCTTTGTGTTCTTTGTCTGGGGTTTGCTTCTTGCTGCCAGAGTCCCTGTTGTTTCTGCCCACGACACTCTCTCCACCACCTACCCTCCACAAACTCCCTGGTTAAATTCCTACTCAAACTTCAGATTTTAATGTAAATATCACTTTCTTGAAGCTGCCTTTCTTGACTTCTCCAGCCTAGGTCAAGTTCATGTGTACATATATAAAATGTATGTACATTATATACATATAATTCATTTGCATTATATATTCCTTCAAACACATATCTTGACTTCTAATGATATGCTGATTTGTGTATTATTTGATTTAGGTCTTTTGCTATTTACCATAAGCCCCATGTGGGCAGGAACAATGTCTGTTTTGTCTCCCTATTTTAAGGTCTGGCACGGAGTGACCTCTCAGAAAACATTAGTTGAATGAAGAAGTAAATGGCACATGATGTGTAGGCGATGGTCAAAAAACTCGGCACTTGGAGTTAAAGGGAAAGATGCCCTATTTCCACTTTTGCTGCTTAGCCTTGGACCATCAATCTGTGTTCGCCCTCCACAGCTAGGTGTCCTCGAGTAAAATGAAGGTCAGAGCCAAACCCAAGCTACAGGACTGTTAAGAATATTAACTGAGAGAGTGCAAAGCACTCGCACAGTGCCCAGCTCATAGTAGGCACTCAAAGTATAATTTATTATATTTTCATAATTTATTTTTCTTCTTCTTTTGTTGTGAAATTTTTCTACTGACATGTTCTCCCTATCTGCTCATACTCTTTTGAATGTAATTTGATGATCTTTTAGGTGCTACTGAAGCTGCTTTCCATTTCAGGTCATCTGAAAAGCATTTGAATGATAGGAAGAGGAGAGGTCAGCACCGCCATTCTATCTGTCTGAGCTGCCACTCTCTGTAAGGCACTGGGCTCAGCTGGTGCAGAACTGGATCCACAGGCTGCAGACCCAAGCAGGGAATCCTCCTGGGGGTGAAAGGATGTGTCATTGAGCTGGAAGCCTATATGCTCTACCCTTTGTTCATTCCTTTCACTTCTGTTGAGTTCTCAGCATTTTTTTTTTCAAGGAAAATATAGCTGTGTTCTGCTTACAGATTTGTTCTGTTTTGTTTTTACCTTACATCCATGTGCTTACATTAGACCAGTCTTAAAGCCTGAAAGTGTTAGCTAGGGAAAACCCTATCGGTTTTTAAGAGTTGAGACTGATCAAGTTGTCAGAAACTCATGATTGACTGAGATTGTCTGAAGGTGGGCCAACTTCTCCAAGTTTGATAGCCTGTGTTACTCTTACTACAGTAGGTGATGGCAAAAGGGGATCAGTAAAGGGGAACATTGGATTTAAAGTAGACTAATTACAGCTCACAACCCTGCTCTAGACCAGTGTTTAACCCCAGGGAGGGGCTTAAAAGTGTGGCTTCATTAGAAACTCAGGAGTCATTTTAACCTAATTGCTCCCTCATCACTGCTTAAAATTGACACCTAAACCTTTAAGAATTAACTCATAGTGTCTGACTCCTGACACTGTTCACCCTTGGTAAGTGCTCCCCAGAGGACCTGAACACTCTTACTAATTTCAGTAAATGTTTTCATGATCTTGGCTGTGGAGTTAATGCTTAACAAGTACCAGAGGAACCAATTTCCTGCCTGAGGAAACTTCCTTACCAAGTTCCCTAATTATTCCCAGGCAGTCATTGCCCTGTGAAATCCAGCCGGCAGAGGGAGGTTGTTAATATGCCACAGGTGGCGGCTATAGATCAGCCTTGACGGCTACAAGGAAACAGATCAACTGTACAGAGAGGCATGTTTGACATCAAGAGCCCAGGGACCTGTAAACACATGTATTTCTGCTGTCTCTTACTTTCTTTTAGCAAGAGGGGTTTGGTGCCCAGTAAGTCAGCACATATATCCTCCTCTTAAAATCATTGAGAAACTGTCTACAGAATTCTCTAAACCACTATTCTCAAACTTTTTCAGTCTCAGGACCCCTCTGCACTCTGACAGTTTATAGAGAACCTCAAAGAGCCTTTGTTTATACATACAGATTATAGTAATTGATATTTACTATATTAGAAATTAAAACTGACATTTTAAAATATTTATTAATTTGTTTTAAAATGACAATAATAGCCCACTACATGTTAACAGAAATAACATATTTTGATAGAAAATAATTATATTTTCAAAAAATATTTAGAAGAGTGGCACTTCTACATATTTGCAAATTTCTTTAATGTCTGGTTTAATAGGATACAGCTGAATTCTCATACAATTCTGCAATTGAATTCTGCACTCAGTCTTTTATAAGATATAACGTATATATTACATATGAGATAATGTATCATGTAGCTTCTGGAAAACTCTACATTTCTGAGAGAAAGAGATAAAGGCAAATAATATCTTAATGCTACTATGAAAATAATTTTTGACCTCACAGGACACCTAAAAAGATCTCAGGGTCTCCCTAAAGTCCACAAAGCAACTTTGAGAACCACTACTCTAAACAAAATCAGAGTAAAAAATGGTCATTGAATAGCTTTATATCTGAAACATAAAGCAAAACGAGAGACCAAGAGAAAAGTTGCAGTTATTAAGATGGAAGTGTCTGTGCCCTATTCTTGATATTTATTGCCCTATTCTTGATATTCTTGATATTTAGGCCATCCTAACCTACAAGGAGTTCCAGCCTCATGCTAGGACATCCTTATAATGACACCTAAGATGGTCTGCCCCATTTCTGGATGATAATGAGAAAAGCAGAGAAATAGCCCATATAGAAACCCTAACACCAAAAACAGATTTGCTATAATTTTATTTTGAAACATGACTTGATATTCTGTAAATTGCTAAATATCATAAATCCAAAGAGTTAACAAAGTCTACAATGTTAGGGGGAAAAAAGCACATAATACTTGGAAACAGTAATAACAAAGGTTGAAAGAATTTTCATGGGCAATGAATGCCTGGTTTTCCCCTCTTAAGACCTAGTTGAGAAGTCAGATAAAGGGGGAACATGAACTCTCTAAGAATTGCCTTTTTAAGCTCCCCAAAGAAACTGTTATCTTACACCCAAACGACTCATGTTGATGGGATCGTTTTGATCCCAGAAGAGCTGCACAAAGATACATGATGATCTCGGGTGGTGTGTCTCTCCTGCAAGAACAGCCAGTGTTGATCTGAACGATCCTGCCCACAATCTCTGCTCGTGACCTATTCCAAGCAGACAGTCCTATCAGATGTAGCCACCTCCAGGAGCGTGCTCCGGCCTGGGATGTACGGTGGAGACAACAGCTCAGTGCGTGGCCACTGGAGAAATGCCTGGGGCACGTAAACCCGATCTGAGCGTATTTCTAAGTCCTGTGCTTCTATCACATGAGACTCAGTAAAGCAAGCACAGGGGCAGAAAGCGTGAACTCTTAAGTCCAAGAAACCTGTGTTCTAATCCCATCCAGCCACCAAATAATTTTGAATACTTGAACAGATTATTTAGTATCTCCCAGCTCTTCTATTAAATGGTATTATGAAGAATAAAATGGGCTCATCCATGCAGGGAACCTAGCTGGGTATATAATAAGTGTCCAATAAATACTAGTTATTTTTAAAAAGCAAATTTGATTTTGTTTCTCCTCCATGTAACATCCTTTAGTGACTCCCCAATAACTTTCAAAATTGAATTCAAACTCCTTCCATTGGCTCATAAAGTCATTCACAGTCGGGCTTCATTTCCTGCCACTCCTCAAGTATTCTACAGAGCCGTCACACGATTCTACTTGAGATAGAATTCTACTTAAAATACAGCATGCTTTTTAGACACTAGCTTTTCTCTAAATGTAGAGTCCTCTTTTTGGTTTTTGCCATATAACTAATACTAGTCCTACAAACTATGATCAATCACCTCCTCCAGGAAGCCTTCCCTGACTTACCCAGTAAAAGTGTTAACCACAATTGTAACACTCACCACACAATGTGGTAAAAGTTAATTTATCTGCTTCAGTATTTGATTGTAAGCCCCTAGAAATGAGATACTGTACCTGATCTTTGTGCCTAACATCTAGCACAGCAGCTGGCACATACTGGCTACCCAATAAGTGATTTTTAATTTACAAACAGATATTCAAATGAGATAACAGGCACAGTCCATGAGTGTGTAACATGTCGGGTATTGATGATGATGGTGATGATATGATGCTGGTGGTGGTGGTGGTCATGGTGGTGGTGGCGAAAGAAGAGGGCAAGATTGGGAAAGGAGGTGGGAAAAGGGGAAGGAGGAAGGATGCACCTCAGCCCTTCTGCTTCTAAGCCTAACAAAAACATAGATACACCTACACTTACTAAAGACATGAAACTTGTCACTGCACTCACTATCTGCCCAAATCCATTGTGATGTGATTGATTCTATTACATTCTGTGAGTTCATTAGAGATGATTTGATGAACCATGAACAAGCTCAGCTCCCTGGACCTTCAGGGGTGAGATTATAGCAATTACACGCTTGAGTTACTAGATGACAGTGAGAAGTTAGTCCATCTTTTGGCATAATTAACTCAATTTCTCCTGGAGCTTTCATTCATTTAGTGCCTGGAGGCTGCTTCCTAGATCCACCTCCTCGGTCCCAGGTACCCTGTCCCCCAACCTCCTAATATGAATTCCTTGGTCCCTGGAATCCCTGTAACTTCACAGCTTTCTCTGTTACCCATGTTATTACTTTATCCATTTGTGTCTATCTCTTCCTCAAATAGAAACGCATCAACACAAAGCCCGAGCCACATTGGTTCAGTATATCTCCTTCTCTTTTGGATTCTTTCCATGGAACTTCATTCTGCAGTCTCTCCATTTTAAGAAGACCCTCCCTGAATCATGAATTCCTCTCTATCTAGTGCCCTGTAGCTCTGTTTCCCTAATTCAGACCTCCATTCTGAGCCTGACCTATATATCCCTATAAGCTATCTACTTGACTTTGATTTCACACAGGCATCTCAAACTTTGCTCATCCAAAACTGGATTTCACCCCAAGAAGTCTTCTCTTCCAGTGTTCCACATCTCAAAAAAACAGAACCCTCATCCACTCCGCTCCAACCAGAAATATGAGTTCATCCTTGACACCTCTTTCTGTTCTACCCCTCCCCACCCCCCACATACAATCCATTACCAAGTCCTGAAATTTGATTTCTGAAATATGGGTAGAATCCTTCACACTGCTCCGTTCCCACTGCCACTGTCCTAGCCCAAGCCACATCACTCTCACCTGTGCTATAGCAATTGCCTCTTCCTTGCCTATTTCCACTCTTGAAAACTTCCCGTCAATTATCTACTTAGCAGCCAGAAAGACATTTTAAAGTGCAAGTTTGTTTAATAGAGTCGGGAGGAAGACATTATCCTCTACGCTTCTAAACTCTTCTGGCTGATCTAAGAATTAAATTGACATGATTAACAGGAGAAAATCAGACAAAAATTTAATAACATATATACATGGGAGAGACCCAGGAGAACTGAGCAACTCATCAAAATGGCCAAAGCTCTCCTCTTAAATACCATCCTCAGCTAAAGACAAAAGATGATGTTGAGCTTGGGGAGAGTCAGTTATGCAGATTGAAATCCTTGCCTGGTCCATTATAAGAGTTTCTAGAGATTTGGTCATCCCCTTCTTCCACGTACAGCCAGGAAAGCACCCTAACAAATGGAGATTTCCCTTACAAATGTTTCTTACAAAAGGGTAATTCCTACTGGGTTTTCAGCTTTTCCCCTATCTGCGGTTTCTTAGAAAATAACCAGCTTAAAATAATTAATATGCCAAAGAGACATATTTTGGGGTGACAAACTCTGCCCCCCTACAATAGTTGTCTCTCTCATTACACTATCTTGTTATCTTTGTGTTCCCAGCACCTGGCACAGTGCCTGGTACACAGAAGTCATTCAACAACTGTTGGTGAATAAATATTAATGGCTTTCTTTCCCTTTCTCAAACTGGTCATTCTCCCTCCCACCAGTATCTTTGTATAAGCTTCCCACACACAAAATTGGCCCTATACAAATAAGATAGCACTCATCCTTCCATTCTTAATTCAAATATCACACCATCAACGCAACTATAATGAAACACTAGAAGCTGACATTGGCTCCAGGATGGGAGCAAAGGGCAGAATCAAAAGGTGTCTTGAGGATACTGCTAATGGGTTTGAAGGGTTTTAGGGAGATTGTTCAGGTAGGACTTACAGACAATTAAAGAGAAAAGCCACAGGCCTAAAATGGCATCAGTTTAGCTAAAGCCCATGATAACAAACCTAGATTTAATACCTAACTTAATTGCAGCTTTCGACTTTTGCCGGAAAGGCAATCTTAATCAGCCAGCTTGGATTTTCCGGTCAGAACCTATGAGAGGTAAACACAAAAAGAACAAAGAGTGTCACTCCTCATCCAGTTATATAACGGGTTGTTGCAACCGACCGTGCACCCTGAGCGGAATTCTGGATGGAAAGAACAGGATGAGATATCCCGTGCTTTGGATAAATGGGCCCCTAGATAGTTAAGACGTGTACCTCAGGAGGAATTTCAACGACCCCAGATTCTTGCATCTTCCCATACACAGAAAAGCACTAAAATCACTAACTTGAGATATTCGTTCTTTGTGATTAGCAGTAATCTTTTACCCAGATGTATGCTTGACTGTATGTTTTTCCTAGTCAAACAGTCATACATATACTGGCTTCTCTCCTACCTCTTTGGAGCAGTTGACTCAGAGCTACTGAGTGGCTGTCTCCGGGCTATAGTCCTCAGTAAGACCCTGAATAAAACTTAAATTCACAGCTCTCATGCTGTGCATTTTTCTTCAAGTCCACAGAGGTTATCTGTCATATGGGCTTTCTCCATCCCAACCTCCTGCAGAGGTAAAAGAGGCAATGTGCATTGCTATTCCCTTCCTCCAAAACAAAGATGTCCTGGCCTAAAAATAATCCTTTCTTTTCTTTTGCTAATAGCTCCCTTGCCCCACTCTTTTTCCTATAAAAACTATCCTTTTTGTACAACCCCTCCGAGTGCCCTTCTCATTGCTAGATGGGACACTGCCCCATTCATGAACGGATGAATAAAAACAGTTAGTTCTTCAAATGTACTCAATTGAAGTTTTGTTTTTTAACAAAGTTAACACAAGTTTGTGTGCCTGACGCACAGTGAGGCCAAACAAACTGAAATGTCAGAGTTTGGAGCAGAGAAAGGTTTATTGCAAGGCTGTGCAAGGAGATGAGGTGGCTCAGGCCCTAAAAAGCCCCAAGCTCCCGAAGGGTTTCAGCAAAGCACTTTTAAAAAGCCAGGTGAGGGAGCGGGGTCGTGGGGTATGTGATCAGCTTGTGCACAATTCTCTGACTGGCTGATGGTGAGGTAGCACAGTGGTGTCCCAGGGGTTAACATTATCAGTCCTTAGGCTCCAGGAGGCCTGGGGCTATGTGCTCATGGTCATCAAGTAGTTAACATCTTCCATTTGTTGGAGAGGGGAGTTTTTTACATCTGCAAAACAACTCAGGAAATGTGCATCAAATACTATTATCTAGGTACTTCAGAGAGGAGCTAAAGCAGAGGATATGGGGGAAGGCATGTCCCGAGAAGGCCCCCATGGGGTCCTGCTCAGTTACAAGAAGACAGTGAGGAAAATGATATTGGACGCTGGATAAAAGGGCACCCAAATGATGTATTGGCAGAATAGTTAGCAAAACTGTAATTTGGAACAATGTAGAAAATAGAAAATATACCAATAAAGTAGCAAATCTAAGGAGATTTCCAGGCAGAATATCAGAAGTGCTAACTTGTTTCTTTCAGCTGCATATATTAAAATACTAGGAGAGAAAAATGAACTAAAGGCCAAACTACTAACTTTTTCAGCAGAATTTAAAGAAAACAGAAAGGAGCCAGGACTTGCTAGATTCAAAAATAAAACTTTCTCACTTCCAGTCTCAAACAAAAAACAATTTTCAAAGAAAGAAATGGCTTTAGGGCAAAGATCAAATCTGGGGAGTAGTTGTAAAACCCTTTGTTAAAACCTCAGAAGAATTTTAAATGATTTAAAAAGAGCTCAGTTGGGAGTTTCCTGGAGGTCCTGGTGCTTTCACTGCTGCAGCCCCCGCCCCGGGTTCTGGTCAGGATCACAAGCGGTGTGACACAGCAAATCAATCAATCAATCAATAAAAAATAAATTAATAATAAATAAATAAAAGAGCTCTGTCCCTGCCTGATCAACAGAATGCTGTGGAACTGAAGCTGTACCAGCTTATGGCCTCAGGGCTTGAGTGACTGGGCCTTCCAGACTGTTCATCTACTCTGGTGCCTCAGTTTTGAGAAGAGGGGTTGGAACAGTCTTGGGGAATCAACTGTTTGTTCATGCTCCGTATTGAAGACTTGGTAGGTCTCTGGGAAATTACTGAACTGAACAATCAAGTTATTTGCCTGGGGCCCTGTCAGTCAAGAGTCTCCGGGAATAGTAAAGTTATGCTAATGAAGACAATGAAATGGTAAAACTGTGTACAGGTATACTGTAAGCTGCATGGTGGGTTGGTAGTTTCAGTTCTTTCAGCTTTCATTCTATATGAAATTAATATTTAAAGAGCTGTCAAAGTAAGAATTGTACTAGACAAAGTTAAACAGGCAAAAGAGACTTTATTCAAGATTATTGCAACAGGGGAGAGAGACTGACTCAACCTCTGCTGAAACAAAGAGCTGGAGAGACTTTAAAAGCTGGAAGGAGGAAAACCATAAGCTACTTGTGCTTGCTAAATGGCTACCCAAAGGAAAAATAAACTTTCTTGTATCTTCATGACAGGGGGTAGTTTCAAAGGAGGCAGAGAAAGAATGTGTGCTTACAAGTTTTCTAAAGCGCTCTGAGAAAAGGAAGGTCAGAGTCTATGGTCAGGAAAAAAGCCTGTCTAAAGTTTACTCAAGCTGAGGGGGACTGTGAAGGCCATCTTGGTTAGAGAATTCATGTTATTTAAAAGTCTAGCTCATAGGGCTTCCCTGGTAGCGCAGTGGTTGAGAATCTGCCTACCAATGCAGGGGACACGGGTTCGAGCCCTGGTCTGGGAAGATCCCACATGCCACGGAGCAACTAGGCCCGTGAGCCACAACTACTGAGCCTGCGTGTCTGGAGCCTGTGCTCCGCAACAAGAGAGGCTGCGACAGTGAAAGGCCCGCGCACCGCGATGAAGAGTGGCCCCCGCTCGCCGCACCTAGAGAAAGCCCTCGCACAGAAACGAAGACCCAACAAAGCCAAAAATAAATAAATAAATAAATTTATAAAAAAAAAAAAAAAAAAAGTCTAGCTCATAGAAATAGACAGTAGAATGGTGGTTGCCAGGGGATGGCTGGGGTGGGGTAGGGGGGACATTGTGGGGAGATGGGGAGATTTTGGTGAATGGGTACAAACTTTCAGTTACAAAGTGAATAATGTACCGCGTGGTAACTATAGTCAACAATAATGTATTGTATACTTGAAATTTGCTAAGAGAGTAGATCTCAGGTGTTCTCAAAGCCCCCAAAAAGGTAACTATGTGAGGTAATGGATGTGTTAATTAACTTGATTGTGGTAATCATTTAACAACGTATATGTGTGTCAAATCATCTTGTACACTATAAATATATACAATTTTGTTTGTCAACTATATCTCAATAAAACTGGGGAAAAGACAAAAATAAAATAAAGGCATTTTAAAAAGAAAAATTGGTTTATATAATCAATAGATGAACAAATGAACGAAAGAATGATTAAAAGGAAACTGTATTTAGTTTCATTTGATTGCTTGTTTGTTTTAGATAAGCCTTACTTAATTGGTCCTTTTAAGAGCTAGGAGAAAGAAATTTCAGGATATCAAGGGATGAGATTCAAAGTTTTTTGCTGATGCTCCTTTGATGTCTAACTGAGAACATTATCATACAGCATTCAGATATTTTCCACAAGGTTTTAGCAATCTGCTAATGTAATTTCTTTGTTTTGTTTTTTTTTTTTTGAAAGTTGAATCCGATTTGCACTCCACTCCCATTTTTGGCAGGGTATGAACACAAAGAAAAAAGTTTTTTTCCAACAAAATGAATGTTTCATAAAGAGAAAATGCTCCAACCTCTTTTTTATCTCACCCAAAGCATAAATGAACAGTGGTGCTCCTTTGATGTAGATTCAATGAGTTGGACACTTTCTATTGCCTACTAGCAATATTAAAATAGGAAGCAAGAATGAAGTATTATATTTGTCACAGTGTCTAATTATTTTTTCTGGGAAAGATACACACAGATTGATATGATTCATGGATAATAGAAAATAGGCACAATTTATCATATTTATGTTCCACAAGAAAAAAATTCATATATTGTTTGACAAATGTTGAGGGCATTTTTGCCCTATAACAGAAATTTGACCAGATTTCCAAAACAATGGTTTATAAGTGAAAAAGCAGTATGATAAAAATAGTAACACAATGGACGAATATATTCTAAAATAACCAGATGAAATCCAGCTGTGGATTATAATGTCTTTAGGTCCTTGAATAGAACCAGTGTGGTCCTCTCAATAAATAGCTGTTCTTTTCAACTCACACATGGACATATTTTCACTCAAAAAATAAAAAGCTCATCTTTCTATTTGTTGGCTTCCTGGAGCTCATACCAGTCAGTGGGGCAGAGTGGGTTTTCAAGATCAATCTGAAATTGTTAACATCATTTTTTAAAGTATTTTGGTATTATTGATGAAAGTTGGCAAACTCACAGTTTATTTGATCCATCAAAACACTGCTGTGGAACCTATTCTGCAGAAATTAAAGCAACAATGTTTGTGAATGTATAAAACTAGTCTCTTTATTTAGTTTTCTCTAAAGAGACAAAAAGTTAACACATACCCATATGGCCACCAATAAACAATTTCTTGAAGAAACTGTGTTATACCTAATATTAAGGAATATTATGCATCTATAAAAAAAGAAGAAAAACATTAATATATAAAGATGCCCTAATATATTATCAAATTTGTAGAACTCAAAAAATAAAACATATTCATACCAAGAAATGCAAACTGTTTCTACCATTTATTAAATTTAAATAAAGTTCAGTCCAGCACTGACCAGATATCACATGGCTTCTCAGCATAGTCAGAATGTATATAAATCCACTTTCCTTAGCCATAATTTCATCAAAGCCCTTTTCAGCTCACTGTTTCTCAAACTGTAGATCAGTGGATTCAGCAGAGGCGTAAGAAGTGAGGAAGACGAGGACATCAGCTTCTTGGTTTCTGGGGAGCAGCCAGATTTGGGCTGTAAGTAAGTCATACTGGCTGTGCCACAGAAGAGGGTAACAGACATGAGATGGGAGGCACAGGTGGAAAAGGCCTTTCGCCTCCCAGTGGTTGATGACATCTTCAGGATGGCAAAGAGAATTCGAATGTAAGACAAGAGTATCAACAAGAAAGGAAGCATAACAATCAAAATGGCGCCAGTGAATGTGTAGATTTCAAATAAAAAGATGTCTGCACATGCAAGCTCTAGCCCTGGGGGAGTCTCACAGAAGAGATGATTAATTTCATTGGGGCCACAGAAGGGAAAACTAAAAACCCATGAGGTCTGCACAGTAGCCACCATGATCCCTGAGACCCATGAGAATATAACTAATTTCATGAAAACCCTTTTGTTCATAATCATTGGGTAGCTCAGAGGACGGCAGATTGCAGCAAATTGGTCATAAGCCATTGCCCCCAGGAGAAAACATTCGGTCCCACCAAAAAGAAGAATGAAATACATCTGTGCAAAACAGCCTGCAAAGGTGATCATACTTTTTTTTCATTGGAGAGGACCACCAGCATTTCAGGCATAATGACTGCACTGAAACTCACATGCACCACAGACAAGTTCAGGAGAAACAAATACATGGGAACATGTAAGCTCTGTTCCAGGGAGATGATGACTATAATGATGGCATTTCCCATCAGAGTCACCAGGTAATCAACCAAGAAAACCCCAAAGAGCTGCCCTTGGAGTTCAGGAAAATTAGAAAAGCCCAAGAGGATGAATTCAACCACAGAGCTTTGGTTTTGCCTTTTCATTTCAGTAGTGGAGTGTATATTGTTTTTATGGACCATGTATGTAAATTATAAAGTAACAATCCAATAGCTGAGAGTTCGAGTCTGATATTCTTTTTTTTTTTTTTTTTTTGAGTCTGATATTCTTGATAGAAGATATAATGATGAGCTCATTTTGACAAATCAACCTGAAAATTTTGAGAATGGCCAGTTACTGTAATAGTGAATCTTTCAAACACAAATAAAGAAGTGAAGAATTTTGGCTCAGAAATCTTGTTTCAAAAGTACAAAATAACAGCAGATGTTCTCTGGCAACTTTTTTGCGAGGTGGAAAATTAATCCTTTCCTTAAAACACAAACAGAGGGCTTCCCTGGTGGCGCAGTGGTTGAGAATCTGCCTGCCAATGCAGGGGACACGGGTTCGAGCCCTGGTCTGGGAAGATCCCACATGCCGCGGAGCAACTAGGCCCGTGAGCCACAATTACTGAGCCTGCGTGTCTGGAGCCTGTGCTCCGCAACCAGAGAGGCCGCGATAGTGAGAGGCCCGCGTACCGCGATGAAGAGTGGCCCCCGCTTGCCGCAACTAGAGAAAGCCCTCGCACAGAAACGAAGACCCAACACAGCCATAAATATAAATAAATAAATAATTTTTTTAAAAAAGACATTATATTACTTAGAATCTATTGTCTATTACATTGATGTATGCATCTCTGTTCTTTTCAATTGTATGTTTATATATGAATTTTCAAATAAAGTGTTTCAAATAAACAAATAGCAAAAAATATCCAGAAAAAATTACAACTAATAATTCAAAACTAAAACAAATATGTGGTGAATATTTACTATAAATGTTAAGGTTCAAAATGCATTTATAATACTTTGTTTAGAATGAAATATATGAATAATACACCCCAACAAATACAGAAACACTAAAAAGGGGTTGAATTTAAATGCACTTATCTCAGATGAACATAAGTAAATTGCTTTAAGCACACTGGTTTCTGGTCAGAGTGGATTTGCCTAATTATACTGAAATTTGCCTGAATGAGAAATTTTAGAGGTCAGTTCTCCATGGACTATCCTTGTGACCATAAAGTAGCTATCAAGGCTATAAAAATGCCATTTCTATCTTTCTGATCCTGTGGTTTAACTCTCTCTCCCCTACACCAGCATTCTTTGAGTCCCACATCTCCCTGTTTTATTTTTTGCCATAACTCATCACCAACTGAAATAACACATATTTATTTGAGTTTTATGCTTATTATTTAACCCCCACTTCTGGAATGCAAGCTCCAGGAGGACAGAAACTTTGTTCAGGTGTGCATTGTATTCTCAGAGCCTAGAGTAGATACTAAATTATATAATAGATGCTAAACCAATATTTATTGAAGAGATGGAATAATAAATATTAAAATTAGGAAAACCCAGAGTCTGCCCTTAAGGAATACAGTGTCTGAAGGAAAAATAAATCAAATTCAAACAAATAGAGAGCCCCAGAATTAATCCATGGCTTCTGTAGAAGTTTGAGGCCCCCTGTGGGATTGGAAATACCACTAGACTGGCAGATTGAGCTTTAGTCCTGACTTTGCTGCTACCTCCAAGGTGAGTCTCTGCTTCTCCCTGCACTCAGGTTCCCCGGTGTGGTTGGGGGCAGGAAAATAACCCAGGACATCTCTTCTGGCTCTGACATGCGTGTTTCTCTGATTTGTTCAGGGAAAACTGCAGGCTGCAAGGCTTCCCTTCCATTCAGATGACAGCCAGGCTGAAGGAAAGCTGGAATAGTGGTGGGTGGGCACGTAGAAGGCACACGTGCTGCCTGAGTCCTAGGGGCCAGCCAGCCCCAAGCAGAGCTGACCATCTTCCTACCAGACCAGCTGTTCTTCCTGAGCCCCTCTCTGGGCAGAGCACCTCACTTCTCCCCTGATCTCCCCTCCAGTCACCCAAACCAACTCTCCCCTGTCCCCAGCATCCTACTCACTGTTGGACGCTTGGATCTTTAAAATCTGGAGTCCCTCTGGGCCCAGCAAGTTCATCACCACTGACACTGCTCCAGCTCACTGCCTCTTTTCCTCCCCCTTCAAACTCCCCCCATTGTTAAATGGTTTCCTAACTGGCTTCTCCAGGTTTTGTAACTTCTCCTCCAACCTATCCCTCATACCTCTACCAAAATAAGATCATCCTCCCTCCGCGAACCTTCAGAGTCTCCTTTTATCAGTAAAATAAAACACCCACTTCTCAGGCCGCCATTTAAGGGAAACCAGAGTCAGAGTAAGTATTCTAGAAATTTAAAGAGGGAAATATTACTTCTGAATGGAGTGCGAGAGTGAACAACCATAAGCACAGGATGTCATGGTAGAAGGGCAATTAAGTGGAAGGGGAAAGGCTGGCTCGCTGAAATCAAAAGTATTCGATGACATCTTAGTACTAGACTTGGCCTTTGGAGGGTGCTTTGAAAACTAGCAGAATTTCACTGTAGTTACATGAGGAAGCCAGGAGGACAGAAGGACAAGCAAGCTGAAGACAATGTAATGTTGTCTTGAGCTCAGATCATTAGGACAATAGCAGAGAATAAAAAGGTAAGTCGATTTACTGAATTTGGCCATAGCAATATATTAAAATCAAATGTCTATATTAACTTTAATAGTTATATTTTCAATATCAAAAAATCTCCCAAAATTAGTAAAGTGAACTCTACAGGAGAAAAAAAAAAAAACCTTTTTAAGGACCATTTCTAGTAGACAAAAGTATGTATTAAGCTCCAGGTGTATAAAACCAAATTAGTTTTGAAAATAAGAAAATTTAGAGTATCCTATTAAAAACATACAAACTTGAGGAATTCCCTGGCTGTCCAGTTGTTAGGACTCCACGCTCTCACTGCCAAGGGCCTGGGTTCAATCCCTGGTTGGGGAACTAAAATCCCACAGGCTGCACGGGGTGGCCAAAACACACACACACACACACACACACACAAACTTCTGGGGCTGATAAAGGTAGAAAACAAATCTAAATTGCTGTCTTCATGAGAGATTAAAAAAAGAAGAAAAAGAAAAAAAAAAAACGGAACCCAAAGGCTCCACCTTTTCCCTTTAACACGAACTACAGATGCTGGCCTGACATTCACTGACATGTTCTTCTGGCTCTAATGTTAACTTTTGGTATGACCTTGGGCAAATAACTTCCTCCTCTGGGTTTCATCTTTCTCCATGACTGGCCTTATTTATGACAACTTTCCACTCCAGCTACAAACCTTTATGAATTAATGAGTAGTGCAAGCAAACTACTTATAGCTCTAATTATTACTCAAACTTTGATGTGAATGTGAAAGGCAGAGTAGTTGGCATTCTTACATGAGCACTGATAGGCATCTCCAATTATCAGCAAGAAGAACTATAAATGGTAAACTCACTGACAGGTACGTAAGCAGAATCTTCAGTTCCTTACCTAATGATTGCCTCTGATTTTCATCCCATTTAAACAGATGTTTCACTTCTTTAGTTAAGAAACCCTCCCATAAATACATCTCAGTGATTCAATGCACTGATTTTATAACATTAGATGACATTGAATTGTTTGCCTTGGGAGAATCTTTCTCTGGAGGACTTACTAACATTAGATGACATTGAATTGTTTGCCTTGGGAGAATCTTTCTCTGGAGGACTTACTAACTTACTAATTTTTATAGACTTTCCCATATGGACATAAGAAAGCTCAGTTGCACCAACGTGGAGCAACATTCTCAGTTTCTATAGGGAATAAACACCTCTTCACTCAAGAGGCTTAATTCCACCATGACCTCCCCCATTAAGAAATTCTTCAGGGAATTCCCTGGTGGTCCAGTGGTTAAGACTGTCTATTCAGTTTCTCTGTCCATTTTTATTTTTTATTTATTTATTTTTGGCTGCATTGGGTCTTCATTGCTGCACGGGCTTTCTCTAGTTGCAGAGAGCGGGGGCTAGCCTTCATTACAGTGCATGGGCTTCTTATTGCGGTGGCTTCGGTGGCTTCTCTTGTTGCAGAGCACAGGCTCTAGGCATGCGGGCTTCAGTAGTTGTGGCACATGGGCTCAGTAGTTGTGGCTCGTGGGCTCTAGAGCACAGGCTCAGTAGTTGTGGCGCATGGGCTTAGTTGCTCCGCAGTATGTGGGATCTTCCCAGACCAGGGATCGAACCCGTGTCCCCTGAACTGGCAGGCAGATTCTTAACCACTGTGCCACCAGGGAAGTCCCTCTGCCCATTTTTAAATTGGATTTCTGTTGTTGTTGTTGTTATAGAGTTGTGTGCATTCTTTACATATTTTGAATATTAACCCCTTTTCAGATACATAGTTTGCAAATATTTTATCCCATTCTGTAGGTTGCCTTTTCATTTTGTTGATTATTTCTTTTGTTGTGTAGAGTTTTTTTAGTTTGATTAGGTCCACTTGTTCATTTTTGCTTTTGTTGCTTGTACTTTTGGTGTCATATACAAAAAATAATTGCCAAATATACCCTGAGAAAACCATAATTCAAAAAGAGTCATGTACCACAATGTTCGTTGCAGCTCTATTTACAATAGCCAGGACATGGAAGCAACCTAAGTCTCTATCGACAGATGAATGGATAAAGAAAATGTGGCACATATATACAATGGAATATTACTCTGCCATAAAAAGAAACAAAATTACGTTATTTGTAGTGAGGTGGATGGACCTAGAGTCTGTCATACAGAGTGAAGTAAGTCAGAAAGAGAAAAACAAATACCGTACGCTAACACATATATATGGAATCTAAAAAAAAAAAATGGTCATGAAGAACCTAGGGGCAGGACGGGAATAAAGACGCAGACCTACTAGAGAATGGACTTGAGGACATGGGGAGGGGGAAGGGTAAGCTGGGACAAAGTGAGAGAGTGGCATGGACATATATACACTACCAAACGTAAAACCAATAGCTAGTGGGAAGCAGCCACATAGCACAGGGAGATCAGCTCAGTGCTTTGTGACCACCTAGAGGGCTGGGATAGGGAGGGTGGGAGGGAGGGAGACACAAGAGGGAAGAAGTATGGGGATATATGTATATGTATAGCTGATTCACTCTGCTATAAAGCAGAAACTAACACACCATTGTAAAGCAATTATACTCCAATAAAGATGTTAAAAAAATAAATAAATAAAATAATTGCCAAGATCAAAATCAAGGAATTTCTTCCCTAAGTTTTCTAATAAGAGATTTATGGTTTCAGGTCTTACGTTTAAGTCTTTAATCCATCTTGAGTTAATTTTTGTGAGTGGTGTAAAATAGGAGTCCAATTTCATTTTTCAGCATATGGTTATCCAGATTTTTGAACACCATTTATTGAAGATATTATCCTTTCTGCATTGAGTCTTCTTGATTCCCTTATCAAGTACTAGTTGACTGCATATGTGGGGGTTTATTTCTAGGATATCTGTTCTGTTCTATTGGTCTATGTATCAATTTTTAATGCCAGTAACATACTGCTTTAATTACTATAGCTTTGTATTATAGTTTGAAATCGGGAAGTGTGATGCCTCCAGCTTTGCTCTTTCTTAGGATTGCTTTGGCTGTTTGGGGTCTTTTGTGGTTCCATATAAAATTCAGGATTGTTTTTCTATTTCTGCAAAAAATGTCATTGGAATTTTGATAGGGACTGCATTGAATCTAAAGATGGCTTTGGATAGTACAGTTTAAAAAAATTAATGCTTCCAGTTCATGAACATGAGGTATCTTTCCATTTATTTGTGTCTTCTTCAGTTTCTTTCATCAGAATATTACAGTTTTCATTGTACAGATCTTTTACTTCCTTGGTTAAATTTATTCCTAATATTTTAGTATTTTTGATGCTATTGTGAATGGGATTGTTTTCTTTATATCTTTTTCAGATATTTCATTGTTAGTGTATAGAATCAGAAACTGATTTCTGTATGTTGATTTTACATCCTGCAACGTCATTGAATTTGTTGGTTAGTTCCAACAGTTTCTTGGTTGAGTCATTAGAATTTCCTATATATAAGATCATATTATCTGCAAATAAGGACAATTTTACTCATTCCTTTTGATTTGGTTGCCTTTTGTTTATTTATCTTGCCTGATTGCTCTAGCTAGGACTTCCAGTACCATGTTGAGTAAGAGTGGTGAAAGTGGGCACCACTGTGTTGTTTCTGACATTAGAAGAAAAGCTTTCAATCTTTCACCATTGAGTATGATGTTATCTGTGTGTTCGTTGTATATGGCCTTTATTATGTTGAGGTATATTCTTTCTATACCCAATTTGTTGAGGGTTGCTGCTCCAATCTTGAACCCTGGCAGAAGCATCATCATGAATACTTATCAGACTCTTGTTCTATCATGGCTGATGTGCCTCTAGACCCCTCTGGCATTGTACTGAGGGTTTTCTGCATCCACTTTTGTCATGATTGCCACTGACAATGTTCCTTCTCAGACAAGTTAGAATTTTCTCTTCTCTTTTTGGAACACTGGCAGAAATACTACCCCATCTTTACCTTTAAAAAATGGCTACTGATGGTACTTACTCTATTGTTTTTCTTCTTAGTTCATAAGAGACTCAGGAAGAAAATAATATCTTTGTGTCACACTTCCTGTTCCCCACTTCAGGTTTCTTACCATGACAGAAGGTGACTGGAAAATCCACACAGCGTTCCTAGCAATGCCTTTTATAGTCAGACGCTCAAATTGTTCAATGAAGGAATGGTCAATTCCAAGAAGGTCTTCTCATTAGTAGGATGTGTGACTATTTGCCCCTTGACTTCCTTTATATCCCTTTCTCCCTCACTCCTGGACTTGGGAACTAACTCCTGAAGCGTGAAAAGTCCTTGAAGTGATTTATTTATGTACTTCCCTTACCCTGTTTCCATTTGTTCCCCATTCTCCCTTTCACCAAGATTTGAAATCCTCTCTTCTCCACCCACCACATCCATGTCCTTCAGGACTATCAATGAAACTGTTTGTAATGTTTCTTGTTTTCCCATCCATTCTACCCTATCTATACTTCTTTCCAGTGTCTTGCAAAAACAACTAATGAAATTTGAATGGGTCTCAGCTTTCACCTTACCTCCTTGTATTTATACAATAATTTAAAGTAGACAATGTTCTTTCTCATATGTATAGGGACATTTGAGTATTGACTCACCATCATTCATTGGCCTCCTTCCCCTGCCAACAATACATTTATTTCTCTTGGGGAATCCTTTCATTAAACCTTTTCAGGTATGCATAGCTGGGACTGATGCTATTCCCATTTATGGAGTAGGGGCCATGAGAAGTGCATATTAGCAGCATTTCCCATTCTAGTCACCATCACAGTGTCTTGTTTGTGGTTTCACAGGTGATCCCACTACAGTGAACAATATGGGATGGGTCCTTGAATGGGTTTTTGTGAGTGAAAACCTTTGTTCTGCTGGAACAAAAAAAATATGTTTCCCACAAGACACAGATTAGAGAAAATGTATCCCTAAGCATTGTTGACAGCCTATTGCCTCTAGGAGGGGAGAGTTTCCTTGAGAATGGAATCTACTCTAAGGAAGCAGAGATGAGAAATACAGAAAGGGAACGCAGGTCATGGTTGTATCATCAGAGTTCTGGATAAAGCCAAGCCTGCAGAGTCATTCATCCCTATATTCTGCTGGGACTGAAGCAATGATCTTATTGACTATTCAAGTCAGTGTCGACTGAACACTGAGTCCCCTGGTTCTAACACATACCCTGTGAGATTAATAACATTATCTTTATTTTAGCAGAAAAGTAATAGAGCCAGAGAAGTTACATATTTGCTCAAAGTTATATAGCTAGTCCAGAAGTTTTGACTTCAACTTAAAAAGCCCCAACTATAAAATCATCTGAATGACTTTTTCCCACTTAAATTTTCAGTGTTACCATATTTGTACTAGAAAATATTAAACATTTTGGTAATGACATCCAGGCTTTCCACAAGGTAACTTCAATCTACTTGTCTTAATGTATTTCCTATCACTGCAGAATTTCTTTTTTTTGGCCACACCATGTGGTTTTCAGGATCTTAGTTCTGCGACCAGGGATCGAACCTGAGCCCACGGCAGTGAAAGTGCCAAGTCCTAACCACTGGACCGCCAGGGAATTTCCTGAACTCCAGATTTGAGGAGTCATTGCCATACAGGTCCAGTTACACCACTAACAACAGGGAGCATCCCCTAAAGTTAGGATGTAAGGAGAGAAAGGGGCCAAAAGAGAATCACAGGGAACATTAACATTTAAGTCTCAGAAGAGTGAGAAGGAGTTGATCAGAAACATGAGAAGAACTAGACAAGAACAGTGTCCCTGTAGTCACAGAAAATTTCAGGAAGGAAGGAATGATCAAGGTTAGCATCTCTGACACTCCAGGAATCCTGAACCACCTTTTATATAAAAAGAGGAGCACAGTTTTCCCCAGACCTCTTATTATATTGCATAAGAAATTTTAGCGGGAGGAAAACCTCCCAGTTGCTTTATGCAGAAAAATATATGAGGAGTAATAGGGGAATAGTCCAAACCTTAGGCAAAGAGAGTCAGATGCAGTCCTAGGAATGAGGTTCGGAGCTTCAAAAGTGACCCTATAATGGCTCCTTAGAAATGACGGCAACAATGCAAACCCCATTTCAGAGAGGTGGACAAAAATCTTTAGCCTCTGGGTTAAACAACAGAAAAGGATAAAGAGGTTATCCCCATACTATACTTAAGGAGGGAAGGCCTATGGGTGGCAGTGCCTGTGTGCATCTGGGGAGGGATAAAAATTTATAACCAATTTTCTGCCTCTGTACCCTGGGTCTAGTGAACTTAATTCCAGTTTTATCCATATCTGTCCACATACTGATGTGAAAAAGACATACTAAAAGCAAGAAACAGGCAGAGCTGGGTGATCTTTGTAAGTGCCCAGCCACCTCACACATATCCGACTTAATGTATTCTCTGCCAGTCACTCCCTACCTGGTAACCATGTCCCACATGTCACTGGACAGTGCAGGCTATTGTCAAGTGTAGCATATCAACCCAATCTCAAGGCTGCCATGGATTTACTAACATAAGTTCAGTCTTTTCCTGGTAACCCTTCCCCAAATATTCCCAAGAATACCCAGAAGCGTTCACATTTTAACCTGCTACAGGATCCTCACCAGTTTATGAGTTGTACAAGGGGCCTCTTTCCTTTTAAGAGTCCCAGGGAAGGCAAGGAGAGGTGGGGAGGATTTCAGCAGTAATTGGAGCTATGGCAGCTGATATCTTACTCCACGTGACTCATGGCTACTGCCTGTTCTACCACCACCCTGCTCCACATAGGGCAGCCAGATTGAGCAAATAAAAATATCGGATGCCCAGTCTCAATTTGAGTTTCAGATACACAACAAATAATCTTTTAATATAAGTATGTCCCATGTAAAAAAAATTATTCATTGTCCATCTGAAATTCAAATTTAACTGGGCATCTTGTATTTTGTCTGATACCCTCTTCCACCTGCCACTCTCAAACCCCACTCTTTCAGAAGATGTTCCCACAGCTGTTCTCTAGGGACAGAGTTCCTTCCTTTTGACCACAGCCTTTTCTTTCCCATGGGTCACACCTCCCGCCCCCCAAAGGGAAGCTAAGTAAGGACCAGATGAGGAGAGCAGCCAAGACGGTGGAGTAGAGAGACTCGGAGCTCACCTCCTCTCGGGAGCACATCAAAATCACAACTATCTGCAGAACAACCATCAGTGAAAAAGACTGGAACCTACCAGAAGGGATCTTGTACAGCTAAAGACATAAAGAAGAAACCACAATGAAACCAAGACCAGGGCTTCCCTGGTGGCGCAGTGGTTGAGAATCTGCCTGCCAATGCAGGGGACACGGATTCGAACCCTGGTCTGGGAGGATCCCACATGCCGCAGAGCAACTAGGCCCATGAGCCACAACTACTGAGCCTGCGCGTCTGGAGCCTGTGCTCCGCAACAAGAGAGGCCGCGATAGTGAGAGGCCCGCGCACCGCGATAAAGAGTGGCCCCCGCTCGCCGCAACTGGAGAAAGCCCTCGCACAGAAACGAAGACCCAACACAGCCATAAATAAATAAATAAATAAAATTTAAAAAAAAACCAAGACCAGTGGTAGGAGGGGGGAACTCAAGATACAAATCAAACCCTATACCCCTCAGGTGGGCGATACACAAACTGGGGATAATTATAGTGCAGAGGTTCTCCCACAGGAGCGAGAGTTCTGAGCCCCACGTCAGGCTCCCCAGCCCGGGGGTCGGGCACCAGGAAGTTGAGCCCCCAGAGCATTTGGCTTTGAAGGCCAGCGGGGCTTAATTGCAGGAGCCCCTCAGGACCAGGGGAAATAGAGACTCCACTCTCACACTCTCAGAGGGCGCACGCAAAATCTCACGTGCACAGGGACCCAGGGCAAGAGCAGTAATTGATAAGAGCCTGGGCCAGACCTACCTGCTGGTCTTGGAGAGTCTTCTGGAGAGGCAAGTGCGGCTCACCCTGGGAACATAGACACTAGCAGCAGCCGTATTTGGGAGCTCGTTCTACCCTGAGGAAGGTGGTGCTGGCGGGCGCCACTACGTGGGCTCCTCCCTCTCGCGTTTAGCGCCAAGACGTGGCCCCACCCAACAGCCTGCAGGTGCCGCTGGGACGCCTCAGGCCAAACAACCAACGGGGCGGGGACACAGCCCCAGTCACCTGCGGACAGGCTGCCTAATAAAGAGCCCACAGCCGCCCTGCCCACCAGAGGGTCAAGAGCCCGCTCCGCTCACCAGCCCCACCAGGAAGCCTGCACAAGCCTCAGCCACCAGGGGGCAGACACCAGAAGAAGAAAACTATGATTCCCCAACGCAGGCCCATGCAACCTTCAGGACACCCCCGACCCCATACGCAACTGTGTCAGGAACAGCCTCCCACACCCACCAAGGATCTGAAATGGGCCCTGGGATGCCTGGGTCCTGCAGCCAGGATCCAGGAACCAGCTCTGCCTGCCAGTAGTCCCGCACTAATCCCAGGCCCTGGCTTCACCTGCCAGTGGGTGGGCAGCAGCCCCAGAATCTTCAGGACCCTGACTCTGCCCACCAGTGAGCCAGCACTAGCCCCGGGGCCTCCTAGGGTTCTGCAACCAGCCGCCTCGTGACCAGGCCCTGCTAAACAGCAGCCATCGGCATCCGCATGAGGCAGGGCCTGGCAACCAACCAGACTAGGGGCCAACCAAGCCCACCAGACCACCCACACAGTCAACCCGCCACAACAGAAGGACCCACACGGCCCTCTTAGGGGGCATCCCTAGAGCGTATAGCTTGGGTGATGAGAGGGGAGTGCATTGCTGGGATGCATAGGATGCCTCTTACAGAGGTCACTTCTCCAAGGTCGAGAAACGTAACTAACCTACCACACACATAAAAATACAAATAGCAACTTAGAATGAAGCAGCAGAGGAATATGTTTCAGACTAAGGAACAAGGTAAAACCCCAGAAGAAGAACTAAATGAAGTAGAGACAGGCAATCTCCCAGAGAAAGAGTTCAGAGTAATGATCATAAAGATGATCAAAGAACTCAAAGGGAGAATAGATGCACAGAGTAAGAAATTAGAAGTTTTTAACAAAGAGTTAGAAAATATAGAGAACAACCAAATAGAGATGAAGAATACAATAACTGAAATGAAAAATGCTCTAGAAAGAATCAATAATAGACTAAATGATACAGAAGATCAGTGAGCTGAAAGACAGAAATCACTGCTACTGAACAGAAAAGGAAACATAAATAAATAAAAGGACCAGGTGAGCCCAGCTTCTCTCTGCACCTGGAATCACTGCTCCTTCCAACCACCAGGTCCCGTAGCCTGGTCGGGCCCATTCTTCCAGACTTCTACACATGGGGATCTCATTGCTTCTCCCTCTTACCCAGCCCCCTCAGGGTACCCCAGTCCATCACACACACTTTATCTGTATACAGTATGATATATTATTTTGTCTACTCAGAATCCTTTCCTTTGGAGATCCACTCTTCCATTCCCTGTGTTTCAGGAGGTGCTGGTTCTTTCTTACTCAACCCTTGGAATGTGGCCTAGGCCATGAGATTCACCCAAGCCAGAGAAATTCATCTTCCAGACCAAAGAGATTGTTCAAGGCTTGACACCTGCTCAGGGTCAGGTCAGTAATCCTTCCCCAATTTCCCTGCAGGAGATAAAGACTATTCCCTCCCTATGGGATTATTGGCTTTAAGGGTGGTTTATGTTGACGCCCCTTATGACCATCTTCTCTGACACATAAGGGTCACTCTCCAAAATAAGAGCAAAAGGCAACTATAGAAAGAGCAACAGAGGGGAGAAAGAGTGGAAGCCCAGATGACATTGTTAGAAAGAGCCAGACAGACCTAACTAGAAATCAGCTTAAAAAAGAAAAACAAAGAGAGAATATAGTTGGTCATTTAATTTTTGCTTAATCGTGTTTGATTTGAATGTGAATCCTAAGTGAAATAACATGTCTAAACTTCAATTGGATATTACATCCATGTTTTTTTAAACAGACCTCCTTGACCCCATGAAAATCCAGCAATGTGGCTGGACACCTGTTTTGCTGTTCGCAAAAAAATCTCTATGATACTCAGGAGTTGGTTGGCTGGGAGCATTCAGGCTCTCTAGGGGACAACACAGCCTAGCTCAGTGGGTTCCACCAGCCTCTTCAGTAACCCAGTACAAATTGCTCTTTAATTAAGTACATGGGCACACATGCAGTTTCTTACACAGATTCTGTATATACACACAATCTATGTGCTCAACAGGCTACGTATATAATTACCAAATGTGGAGACACCAAACTTCCTGTGTGAAGAAGAGTTCATAATAATTAGTGTCATGGGGGGCTTCCCTGGTGGCGCAGTGGTTGAGAATCCGCCTGCTAATGCAGGGGACACGGGTTCGAGCCCTGGTCTGGGAAGATCCCACATGCCGCGGAGCAACTAGGCCCGTGAGCCACAACTACTGAGCCTGCGCGTCTGGAGCCTGTGCTCTGCAACAAGAGAGGCCGCGATAGCGAGAGGCCCGTGCACCGCGATGAAGAGTGGCCCCCACTTGCCACAATTAGAGAAAGCCCTCGCACAGAAACGAAGACCCAACACAGCCATAAATAAATAAAAAAATAAAAGATGAGAACATTAGTATCCTCAGATTCCTATCCATCTCTTTAAAAAAAAAAAAATTAGTGTCATGGGGTCCCAAGTTGATCAGTCAAGGCTGAGTTACCTTGGATTCAGGTATCGGGGCACGTCCAGCAGATTTCTGGAATTGGTACATGTGGAATCAACTTGTGAGATGTCATGACAACAATAAAACTGTGTGAAAAACAAAAAGAGGGGTGTCTGTAACCTTCCTGTCACAGGAAGGGGCACTGAGGGTCTGAGGCAGCATCAGCCTTCCGCAGCAACCGCTGGGTGGGGGTAGGTTTGCGGCGCCTGCACAGTCCTTGAGGACCTCTGCACGGTGGGCCGAGGTGTGGGAGCTAAGAGAGCTCCCTGAGGAACCCCAGAAACTGATGGGGCTCCTGACTGACCTTCAATTTCCTCATCTGTAAAATGAGGGCTGGGAACTGACCACACCTACATCTAGAATTCCCTTTTTCTTCTTTTCTCTACAGAGGGAACCAAAGCAGAAAAAAGGGATTATGAGTTAGCGCTTAGAACTGACTGATCTTTCCAGAAAGAAAAGTCAGTTAACGGCACCTCTGGGGACAGTCATGACATGTTATTAGCATGGAGCTAAATCGAATCACAGTAGAGCTTCCAGGACTAAAGGTCTGTGACAAGCCAGGGCTCATTCCCAACATGGAAAATTGAGAAGTTTCTAGAAAGATGGGAAGCTACTGTTTAAGCAGCAATAAATCA
Source organism: Balaenoptera musculus (assembly GCF_009873245.2). NCBI lineage: Eukaryota > Metazoa > Chordata > Mammalia > Artiodactyla > Balaenopteridae > Balaenoptera > Balaenoptera musculus. The sequence continues at coordinate 61,721,351 of NC_045792.1, forward strand.
CAAATACAGAGTCAAAGGGACATTCCATTATAGCACAGTACAATACTTCTTTTATTTATTTATTTATTTATTTATTTATGGCTGCGTTGGGTCTTCATTGCTGCGCGTGGGCCTTCTCTAGTTGCGGCGAGCGGGAGCTACTCTTCTTTGCGGTGTGCGGGCCTCTCATTGCGGTGGCCTCTCTTGTTTCGGAGCACGAGCTCTAGGCGCGCGGGCTTCAGTAGTTGTGGCTCACGAGCTCTAGAGCACAGGCTCAGTAGTTGTGGCACACGGGCCTAGTTGCTCCACGGCATGTGGGATCTTCCCAGACCAGGGCTCGAACCCGTGTCCCCTGCACTGGCAGGCGGATTCCTAATTACTGCGCCACCAGGGAAGCCCAATACTTCTTTTAAATGTTAGCACTGATATGCTTCACATTTTCCAATATTGTGGAATGAGCACAATCCACATTTTATTATATTAGGGAGTTTATTTCACAGGAAAGAGTCAAATGTCAGAATCACATGCTTGGTCACTGACATTAACATATAAGAGGAGCTACTGAAACAAGACTCTATCCAAACAGCCTGGAGTGGGGGGATGGGTGCTAAATAAGTGAATTTGAGCCATTGATGGCAAAAGTGGTTGTTCCTAAGGGCTCATTCCACGCGGCCTTTCCCCATGTCCTATGTTCCAAGTCTTCTGATCCTCTATTATCTAATCTCTTTCTTTTTGCTCTTCTGTCCTTGTACTCCTTCCAGTATGCATTAGTCTAATCTCACATTTCTCCATTCCTTCCTACTCTCTGTCTTCTCCATCCTCCTGTCCCTCCACCCCACCATTCTCCTGACCCTTCATCTCTACTGTCCCCACTTCTCTGCCCCACGTCCTGCTGCTCCTAATCTCCTTGTCTCTAGTTCCTCTGTCACTCTGCCTTTTCCATTAGACATTGACTTTTGGATCCCTGCTCTATTACTTTTGCCCACAATTGGACATTTTTTCTCCTCTTTCTGTTGTCAATGAAAACTGACAATCAAGTTAAGCCAAACTAAAGCTTATAACCCATGAGACAGACTCTCAGAAGCTCTGAGAACTGTTCCACCTGTTAGAAGTCGAAGGCACAGTCACAGATTTTTGAGACAAAGGATGGTACATCAAAATGACATACTGATATTTTACATAAAGTTCACCAAAAATAAGTAGTTCAGGTAAGCATGTACAAAGCGAGCAGTAGGTCACCATGACCCACATACAGAGTTGGGAAAGAATGCGAATCTTTTAAGAAGTTACATTGCTAGCATCAGAAGAAAGGGAAAGAAGTGATCTTCACAGTTGAGCAGGCACTCCCACCTTTGGGGAGCTCTGGTTAATGTGTAATGCAGATGCACACCGCACATCAGGGAGGGAGGGAAGAGGCCCAAACGGGCAGAGAGAATTTTATGTTCAAATTTTCTCGTCCTGCCTTAAAGTATACATTTTATTTCATCACTCTCCATTACTCAAGCTGGTTTTGACAGAAAATGAGTTCCTTCTATGGAATTTCTTTTCACTGAAAATGTTCCATCTTAAACGATACATAACTCATCTGAACACCCTTTATCAAACCCTTTACTTTAGATTCATACAGGGAGAATTCCAAATCCCAAGTCCTGAAATGCTTTATAGAATCCATTCGTTCTTTAAAACACTTCAGATCCTGCTTTATCGAGGGAGAAATTTTGAGGCAGAACTTTAGCTCCCAGTTCGAGGAGCCCTCTTTTTTTGATATGTCCAATAAAAACTGCATACTGAGGGCCCTCGCCTCACTCCCTGTCTGCTTCTTTTCATCTAGCAGCTTATTCACTTCTCTGCAGCACTCTCCCCCCTGCCAGCTGGCTCCGGTCCTCTTCCACCAGGTAGGACATGGCATGAAAAAATTCCTATAAGCTAATGCGGTAAAAGCTGTACTTCTGGATGTCAAGTCCCTCTTGGTAACTGTTGCTGCTCACAAAAGCAGCAAGGCTGAGCCCATCTAAACTGTGCTTCCTGAGGTCACCTTCTTCAAACACGATGCCCTCAGCTGCCAAGGGGCACAGCCCCTCAGGACCTTGTCCCGGGTAAGCTCAGAGCAGACCCCAGGAGCACTGTGGGGCAGGAAGGTGGAGACGTAGGCCATGAAGATGTCAGTGCAATTACTGGACATCTCCAAGACCTCTCTGCCTTGCTCTATCTGCCCCTTCAGCCAGGAGCAGACCACACAGCAAATGCCTGGAACCTGACATGCTTTGTTAGAGAACATCATTTCTTTGTACAATGTCAAGGGCATTTCTGGCTTGCGCCTCATCTGTGAAGTAGGAGTTGAAATACCTCCTCCTCTCAGCCTTCTCTGAGGATGTGGACATGGTGTGGTTGTCTCAGCAAGGACTCCAAATTTCACAAAGCCAGCACGCAGGTGGTGATGAGAAGGGCGGACCTGGGAGCATTAGCATTCCTCCCCATCAGAAGGTGCAGCACATCCTCCGTGGGACTGGACCTCGGCCTCTTCAACCTCTCTGCAAAGGGCCCCTCTGCAGCTCATCGCAGTCATCAGGATGAACAGGAGCCACTCCAGCTGCATCAGAATCTCTGTGATGGGCACTTGATTTTCCCCACAACACCAGAAGAGGAGCTGGTCCAGTCTGCCCTCCGGCAGCAGGACCACTTCTCTGCAGCTCACATAAAAGACATCATCCAGCTGGCCTGGGTACAGGGTGCCAGTGGTCCAGTCCAGCACCACTTTCTGGACAGTGTTGTCTTTCCCATGCCAGCCGACCCCTGTAGCACCACTGTGGGTGGGACCTGGGAGGACTTTCCCCCTGGATCTAATAGAGCCTCCACTGTAACAGAGTCACAGTGGGCTGGGGCAGACAGGCAGATGACACTGGGCTCCCTGAGCTGCGCGTGGCCACCAGGAGCAGCTGGTTGTAGCCACCCTGACGCCCCCTTCCTGCCGCTCCTCTAGGCCGTGCACATGCTCTCGGTACATTTCTCCATAATCTGCGCTATACAAGTGAGGTGTTAGGGGTGAGATGGGAATAAAAAGAGACAGACTCCGGCCTCTGCCCTTTGGTTTCATCTTCTGTGCCCCAGAACTTGTATCTCTCTGAAAGTTATACTTCTAGGGGCATGGGGAGCGGACCGCTGCTCGTGTGTATGAGGGCGTGTATGCATGTGTGATGTGCACGTGTCCATCTGTACGAGTGTGCAAGGGTATGTTCTGTGTGTGTGGGGGTGTCCGTGGGGTGTGAGTGAATGCTTATTTCCCCATGTGCTCACGGGAGCGTGCTATGGACGCTTGTGTATTTTTGTGTGGGGAAGGCGTGTCAGTGTGCAACGGCACGTGTGTTTGTAAGAATACGTATACATGCAAAAGTCACTGTGTGTGTGAATGTCTGAGTGTTCATGTGAAATGTCCCCGTGTGAGATGGTGAGGACAGAGAGAGGAGAAAGGAAAGGGAAGCTGGAGAATGGGGATGTCACAGGAGCCTGTTCCTGGTAAAGATCAAGCCAGATGCTAAAGATAAGCCAGCTTCTGAGCAGGAGCGCCCCAACTCTGAGTCTATGGAACCCTCCCGTCTCTACGTCAGAGGAGCCGTCAGGCCTGAAAGGACCCTGTGGAGGGAGCACAGGCATGGACAGACCCTCCATCCTCCCCGGGCACCCACTAGAAGGGATGGGGGCTGTTTAGGCGGCATGCCCACCTCGCCCTCTAGTGGGCATCAGTCTGCTGGCTCCTTGAGAGAGCAGGATGCAGGGGCAGGCGGTCCTCCGTGAGAAGCAGCCTGAGCTGCCTGCACGAGAGAAGCTGGGGAAAGGTCTGAGCCCACTCCCTGAGACCGCTTCCTCTGGTTAGCAGAAGCCCCCTCACCAACACCACCCCCAGCCTCTAAGCCCCATTTTTCATACTCTCCCCTCCTCTGGCATTACAGTCGGAGATAGGAGTTGGGGCATTATGGCCATAAGATACCCTAGTCTTTCTATTAATAAATCCCCACCCTCAGCTCAGGCCCTCCACCTGGCAGTGGTCAGAGCCTTCAGCTGGAGGCCACTAGGACCCTCAGGCACTGGGGCTCCCAGGCAAGGGCAGAGGGCAAGAGCAAGAGAAGGCATGAATTACAGGTTATGCGGGGGGTGGAGAGTGTCTCGAAATGTCACGGGGGAAGGAGAGTCCGGGGCCACCCCGACCTCCTCTCTCCCCTGCTTCACTCACCGTTCAGACACGTGGCTGAGCTAGTCCACGAGCTCCAACAGGTTCATGGCTGTCAAGACCTTGAGCACCACTTTCACAGCCTCCTGGGCTCCACACATTTAGATCAGCCATGGAGCCAGATCCACCCGACTCAGACCCTCCATCTCCCCTCGGGCCAGGTGGCCCTGGCCCTCCAGCAGGCTTCCATCCTGTAAGTGGAACTTCAATAGCTCGAAGTTATTGTCCTCAAGGTCGCTCAAGACCCCGAGCAATGCCTTCTGGGGGGTTGCAGGCCAGGGTCATGGTGTTCAAGGTGAAGGGTCGAGTTCAGACCAGTGACCTGGAGAAGAGGTAAGGGGAGGGAAGAGCAGGTTGAGGACCCCTCAGCCCGCCCTGCTGTCTGGGTGCTGGGCAAGCCTCTGAGCACAGGCCAGGGAGACACACACCAGGCACATACAAAGTTCCAAGAAAGGTGAGCAGATGAAACACACGCAATTTTCCTAGTCGGTCCTCTCTGTGTCTCTCTGTCAAGTGACGTGTGATTGTGCCAGCAAATAAGTAGGAAGGTGTGCGAGTGTGTTGATAACTCTCTCTCTCTCTCTCTGTGTCTCTCCTTTCCTCCCTCCTCCTGTTCATCAGGCTCTGTATGCCTCCTAAGACAATTTGGTGAAGAAAACAAATTATTTTTTAAGTTTTAGAAGTGACCCCTCACCAGCTGTGTGAACTGTCAGAGCTGGTGCGTACCTGCTGGGACTACAGAAGTACAGCAAGGAGGTAAAAAATCTCTACTCATCAGCCCATTGGCCTCACACCTCAGAGCTCAAGGAACTCAGCCACACACCGATTGCAAAGCTGGACATCTTCTAATTCAGAGAAGGAGACCAATTCAAATAATGATAGGAGAAATGGCCACTTTGTGCCAGGTGATTTACAAATATTAGCCGATTTGATCACCACAGAAATTGTCCCAGGTATCACTCCAGATGAGAAATTTGACAGTCAGAGAATGTTCCAAAGCTACACCAGTGTGCAAAGATGTAGGATTTAAATTGTGGCTTATGACCTGGGTAGATAGAGAGAGACACAAAAAGATGAAAAGACAAAGACAGAAGACAGACTCAGAAACCAGGTAGTTAGGCTAAATGCTACCCAAAATAGGAAACATTTGGATACTAAAGAAGCAGAGAAAAGAGAGCAGGCTCTTGAGTTGTGCTTAAAATATAGAATATGTTGGCAGGCTGGTGGTCTTCAGAAGAAGAAAAGCAACAACTGATAGAAAGCTTTCAGAGTGCAGAATTACACCCGTGATCTATAGCCAATGGGGAATCTATCTCAGTAGCAAAATGTCTGAGTGTGAGCAAAAAGTATCTGGGAACAAGGAAAGTTGCTGAGAGTCAAATGTCAAGAGTTCTGACTACACATCAAAAGAAGAGAGAAAATTTTAGGACTATGTTAGGATGCAGGGACTTTGGGTGCAAGTCATAGGGCAGTTTGGAAACACAGGCCTGTTGATGCAAGAGCAATTGACAATAAAGCCTCAGCCTCCTCTGAAAATCTTTGCTGTTGGTGGACCTAATTCAGGAAATAGCAAGAGAAGACAGCACCAGAGCCTGCCAAGGCAGCGTGCAGTCTAGGCTATGTAGCCGGTTTAGGCTTGGAGAGCTGTGGGTGAGGCAGGGATGACTCAGCTCCCTGATGCAGGAGCCTGACAGGCAAGGTCCTGGGGACTGAGCTGAAACAGATCCCTTTTTCTGATCAGAGAGCTTCCAAAGCCAAACCTGGGTCCACTTAGCCCAAAGCCACTAGTTCACTTCTGCCTGGTGGTGCTGGAATTAAAAGGATGGGTGTGACCCCCTGACACCTACCCTTTGATACCCAACAGGCCCTAGTACACGTGAGGCTGGAACAGATGAAGGACCCCCTGAACCCCGGAGAAGCACAAACACACATTCCATCTGATCAGCAGAGGAAAACTTGACCTCATTCCTCGATATATTAAAGTTGAGAAACAAGGGATGGGCTGAAAGGATGAACTCACCTGTCGCCAAGAGAAAAAGAGCCCAGCGGCCCCTCCATCTCCCTCTCTGAAGCCCAAGACTCTTCTACAACTGGACTCCAGGCAGCCTGGGCAGTTTGACTCGAGAGGCAAAGGAATGGGGCACTGTCACCACCACGTCCTTCACCATGTCTCCATTTTTTAAGTTGTTGAAACCACTGGAGGATGTGCACCACCAAAATGAAAAGGAGGAAGACGGGAGCCCCATGAAACAGGAATCCAAACAAGGAGAAAACAAGTTCTAGAAGGCAGCCAATCAGAGGGGCTAGACAGCTGACAGGCCAGAAGGAGAGACAGGAGACAGAATTCTCAGAGACACCATCTTGAAGGAAAAAATGGACTGACAGATGAAATGATGCTCCTGGCCTTCTGAAAGATCCTACTGAGAAGCTCTCTGGAGGCATGTAAAAACTAAGTACCAAGAGAACCAGACAAATGGATGAAATAAGGAAATTACTAGCTCTAGGAAAAACAAAAAAAATAAAAAGAAGAAAAGAAGAACAGGGGCTTCCCTGGTGGCGCAGTGGTTGAGAATCTGCCTGCCGGTGCAGGGGACACAGGTTCGAGCCCTGGTCTGGGAAGATCCCACATACCGCGGAGCAACTAGGCCTGTGAGCCACAATTACTGAGCCTGCGCGTCTGGAGTCTGTGCTCCGCAACAAGAGAGGCCGTGACAGTGAAAGGCCCGCGCACCGCGATGAACAGTGGCCCCTGCTTGCCACAGCTAGAGAAAGCCCTCGCACAGAAACGAAGACCCAACACAGCCAAAAATAAATAAATAAATAAATTTATTAAAAAAAAAAAAAAAGAAAAGAAGAACAAAAAATATTACCAGCTCTAGTGAAAACAGAAAATAAGAAAGACAGAAGTGACATAATAGTAAACTACAACACTCAGGTGTGAATGATGTTTGCATAGAAATAATAACACAACCATTAAATATTGATCTAACTAAAATGTATAATATAACCATATCGAAAGGATAGTGGTAGAATGTTCTGGCATAGGAAGTCAATAGGTAATGCCTAAAATTGATGACTCAAAATGTAGCAGTAGACTGTATTATTTAGAAGTGCAGAGATGTAAGAAGAAACAATTAATATCTAAAGTAGTTGTTTCGGGGAAGAGGGCCTGGGGGAAGTGGGGAAGGATAGACCAGGGAACTGCTGTACTGGGAGCTTATTGACTAATGCTAATTGACTTTTTAAACTATGCTAATTGACTAAATGACTAATTTGCTAATTGACTTTTTAAACTATGAGCACGTATTACTCTGATAAAATAAAAATGAACGAAGAAAGAATAGGAGGTAAAGAAGTGAAAATAATAATACTGTGTTGCAGATATGAAAGCTGCTAGGAGACTAAATCTTAGCTCTCATCACAAGGAAAAAAAACTCCATAACTATGTGTGGTGATGGATGTTAACTAAACTTATTGTGGTGATCATTTCGCAATATATGCAAATATTGTGTCATTATGTCATACACCTGAAACTAATATAATGCTGTGTGTCAACTATACCTCAATAATAAAAGAAAGGAAAGGAAAGGAGAAAGGGAGGGAGGACGGAAAGAAGAAAGAAAGAAAGGAATGAAGGGAGGGAGGAAAGAAGGAAGGAAGGAAAAGAAAAGAGAGAAAGAAATAAAGAAGTTAACATGTATAGACAAATCTTTTAGGAAGCTTGGTAACAAAAGGAATTAGAGAGCTAGAGCGCTCCGGAGGTGATGTGGGAGATGTAGGGTCAAGAGAAGGTCTTGTTTGTTTTAACACAGGTGGGGATGGAAAAGATTAGAATGCTGACAAAAGCATCCAATAGAGGGGTCAGGTAAGAAATGCAGGCGAGAGAGAAGCACCAAGGGCGGGAACGGAGAACATGGACTGGGATAAGATTCAAAGTGAAGGCAAAGGATTGGCTTTGACAGGAGGGTGGAGGGAACATTCTGTATCCATGCCTGAGGAGCGAGAGGGGTTTGCAGAGCAAGGAGGGTCTGTGGGGTTTGTGGTTAGACAATGAGGATAATCATGTCTGGTGGTCCCATATTCTCTATGAAGCATGAGTTGGAGCATCTGCTAAGGGTGAGAGGTCTAGGTGGAGAGGGAAGAAGCCCTGGGAGCCTCTCTCCTGTGCACCTTTCCTCCCGCTCCAAGGCTCCTGTGCCCAGCGCTCAGCGAGTTCTCCCAGAGTCCAGGAGAACAGGCAGGAATGGGAATCGGTCTCTCCCAGAGCCTTAGCCCAGCTGAGGCCAGAGACAGAAGCAAGACAGCAAAGAACCGAGCCCAAAAGGGAACGAGACAGTCACATAGATCACGTGACAGAGAGAGCAGAGCAGAGAGGTCACTTCCTGCAAAGGGTCTGCCTCCCCTGCAAAGCTCCAGGGCTGGAGATCAGGGGGCCAGGACCTGAGAGCCACACCTGAAGAAACTATAGAAGTGAGATGCAACCATCCAATTTTAACTGGAGCGTGGAGGCAGAAAATGAAATGAGGCCTCCCTCCCTGTTAACCCTGGCCTGGCCCGTGGGCGGGACTGATAACTGGAGCGACTGAGTCCCAAAAAGGAGACCGTGGGCGGAAACAGTTGGAGATACAAAGAGATGCAAGACACAGAAAGTCAGAGACAGACAGGAAGGAGTTGATGGGTATGGGTCTCTCTCACATACACACACACATTTATATAGTCTCTCCATAAATAAGGGTTTTTTGACAGCAAACTCCCAAGAAACAAGGGTAACCAGAACTATGTGTGGAGGAATTGGCATTTCTGAGTCAAGCTAGCGGAGTTCCCTGGTATTATGATCTCTCCCCACCCACGGAGGCAGATACCAAGGCGAAGCTGAGTACACATCTTCACCCTCCTGCCCCCAGGCCTCTTTCTTTTTTTTTTTTTTTTTTAATTTATTTTTATTTTTGGCTGTGTTGGGTCTTGTTTCTGTGCGAGGGCTTTCTCTAGTTGCGGCGAGCGGGGGCCACTCTTCATCGCGGTGCGCGGGCCTCTCACTATCGCGGCCTCTCTTGTTGCGGAGCACAGGCTCCAGACGCGCAGGCTCAGTAGTTGTGGCTCACGGGCCCAGTTGCTCCGCGGCATGTGGGATCCTCCCAGACCAGGGCTCGAACCCGTGTCCCCTGCATTGGCAGGCGGATTCTTAACCACTGCGCCACCAGGGAAGCCCCCCAGGCCTCTTTCTGCCTAACACAGGCAGGGCCCCAAGCCCAGTCCATCCTCCTATACAAGGAGCTCTTTGTGAAGATGAATGGTCACCACAATGGTCACCATCTTCTCCTTTGCACCCTGGTCAGTTCTGATGGAGGAAGCATGCAGAGTGGGTAAGCTTAAAGGTCCTCTTGAGACAGGAGCACCCACAGCCATTTGGAAGTATCTATCTCCTGTAAGAGAGGCTGTCTCTTCTCAAAAGTACTGCCACATGGCCTTGGAGGAGAAGACCTGAAACCTCCCCTTTGATGGGGCAACAGATAACAAGATGACGGTCAGTAAAACAGACAGGCTGGCAAAGCACACGATAAAATTGCAGTGGTCATCCGTAAAGTTGGACAACTCTGACATTTGCCTTCCACAGCATGTTCCTGAGTCCCTGGAGTGAAGGACAAGCCCTGCGTCCTCAATACCCATCTGTGTTCAGGCAGAGGGCGGTGCTGTGGCTTGTCCAGGGCTGCTGTCCTGGGATTTGCTTGTAGGACTGAGGTAAACTTGATGAGGGTGCAGCCTGCAATAAAGGGCTTGTGTTGAGATGAAAGCGGGGGGCTTTACCCAAAAAGGCTAAATATAGCATCATCAATACGTAGAGTGTGAAACTCAGTCAAAGAGAGGAGCTGGGGGTCACAGCCAGAACCTGACATGAGGGGCAACACTCATGAATGAGAAACGGAATTGAAGTTAGAGGGAAAGAAGTCAGTCTCCTCAGGGGATAGAAAGCAGAGACTGGGACGGGATGGGCAGGGTCTGACAGAGCTACATTGAGATACGAGACTAAGTTAACAGTTAATAACAACCCAAGTACACCACAGGCGTGAACAAGGAGCCCCATGTTAATTCAGTCCCAGGGGCTGGAAGGAAGGAAGAAAGGAAAAAAGGAAGGAAAATGTAACTTGGGGGCCTGGAGAGGGGGGAGTCAGGGATGGGTTGAGGTTAACAAGTGAGAGAAAGAAGCTGCACTGACCCAAAACCAGGGGGAGGGAGGGAAGGCCAAAGGCAGGTGTAGAAACTAAGATGTGGATATCAGAAAACCGGAGAACCGAGAGAAGGGAGTGCCAAGCCAAGTAGGCAAGCAGGAGACTGGTCCTGGAGAGCCTGGGAGACAGGCAAGGGCTGTAAGTGATGGGTCGCCTGGTCAGGCTGGCTTTGGACAGGGTGGCAGCCAACTGACGGGGCTCAGTTGCTGTGAAAACACTCACCCATGCAGGAAGCAGGTCTGTGGCAGCCACAGAAAGTGCCTGCAGGCAGAGGGCCTTAATGGCATTGAATTCCAGTGTAACAGAGGAATGTCCCGGGCTTGTGGGGCCTGGGTGAGGAGCGCAGCTTCCTGAAAGCTGCCCGCGGTGGGCAGAGACAAACTGCTGGTGGGAGACAGCCCACCAGCCTGCCTGTGCCAGCCCCAGTCTGCAGAAGGACAGGGTCGTTGGCCACTAAGGTGCAGTTCCCGTGCAGCTCTAAGTCCCAGCTGCAGAGCTGAGAGGCCCTGGGGTGCCCCCTCGTGGTCCTCCCGTAGCTGGAACTGAAGCCAGGGCTCCCTTCACTCCGGCCGTCATTGCTATGGGGGATGGGTGCATCAAGCTACAAGCCCCACCTTTAACAAGAGCCTGCAGCTGTGACCCTGGTCTTGCCAGGCAGGACTGTCAAGCACATTCCTCAGGACAGCCAGGAACCTACGTCTGACGGGGAAACTTATGTGTCAATTTCACTGGGGCACAGGATCCCCAGATATTTGGTCAAACCTTTTTCTGGGTGTGTCTGTGAGAGTGCTTTTGGATGAATTGAACATTTAAATTGCTAGACTGAGTAAAGCAGATTGCCCTCTGTGATGCTGAAGGCTTGAATAGAACAAAAGGGCTGACCCTCTCTCAGGTAGGAGGGAACTCCCCCTGCCTGATTGTTGAGCAAGAACACTGATCTTTTCCTGCCTTCAGACTCAAACTGAAACATCGGCTCTTCTAGGGTCTGGAGTCTGCCAACTTGGGGGCTAGAAGTACACATCGGCTCTCCTGGTCTCCAGCTTGTCCACTGAAGATCTTGGGACTTCTCCGTCTCCATAATCACACGAGCCAATTCCTTATAATAAATACATATACTTCCTATTGGTTCCTCTGGAGAACCCTGACTAATACACCATATACCATGTGCACAACACATTTCCCATACACACGGGGACAGCCCATTTTCTCTCTCCCCATGCCTTCTGCCCTTTCCTGATAAACCTGGCCCCAGAGTTTGTGTTTATAGGGTTCAGCCTGCCTAGATCCCTCAGTCAGCCACTGAAAAGCCAGCACCCGGATGTATGCATGCCCTTGTCCTGGCCAGTCAGCATCCCTGGGAAGACCACACCAATGATCCCGCTCCTCCTGCCCCTGAGCCATGTGGCTGGAGAAAAATCACAAAGGCTGACCAGATCCTTGAGCTCTCTGGGCTCAGCTGGGTCCTCTGATAATTGTTCAAGGCCTTTGACGGCTCACTCTTGGCTCCTCGTCCAAACACTGTCCACTCGCCCAAGGCTGAACCCCACGCTTGCCTTGCCATTTGACAGGAGCTCCTGCAACGTCCCTTCTCTCCCCGTGTCTCTGATCTTTCCTCCATCCCTTTCTCTGTTCCTCCAAGACAGAAAGGTCTTTAGGCCACTGATATAAAGGCAAAGTTCTTGAGGGTGCCCTGTCCACAGCCAACTCAAACCTACACATGGAGAAGAGGTCCCAAGGGTCTGCATGCTCATTTGGGGTCAGCAACACGTCTTCATCAGGGATGGTTCTCACCTCTGGCCTTCTTCCCATGGGATGATCTCAGGGGACCAGCCCTGGCTAAGGCAGACACCCCCTCAGGCACCCAGAAGGGAGGCCACAGCCCAGGGCAGCCTCTCCAGCAGGTCCCTCATCCTGTGCAAGACCATCGCTCTTATCAAGGCTTTTCCAATCAGGTCCTCCTTCCTGCCTTGTAGATAATTCCCCTTGTTTGCACTTGTATATTCAGTTGTTCTCTCTCCTCTAGATCCTTACCTTTGGTTTAAAATACACTTAAAACTCTTCCAGCCTAAATTGTCCCCATCTCAATCCTACTGTTTCCCCTGCTACTGCTTTAAATGTCTCCTTTCCTTCCCAGGCAGTTTCCTTGAGAGAGTAGCCAGTACTCACTACCATGAGTCAACCTGATCATTCTCTCACTCCCAAATTCTGGTTTCCATGCCCACCCCACCCTCAGTTCCACTGGCACTGCTCTACCAGGGTTGGTAAAGATCCAAGTCATCAAATTCAAGGCTCGCTTTTCAATCCTTTCTGGATATGCTGTTTACCTGAGTTTGGGGGAATGAAAAGAAAGAATGTGTGCCCACCCAGAGTACTGACAGGGGAGCAGGATCATGTGAATTCTAACTACAAAAGGTAGATCCAAGGAGAAAGCAGTTCTTGGGCACGAGAGTCAGGGCTAAGTAATCCAACTTCACCCATACACCTTGCCAGCTGGATGCTGGCACTTGACCCAGCCAAGGGAGTGGACAAGTTTCCTGACAGGCAGATGTTATCATCCTCACCACACCAAGAAGGAAACTGAGGCTCAGGAAAAACAAACAAACAAACCTATAGATTGCCCAAAGTTACACAGGAAGTTAGGATCAGAGCTCCTTCCACACATAGTAATGAGCATAGCAACCTTGTAATACTAATAACTAATGTACTTCTGGCATATGCTTAGAACTTTACAGAGCATCACCTCATTTAATCCTCTCCCAAAGTACAGACTAGTATCTCCACCAGATCACTCTACACTTCTGCTTGCATGTCTAATCGACATCTCAAGGGTGACACATCCCAAAGTGAGCTTGGGGTCTTTTCCCCAAAACCTGCTCCACTTGTAGGTTTCACCATCTCAATTGACAACAGCCTCTTCATACTAGTCGCTCAACACAAAAAATTGGAGTCATCCTTGACTCCTCTCACACCTCACATACAATTTCTCAGAAAGTCCTATTGCCTCTACCCTCAGAATATGTCCATCATCTGCCTACTTCTCATCACTTCCACTGCTGCTGTCCTGGTCCCAGCCACTCTCATTTCTCACTTAGATTACCTGGTAATCTAACATGTCTCTCTGCTCTCTCTCTCTCACCTCGCTCTGCCGAGTAACCACTCCCCCTTTCTATTCTTCTCAAAGCAGCCAGCGTGATTCTTTTAAAACTAAGACAGAGGGCTTCCCTGGTGGCGCAGTGGTTGAGAATCTGCCTGCCAATGCAGGGGACACGGGTTCGAGCCCTGGTCTGGGAAGATCCCACATGCCGCGGAGCGGCTAGGCCCGTGAGCCACAACTACTGAGCCTGCGCGTCTGGAGCCTGTGCCCCGCAACGGGAGGGGCCGCGATAGTGAGAGGCCCGCGCACCGCGATGAAGAGCGGTCCCCGCACCGCGATGAAGAGTGGCCCCCACTTGCCGTAACTAGAGAAAGCCCTCGCACGAACCGAAGACCCAACACAGCCAAAAATAAATAAATAAATAAATAAATAAAGTAGCTATAAAAAAAATATTAAAAAAAAAAAAAAAAAACTAAGACAGAGCATGACCCTCCCGGCTCAAAACTCCATCTGACTCAGACTAAAACTCAAAGTCCTTACATGGCCTGCCCCCCAAGCCCTATGGAGAGGTCCATGTCCTGCTACTCCCCGCCTTGATCCTCACACTCCAGCCATGAAATAGCCTCAAACACACCAGGCCTGCTCCTGCCTTAAGGCCTTTGCACTCTGTTCCCTCTACCTGGAGGCTCTTCCCCCCAGTAATGGTCATACCCCTCGTCTCCTTTAAATCCACTCAAATCTCACATTCCCATTTTGACCTGTTCTAACCCCTCGCGACTCCTGATTTCCTCCTTATTTTCAGCTACTTTTTCCTTTTTCATAGCACTTATCACCTAATAAATTCTATAATGTACTTATTTGTCTCTCTCCACTAGAATGTATACTTTTCAAGGACAGTGATCTTTGTTTTGTTCACTGATATATCCCAAGCTCCAAAAGAGCATCTGGCACATATTCAAATTGTTGAATGAATGACTCACTGCATTGACACCTTAGGATGCTGTCAAGAACAAAGTCCTTTAAAAGGCACCTTGATGTCGATTATCCCATTGAAGTACCAGTTGAGACCCTTGCGCTACTCTCTGGCTCCATCTGGTGGCAGCTGTTTCTCTCCTCTCAGTGCGGTTCCAAGTTTACTCGGAACTACTTAGCTCGATTCTCACTGAGTGCGCATCGGACCGAAATCAAAGAGCACAAACGCAGAGCAGAAAATTGTAGCCGTGAGTAGCATCGTCAGAAACCAATAAGCACAAAGATCTAGTTCACGTGGTGCAGATTCAGCCTATCGTGCTCCTAATCTTTGCGAACTCACTCCCTTCCGCGCCTGGCTCCTTCTTTCTCGACAAGATGGCCACGCCGGCAGTACCGCTGAGCGCGCCTCCCGCCACCCCAACCGAAACCCCGGCTGCGGCCTCAGACCCGGCCCCGGCTCCAGCCCCAGCCTCAGCCTCAGCGCCGGCTCCAGCGCCGGTTCCAGCTCCAACGCCGGCTCCAGCCTCATCCTCAGACCCGGCGGCAGCAGCGGCTACGACCGCGGCTCCGGGCCAGACCCCGGCCTCAGCGCCAGCCCCAGCGCAGACCCCGGCACAGTCGCTGCCTGGCCCGGCTCCCCCAGGCCCTTTCCCTGGCGGCCGCGTGGTCCGGCTGCACCCGGTCATTTTGGCCTCCATCGTGGACAGCTACGAGCGACGCAACGAGGGCGCTGCCCGAGTCATCGGGACCCTGCTGGGTGCGTGGTCAGAGAAAATTGACGTTCTCTTCTACTTCCCACCTGCCGTTTATCTTGTTCCCCTCACTTCCCACCCCCATTGTAGTTATTTATTGAATAAATAGCGTGTGCCAAGTGATTTACATTTTATCTTTAATCTTCCCAGTAGCATTTCACGTCAAGTATGATTAGTCCCAATTTACGAAAAATGAATTCAGACTCTGACTAGGACGTCAAAAACGTTTGACTCCCTAAGCCCAGTGACCACGTTTTACCCCCTTATTTACTGGTAAATGTCTTTATTTTCCACGTGTTAAAAGAGAAGTTTTTCCTAACCACTTGGCATTGGAGTGGGGACGCCTGTAAAAAGATATCCCTCTCACCAAGTAAACCGGTTTGGCAGGAACACATTTAGGGTTTCAGTAATATTCTGCTTTCCTAAACGTCTAAGCCTGAGCCTCTTGTTTCTCAGTCTCCCTAATATTAGTCCCCAGTGAGATATGGACCCCGTTCCCCCAGGGCAGTCTCTGATTCTCCATTTGGACAGAGACAATTGTAATATCTATTATTTGTATTAACGTGCACGTGGAGAAATAACCTTTTCCCTGCCCATGTTCCAAATTTGGGAAATTGATATTTTATGTTACAGTAAAATTGAGAAGCCCTAAAGAGGGATTTCTGACAATATATCCCTTTCTCTGGGGACTGCTGGTCCCATCAAATTAATTTTCACTCCATCTTGGTCACAGATTTTGGACACTTTTGTGAATCCAATTTAGTCGCATGTATCGTTTCTCTTTCTTACCCTTGAACGTGTAATAGTTTCCACCGTAGAAGACAATTGGTGTATTGCGAAGAGGATGATAGTTGTCGGCAGACTCCAGCACATATTAGCTAAGTCTGTTTCCTTCAGGGCCTGCTTTAGATTTAGTCTGTGAGAACTAAATTATTGCAGAAGGCATCTAACTGTGCTGGCACAGACTAGGTACGAAACAGCTGTTGGTTTGCCATCTTCCACCACATCAGGCACCCTCCTGACACAGACACACGTTCTCTCCCTCTTTATCTTTGAGAGTGTAGCATTTTACAGAAACTTCAGATGATTCATTATCTTTCAAGCATTGCCATAATTGTCTCAGATCAAGCCTTTGTATTCTCTTTGCCTGTTCTCCCTTCTTTTATCCTTTAAGTTTCACTCATTTTCCAGGTTCCCAGGAAAAGTTTTCACTCTCAGTCCTTCATCCCATATCCCCACCCTCACCCCCATTCTTAACCTTCCAAAGTATGCATGCCATCATTCTGTGACTGCCCTGCCTTGAGCTTCTGTAGTAAATGGTTCTTGCATCACTGACTTGGCACTCGACAAATACTAGCTTACTCTTTCAGCTGCACTGTCAAATTATCCAAACTCACTAGAGCTATTTAACTAAATAAACAATTTTCCACCCTAGGTTTGTGCTAAGTGCCCCCAAATATTACAGTGACTCTAGTTAGACCAACTGTAATCTAGATTTTTCAGATCCTCTTTCAGAATGGAGTCATGGTACAAGGCTAGGTGTTACAGAGTCATTGCTTACTGAAGAATGAAGCATAGATTCTGCTCGCTAGGAATTTAGAAATTTTCAGTTAGAAATCAATTCATGAGACATATTCCATTTGGTTAAATGAAATCAGTGGTGCCTTTTATGTACCATAAAACTATTAGGTACTTAGAATTCAAAGTTTGATCAAGCAAGCTCTACTCTTAACCTTAAATTCAAGCTGAAGACATACTCTTATATGTAAATAATTAGAATATAATGTGATAAATGCCCTAGTAGAAGGGTGTTATGGTGGCATGCAAATATAGAAGACTTAACTATTTCAGATGCTCAAAGTGGTCAAGTCTGTTGACAAGAGATTGAATAAGTTAAAGAGTATGTATCCACACTACTGTACATAAAATGAAGAACAAGGACTTGCTGTATAGCACAGGGAACTATACTCAATATCTTTTTTTTTCATTCATTCATTCATTTATTCATTTATTTATTTATTTATTTACAGTTGCATTGGGTCTTCGTTGTTGCGCGCGGGCTTTCTCTAGTTGTGGCGAGCGGGGGCTACTCTTCGTTGCGGTGTGTGGGCTTCTCATTGCAGTGGCTTCTCTTGTTACGGAGCACGGGCTCTAGACGCGAGGGCTTCAGTAGTTGTGGCTCATGGACTCTAGAGTGCAGGCTCACTAGTTGTGGCACACGGGCTTAGTTGCTCCGCGGCGTGTGGGATCTGCGTGGACCAGGGATCGAACCTATGTCCCCTGCATTGGCAGGCGGATTCTTAACCACTGCGCCACCAGGGAAGTCCTCAATATCTTGTAATAACAAAATGGAAAAGGATCTGAAAAAGAATATATATGTGTGTGTGTGTGTGTGTGTATGTGTATACATACATAACTGAATCACTTTTCTGTATACATGGAACGTTGTAAATCACCTATACTTCAATTTAAAAAAAGAAGTATGTATCCATTTGGTTTGGAGGCATAGTTTCAGCTAAGGGGGCAGAAACCATAGAGAAGTGGAATTAAACAGACGCTGATGGGTATAGGCAACATTGCGGTCTGTGGTGGAGAGGGAAGCACTTGAAGCCTGGGTGGGCGGTGTCAGTAGATGAGAAAAAAAATGGAGAGGTCAAGGGACCAGCAGTCTTAGTGAGGACAAGAAACAAATGTAGCTGGAGTAAAAGTATCATCAGAACTAGAAGAATAAAAGTTTGTGGTATGATGTTTAAGGTTCACAGGGAGGTTTCTGGTTGATGGCAGTGTTAAGGTTATGACTGTGGGACCATGGCTGAAGGGAGGTGCAGGGGAAGCTTTCTAAAACTGTGCTCTCAGGATAGGCTGCTATATGAGTGGTCTCTGTAGACATGATTAGAATCTTCCAGGGAGCTCTGCAGATGAAATTATATTAAGGAGAAAGTCTAGAGGCTGAAAAATGAAGGTCACAGAGTGAAGATCTGGAGTAGGACCGGTAGCAGGAAGTGACAGGCGAAAGGAGACCTTGTGAAGTAAGAATAGACCCTGTTTGCTGATAGTTAAAGAAGAGAGTTGGAGATGACTCCAGAGTTTCATTTCTCTGGAAAATCCTGGTTCCATTGGTGCTCATGGCGGACCTTGGAGTTTATGAGTCCAGTTTGGGTTTTTGTTTCCTTGACTTTGAGGAGACCTCTTGAAAGCATTTGGGACAGTTGGGAGCCCAGGGTTTTATAACACATGGACAATACTCTCTCACAGGAACCGTTGACAAGCACTCAGTGGAAGTCACCAACTGCTTTTCAGTGCCGCACAATGAGTCAGAAGACGAGGTGAGTGGGAGTTTGAGACCCCTGTGCCGTCTGTGGCTACTCCTTTGCTGGCCTCTTCGTGAGGCCCCTCCTGCGCCACAGTGTGTTGTGCTCATAACTAGATCTGCAGTTAAAGAGCTTCGTTCCATTTGTGCGTATTTCCCGGGCCTCTTCTGTCTGTTGGGAGTGGCCTCTTGTCCTGTTGATCCATTTGCTGTGGACTTCTGGCTTCTTAGCTTCCTTTCCTGCCTTCCTTCTCAGGTGGCTGTTGACATGGAATTTGCTAAGAACATGTATGAATTGCACAAGAAAGTCTCTCCAAATGAGCTCATCCTGGGCTGGTAAGTTGGGACGAGGGGATGGAAAGTCTCAGTGGTTGATTGCCAACATCTTTTGTCACCTGACTAGGTATCGTGCACCCTCTTTTGGAGACAGAGTACTGAAAGTGTATTATCTTAAGGAGCTATGAATTCAGTGTGTGTTGCTGGCAGTTGTGATCCTGTGAGGCCAAGAATACTTACTTTGGGCTGCAGCTTTTACTGAGCAAGTCTTTTTTGCCTTGCTGGTGACTTAGAATTTTCAAGAGCTCTAAGGCAGTCTTTATTTGATTTGATACAATTTTCAGTGTACATATTTTTTTGGCACGTGTTGTCCCTGGGGGTATAACTACACCCCGACTAGGGGTGTCGAATACCTAGAGACACCTGTGCCACCATCCTGTTTGGTATTGATGTCGCGCGTAGCCGTGAGTCCACAACTGTGTTCCATTTTCCAGGTATGCTACAGGCCATGACATCACAGAGCACTCAGTGCTGATCCATGAGTACTACAGCCGGGAAGCCCCCAACCCCATTCACCTCACGGTGGACACGAGCCTCCAGAACGGCCGCATGAGCATTAAGGCCTACGTCAGGTGACCAGAGTCTTGGGCAACAAGGGCATGAAAAGCTACCTCGTGCATCCTGTGCCTGGACGCCACCCCCGCCTCCACCCCATGCAGGTGTCATCCTTCAGTGTGCAGCTCGCTGCCTAAGGAAACCCCTTCCTTACTTTCAGCAGTTATCCCTGGAGAGGTTTTATTCCGAAACAAACCCTGTCCCTGAAATTTCCACTCACTGATCCTTGCCTACCCAAATTTCTGCTCATTGCTCATAACCAATTTCAAAGGGCAGCCCTTTAGGTGTTTGAGCAAGCTCGTTTTTCCTGTTATCTTTTTTAGAAGTTAACTGTTACACAACTCCTGCAGCCGATCCTCACATAGTGTTCTGGTCATGATTCTTCTCCACATTCACTGATTTTCTGAGTTGCCCTTCAGTTTGTCGTTATCACTAAAACTGTGCACAGGACACAGGGCAGTACAGATTAAAGAATGGCTGTCCTTGTTTTGAACATGTCTGTTAACCTGGGATAGAGTACAGTTTGGATGACAGTAACGTTACCCTGTTGGCACATTAAGCAACTAGAATGCTGGTTGATGGGAGATATTGGGAAAGGCTCTAGAGGCGTGCCGAGGAAGGGGCGGCTGTAGGAGTTGGAAGGATTATATTTTCTGCTTAGAATGAAGCCCTTTGTTAGCACATCTCTTACTTTAACTTTGTGCCATTTTTGTGTCTGACACTGAAGTGACCAGTTACCTATTATGTGGTAGGACAAAGATGGTGGATGTCAAGTCCCTATGGGCCAGTTGGTGTACCACTAACCTCTAGCTGTTGCCTGATTTCTTAGCCTTTCCAGGTATTTCAGACTCCCCAAGATCCAGTGAAAGTGTGTAGTTGACATAGTAAAGGCAGTCACCTTTACTAAGATTACTTACAGCACCCAGTCTGATCTTGATGGGCCAGAGTCGACTTTTTTTTTTCATTGCTGATGAGGAACTTGGTCCCAGAGAAGACCTGTCCTGTCACTTCTTTCTGTGAGGAAGGATGTCTAGGCAGCTAGTTCCACAGGGAAATCCAGTGTCCTTGTCCTCAACACTTGAGATTTCAGTGTGTGAAGTAATTCTCTATAAAGGGTCCAGGCCTGGTCCAAAAGCTCAGTCCCTTCTCTCAGGCCTAGGGTTTGGTGTGTGGAATGAGCTAAGGGAAGAAAATGACTTGTTCCCTTTAGCCCTCTGGGCTTCAAGTGGCCCAGCTTTCTTCTTTCAGAACCTTGGAAGCCATACTCTTGGTATGACTGCTTTCCCAGCCTGAGCTAGACATGAAACCCCCTCCCAAGTCCATCTGTTAACCACCTTGGCTTTTCTCTCCCCAGCACTTTAATGGGTGTTCCTGGGAGGACCATGGGGGTGATGTTCACCCCTCTGACAGTGAAATACGCATATTATGACACTGAACGCATTGGAGGTGAGTGACTTCCCCATACCCGCTTGCTAGGTCTTGGGCATTTTTCAGGGGAGGGGTTTCTGTTCTGTAACAAGGATGGAGGGCCTTGGGTGTGTTAAGAGGAACGGTTGGTGTAAGGTTTGTGATGACTAGAAGTCATTCTTCTGTAGAAATGGGACTTGAGGAATTATTTGTGAAATTGTTAGAGATGGGAAATCATCAGCACCAGAGGCTACACGGCCATTCATATGAGACCAGAACCAGTGATTAGCATACTGGGTGTAAGAGTTGAACTCTCTCCGGAGAAAGAAAAGCTAATAAGGGCAGGGCAGGGGGGTTTGGGGAAGCTGACTCAGTCCAAAGGGAGGTGGTTAGAGGTCTCTTTCCTGATGGGATGACTGAATTCTCTGTGTCACTTCTGCCCCCAACCCACTCCCACAGTTGACCTGATCATGAAGACCTGTTTTAGCCCCAACCGGGTAATCGGCCTCTCCAGTGACTTGCAGCAAGTGGGAGGGGCATCGGCCCGCATCCAGGATGCCCTCAGCACAGTGTTGCAGTACGCGGAGGACGTGCTGGTGAGGAGGGAGGGAAAGGGAAGGAGGAGGGCATGATCTCCACTCTGAGATGGCTGGGGATGTGCTGGTGAAGTGACGGTCTCGGTGGTGAGAATTAACTGTTCCTCGTTGACTCTTTGGTGCTCAGTCTGGAAAGGTGTCAGCTGACAATACCGTGGGCCGCTTCTTGATGAGTCTGGTTAACCAAGTACCCAAAATAGTTCCTGAGGACTTCGAGACCATGCTCAACAGCAACATCAACGTGAGTGCCATCCCTGGGCTTCTGGGAGCCTGTGCCTTCCCCCACCTCAGCCGTACACCTGTGGAGGGGGTTGGGGAAGGTGACCTGGAGGGCATAGAGGAAACAGGGCTCCGCCTTTGGCCCCCTTGCAGTCCAGGCTCGGGGGAAGAGAGCACAGGGGCTCGGAGATTCCCCTCCTGCTGTTTCCTTGCTTCCTGTGGCTCAGGTGTATCAGTGGAGAAGAGAAAGTGTTCTCAGGCATTTCCTTCCTGTCTTCCACCTTCCACTCTTGCTCAGCCTCTCCCAGCTCTTGTTTATCCAGGACTGCCCGCACCCAGTGTCCATCATACAACTGGCCAAGACCAGCCTTTCTGCTCACTCTTTACCCAGGCCCTCACTCATCCTGGATTCCTTCTCTTCCAGGACCTGCTGATGGTGACCTACCTGGCCAATCTCACGCAGTCACAAATTGCCCTCAATGAGAAACTTGTGAACCTGTGAATGGTCCGCAAGCAGCCCTCCTACCAGGCTGGGCCCCAGCCAACCCTGGGACTCAGAATGGAGTGAAGGAGAAATGGTTTCTTTGTGGTTTGAGTCACACTGAGTCAGTCAACTGCTTGTGACTGTAAATAAACATAGCCTACCTTTTGTAAATGAATTCCATATTATGTGAGTTTACCTCTGGGTGGAAGGGAGAAGACAGTTCTGGAGCTCACACAGAAACCAGGAAGTGAGTACTCTGGTGGAAGTTGGTTGTGTGTGTGGCCTCACTCGTCTTCAGCAGTCGCACCCACAGCCCAAGCTGCTTTAGCTACTTCTGACCTGAGACCAGATAGCCTTCTCAGCAACCTGGTGGTACAGGGGCACTTGCTCCCCACTCTTTTGCCTCCGTTCAGAGCAAACTTATCTCCCAAAAAAATGATTTTTATCACTTTTCTTCCATAGCATCTTAAGTGGATGGCAGTACAAAGAGTTGCTTTGTGCAGTTTGAAGTACCTGGAGGTGTGCTAGCGAAGGGAGAGAGGTGGGAGAGAAGGGGAGGAGTGGATACAGACCTCTGTCCTGAGACCCATGAGTGTGCGCTGGTACAAAGACAGCCTTCTCTGTGGTGAGGATAACTGCGCTTTACCACATTTTCTCCTTTGATTTTCAACCTGGAAAGGTGTCCACTGACAGTACTGTGAACCATTTCTTGATGGGTCGTGTGGTTTCCACAGGAAATGAAGATGAGAATCCATGGAGGGAAAATAATTGAGAGACTTGGGTACTTAACCTGAACTGAAAGAGTAACGGGTGTGGTCAGTGTTTTAAAGCACCTGAATCATAGGCCAGAGCTGTTTGCCATGTGGTCCAGGGAGGTAGGATTAAGATCTGTAGGTTGTTTCCCTCCATTTTGGTAGGGAAAACAGAAAAGTGAATAATCAGTTGAAAAACAGTAGAAAGTCAGTGCTGGGTCTAACATTTTTTGAGCTCCTACTGTGTTTGGGGGCAGTTTTAATTATCTTTATATTGCAAAAGGAGCTAGGGTTCAGAGGAGTTGAGTACGTTGCTTGAGGCGACACAGTAAGTGATGAAACAGGATATGAATCCAGGTCTGGATTTTTTTTCATGTGCCACCCTCTGCTTCACAGTTTAGCGGCCCGATGAAATACTCTAGTAAAGCAAAATGCAACATAACGGGAATATGTAAGGATTGACCAGCTCTGTCAGAGAGAGTCTACCTAGGACATGATATCCGAGCTGGTGTTTTTTGTTTTTAAACCAGGAAATCAGGAAAGGGTGATGGGGACAGAGGAAATAGATGTTAAAAAGCTTAACCTGTTCAGAATCTAAGGAGACGTATGCAGGAGCCAGACCGTAAGGCCCTCAGCCTATGGAGGTTGGATTTTTATCCTGGAAGTCTAGGGGGAAAGCACTGGATAATTTTAAGCAGATTTAATCAGATTTGGATTTCAGGAAGATGACCCAGTACTGGTATAGAGGAAGGAGGGAAAGGGAGAAAAACAGAAGGCAGGGAGACAGAGAGTCGCTGTGATTGTTGAGAGGTGATGAGAGCCCAGACTAAGGCAGGGGCAGTGGGGATGGTGACGGAGACTTGGATTCAGGGGGACTTGGAGTCTGGTTGACACCTGGATGGTGAGGGATGGGACGAGTCTAGGATGTTGCCTGGTTTCTGATAAAGGTGATTGAAAGGGTAGTGGTATATGGAAACCCTGGCTACTCAAGAGTGGTGGAAGCTGAGGATGCAGAGAGGTGTGTCCAGAGTTAAGGTTACAGGGGTCGTTTACCAAATGAAATTTTAAATGCAAATAAATAATTGTGACTTATTTGGTAAACTGTGGGACCGCACCAGATCTTTTGAGGAAAGGCTGAAGAATTCAAGTTACCTGTTTGCTTATGTTAATACTTACTAAATGCTAACCAGTGTGCTAAGCAAAAGGTCCTGGTGCCTGCTTAGAATCCATGGGAGGGACAGACAAGTAAAGAGACCATCACCTTGGGAATCACAAGGTGTTGTAGGTCGTGGAAAGCTTCCAGTTAGGGAATGAAATCTAAGCTGGACTTGAAGAATGAGAAAGAGACAGATAGAAAAAGAAGAGAGAGGAAGATAAGGCATTCTATGCACAGAAAATAGGGTGTGCAAAGGCTCAGTGTTACCAGTGTCACTTCGTCGTTGCCCACTCCTGTCTATGGAGATGTTCATGAGGCAGAGACACTCCTCTGTGCCTAAAAGGATGCTGGATTTTTTCCCCCAGCCTTTGCTTATATGTGCACAAGTTTGTCTATCCTGTGAAATGTGTGTTCACACGTTCTCTTTGTATGTGGTTGTGCCTGTGCTGAGAACACTGCAGGGTGTGTCTGTGCGCGACATCTGGTAACTAACTGGTCCCTCCTCCTCTGACACCTCCCCCCACAACCGCTCCATTCCCCAGGGTTCTGGCCTGGGTCCTCTGCCTGGAGGAGCTCAGGGAAGCCTGGGACTGATGACTGCCTGTGTGTTAAAGATGCCCAGGCTCCAGCTCTGGCCCAAATTCAGAACTGGTTTCCTGATTCCAGACTAGTTAAATGAACACCAGATCTCTCACCTGGATGTCTCAGAAGCATTTTAAATTCAGCACGTTTCATATTGAATTGATTGTCTCTTCCTCACCCACAAATCACTTCCTCAGGTGATGATGCAACCATGTCCCCAGTTGTCAAAGCCAGAAGCCTTGGATGAATCCTTGATTCCCCCTCCCCCCATCATGCCTCAACCAATTTCTCACAACTCTGCCATCACTCTTGCCCTCTGTGATATAGTAAGAAATACATATTTTCATCCACGTTCCTAGGTTCCTGGCTTGCAGCTCTTAAAACTCTTTGGAATTTCGTAAGTGATAAGACATACAAAGATGTAAAGAGACTCTTGTTATTCCTAACCAGCCTCTTTCAACCACACCTGAATTTATGTTAATGAAGTGATTTTTGGAAAGCTCCTAGATAACCACAGGATGGGGGCTGGTTGCTATGTGAACCAACCATGTGATTGGAGGTTGGAACTTCCAGCCCAGGGTGGGGAGAGGGGCTGAAGGTTGGATCACAGTGACCACAGATTTAATCAATTGTGCCTGTGTGATGGGGCCTCCGTTAAAAACCCAAAAGGACAAAGTTTGGAGAGCTGGGTTGGTGAAGAAGAATGTGTCCAGGAGCAAGACACATGCCCGGAAGATAGCGTACCCCGAACTCCACAGGGACAGTTGCTCTTGTGCCTGGGACCCTTGCAGACCTCACCCTGTGTGCCTCTCCATTTGCTGTTCAGTCATACCCTTTAATATCCTTTGTAACAAAGCAGAAATGGTAAGTAGACTTTTCCTGAGTTCTGTGAGCTGCTCTGGCAATTCAATTAAACCCGAGGAGGGGGTTGTGGGAGCCTCCTGTTAACAGCCGGTGGATGAGAAGCGCTGGTGTCAACCTGGACTTGCGACTGGCATCTTAACTGGGGTGGGGGGGGGGCGGGGAGCAGTCTTGTGCGACTGAGTCTTTAGCCTTAGGATCTGGTGCTGTCTCCAGGTAGATGATGTCAGAACTGAGTTAGACCAGAGGACGCTCAGCTGGTGTCGGCATTGCTTGGTGTGAGGAAATCAGCTGCATATCTGGTCACAGAAGTGTTTGATGTGAGTAGTCAGCGTGGAGTAGAGGAAAACAGGTTCCCTATTCCCCCTCTTCCATCTGTTCTCACAGCAGCCGCACTGCTCTTGTAAATCCGACCAGCACACACCTCAGATGAAGTTCGGGGGTGTCTTATTGCCAGGATGAAGTCAAACATCTACCACAGCCTGTAGGCTCATCATGGCCTTGCCTGCCTCTCCAGCTCTGCCCCGTACACTCACAGCCTGGGCTGCCTTTGCTCTGCCCTCTGCCTAGAATACAGCCCCTTTAGCTGGCTTACTACTACTACTCCTGTAGGTTTAGTCTAGATGCTGCCTCCTCTTGGAAGGTGCTCCTATACCGTGATCCCACAACTTGCTCCTACTTCGCGTCTGTCTCACCATTTTGGACTTGGCTGTTTATCCTCTCTAAGAACACAAGCTCTCTGAGAGCAAAGACTGTCTATTCTTTTGGCTGTTAGATCCCAGAACAACCCATATACAGATTAGGTTCTCAGTAAATGTATGTGACGTGAATAAATGAATGGATGGCTTGTAGAATAATTACCACGAGACACTCGGGGCATAGTAAGTTCATCAGGGGCACCGGGATCCTTTGCAGAGGGGCTGGAGGGAAGGAGCATGCCAGACAGGTCATCTGTTTGACTCGTTTATCCTACAAGTATTTAGTGTACGCCAGACCTAGTGTAGGACGCTGGGGATACAGAAGTAGATGAACTGTGCTCTCTGCCCCCTATGGGTTTCAGTCTTGGAGTGGAGACGCACAGAAATAAACAATTGTGACAAAATGGAATAATTGCTGTAAAAGAAATAGGAACAGATCTTGGGGAGGCACAGTAGAGGGCATGCTTAAATCTGCCTGAGAGGGAATTCAGTCTTGAAAGACATTGGGAATTGACTGGACACGAAACAGGAAGAGCTTTGAAGAAAGTGGGATGAAGATCAAAATATGACTCAATTTTACAATGGCCTGTGGATAGGGAGTTGTGTTTCCAAGGATACAGCAGCCCAGAGGTAAAAATTGAGTTGTGATAACAGCCACGACAGAGTTTCTGTTGCCCTGCCTTCTCTGTGGGGTCACCTGCTTCCTCAGATCCTCCCCAGACGTCGTCTGGCGTCTCACAAGTTCTCTGAACCTGGGGTTGATTATGTATTTTGAAATTTCAACTAAATTTTATAAAATAATTTTTAAAAATAGTATAAAATACTCATTATCCATGCCATTAAGCCTTCAAAAACCTTATTTTGAATAGTTTCATAAATTTCTATTACATGGACAAGCTCTAAACAACTTTTTAGTGTTGGACTTGTGGGTTGTTTCCAGTCTTGTGCTACCATCATTCCATGGTGAACAACTGTGTGCAGACATGAATGTCTGGCTTTCCATTTCTTTGGGATGATCTGTATCCCCTACTTTGTGTCACACATTGTCACCTGGGAAGCCCACACAGTGCCATCCAATCTCTGCATGTGAAGGAGACCTTTGTGAGGGTAAGTCACAGCTTCCTCTTCCCCTCTCTCCACTGTGGAGGGAGGGAGTGGGAAGCTGAGGGGACCAGAGACAATATGACCCCCCGCTGCCCTCCATGGGTCCATAATCGCCATAAAACTCTCCTCCATCAGCCCAAACCAGAGTCCCAGTAAAAATGAACTCAATCAAAGTAGCCTTGGAGAGAGAGCATGGGAGAGTCTAGGGACGTGGAAATCTGAACACGGTTTTCTGTTCCTAACTCCAGCCTATCTGCTCTCGTGAGCTTGTGGGCTCCTTGGCCGCAAGAGAGGCCTTGGGCTCTGCTGGAGTCCCGAGAGAGAGAATTACTTAAGAGCTTTGTCCCTGGTGGGCCAGGGGAGTGCTGGGAGGCCAATATGGAGAGGTCTCTGGCAAGACCAGGAAGCTCTGAATCCTGTGAAGAATATGGCCCACAGCCACTGGTGGGCGCTTGAGGGCAGCAGGTGTGGGGTCTTACTGGATTCTTGCTCTGGCCAAGAAGGATGGAACAGGTAAACTGAGCCGTCCCACCCGCTGAGGCAGGGAGTCTGAGGCAAGGGCTTCAGCAGGGGATTGGCATCCTGCTTGTTTCTGCTCAGCCCATTCTAGACAGAGAGACCATTTCACCTTCCAGCACCCACAGAATTTCCAGCAATGGCCAGGCTCTACTCCACAGCAGGTCTCACTCAGGCCTTCTTGAAGAATCAAGGAGCCCTTTCTTACTGCAAGTTTGCTTGGCACAGCGTATGACTGTGACATCAGGTTCCAAGCATAGATGAAATTAGCATTTCTCCCACGTGCTAGCCATGGTCAGCATTTCCAGGAATGTTCAAACAGGGCCCAACTGCCGGAACTGAGTTGCTTTTACACTTACTGTAATGTCTAGGAATACATGCACTCTCGGTAATGCAAGCTCTAACAGGGTTAGCGAAATTTCGGTTGTCCCCCTTTTCCCCAGTGACGTCTCCCAGAAGGGAAAACAGTTGCATTTGGTGATGATCTAGGCTGTGATTAGGTCTGTTTGTTCCATGATGGTCTGTCTGGTCCTTCCTGGTCTATCTTCTACCTCATTCGGGTTGCCAGTCCTGTGTTTATGTCTCTGTCTCATGATGATGGCCATCAGTTTTATAATGGTCTCCATGTCCCACAATGTTGGTCCCTCTGCCACTTAGTTCCCTGAGAGCATTGCTCTATGTCTGAGGCTTTCTGAGTCATGGCCACCAGAGGGCGCCCTTGCACTACTTAAAGTCTGTTGGTTGCCAGTTTACATTCCTTTTTCTGAGTAGTTTTCCAAGGGCCTGGTAAAGAAAAAGCACCTTCTGCTTTGGAGAGGCTAGATTGGTACACAGTAAGTGACCAAAGCTTCTGGAGATTCTTCTCTTGGTCACCTTTGAGCCATAGAATGGTGACACCCAAGTATCTTACTCTATCCCTACCCCAATATCACTCCAAATAAGCATACTTCTTTTCAAAACATGGTTTGGAAACACAGTTTTAAGTAAATCTTTTAGGTCCCACTCTCCTTCCAATCAGATTGTAATCTACAAGCCCCTCTATACAAAAGTCCTGGAGCTTCTGCTTTCCAGGAGAAACCCAGGCCCTGACCACCAAAATGAAGTTTCTGGGGCTTTCCAGCCAGGGAAGGAGTGGTACCAAAGCTCATATATAGTCCTGGGCACCGTATGAAAGAGCCTGGTCTCTCTGTATGTTACTAGAGTTTTGCGCGGGTGAGTGAGGGGCCCTCACCAAACTCTGGAGCTTGGAAGAAAGAGATGGTACAAGGCAGGATCACGTCCAAACAGTCCCAGGTAAGACTACTTGGCCGATTGGGATGCAAGAGATGGATCGAGGTAAGGGTTAGCTGAGAAACCCCAAAATGCAGCTGGAGAAGGGACATAACTTAGTTTGGGTCCCCTGAAAGTAAAACGTGACAAGGACTTGTGGGGAAGGTAGTTGATGGGGAAGGTAATCTGTATTAGATTCCTAGAGTTGTCATAAAAAAGAACCACAAACTTGGTGTCTCGTGACAACAGAAACTTATTCTCTCACAGTTCTGGAGGCTGGAAGTCTGAAATCAAGGGGTTTGTGGGTCATGCTCCCTCTGAAGCCTCTGGAGGAGGATCTTTCCTTGCCTTTCCCAGCTTCTGGTAGCCCCAGCTGTTCCTTGGTTTGCAGCTGCAGCACTTCAGTCTCTGCCCGTGTTGTCATCTGGCATTCTCCTTGTGGTCTGTTTCCAAACATCCCTCTTGTAAGGACACCAGTCATATTGGATCAGGGCTCACCCTATTGACCTCATCTTAATTTGTTTACATCTTCAGAGATCCTATAGCCAAATAAGGTCACATTTCCAGATACCAGGGCTTAGGATTTCAACATATCTTTTGGGAGGGACACAATCAGCCCATAATATGCTCCAAGAAGCAGAAGTGAATGGAGACAAGGAAGGGAGGAAAGCCTACAATGCAATCTATGGTATTAAGCTGGTCGTTTCCATTCCACTGAGTATCTTCTAAGGAACTGTGTAAAATACCCCTGAGGATTCTCCCGCTGAAAGACTTGAAGGCTGGGACATTGAACCAGTTCTCCCGTTGGTTGAAGAATTTCTTAGGAGGTTAACTTCCTCGTACTTACAGGCTGCATCTACAGGTGGGCTGAGCGTACTTCGCCAGCTGATGAGGAGAGCTTGCAGTGGGTTGTGAACCCTGTGCCCGGAGCTGTCCACCACAGCTGTGCTGAAGTCGGGAAGGTTATGGGCTATGGCACAGGGAACAAAAAGTGTCTGTGAAGGTGCACCCTTTGTATCACTCAGATCTGCTCATGACCCACAATAAGTCCACTCTGTCATTGACTCTTAAAGGCGGTGGTCAGTTGCAAGCTGTGTTAAAAAAAAAAAAACTTTCAACAGGAGAGTCAGTGGAATATAGTTCCCCTGCTGTGGTTGCTCCTAAGCCACTATTAATATTCATCATCTCCTTCCCAAAACCCAGCAACCAACGCTGGTCTGGATTGCTTGTCCTGAGGGTCTGAGCCCTTGGCTTCTTTGCTGTTATCAGGCTTTGTTGGCTGTGATTGCCTAGTCACTGTCATCACCAGGCCTGAAAGCACCAAGAGCCACTCCAGCACCCAGGTGTCAGGTGAATCCTCCCTGATCCCCTTATGCAGAATATCCTTACCTCTTCTGGACAGTCAGGGATGATTGCTCCCTCCAATATGATAACTCTCTTTTTTGCCTCATGGTCCATTGGCATGAGGAGCCCAAAGTGGAAAGCTTCCCATGTTAACCAGTGGAAGATGTCCCCCACAGGATCAGGTCCTCTAATATAACAGAGCCAGTCGTAGAAATGGCAAACAGTTTCTGCGAGGAGGTCCCCGGGGTGATGATGAAAGGGGTCAATTCTACTTCACCCCTTGGCTTCTTGGCCCTGTGTATTCTAACTACCGGGGACATAGCGCTATATATCGGCTGATAGCTTAATACATATACTGCATCCTGGAGGACAGTGTCCTCATCCACAGGGTGTCATCCTAAAGCTGGCTCCTTAGCTGAGCCTTTAAAAGGGCATTCCCACTTTCTACCCTCTGCTTCCAGGTAATGAAGTATATGGTGAGACCCCTTGTTTTACAGAACCATTGTCACAGTCCTTTACCATAATACACACCCTTCAGCTGAGATTTCACTCTACAGGATCCCAGGTTGATAATGAGACATTCTGTAAGTCACTGGAGAAACGCTACAGCATGGAAGATAAATCCATATTCAGAAAAGCTTTCAGTTCCAGTAAGGAGAAGAAGTCTGATGCAGTCAGCCTGCCAAGCGCTGGGGTGGTCTCCTCAAGGAGTGACACCATGATGAGGATCGAGCCCCTGCGACGAGCATTCAGTAGCAGCAGTAGGTATCAATAAATCAGCCTTGGTGAGAGGAGTCCCTGTCCTTGGGCCTATGCAGAGCTTCCGTCTCTGCCACCTTCCCACTCTGTTCGTGGGCCCAAGCACTCACTTGGTTGAGGATAGAAACCAACTGATATCCACCAAACACGTCATTCTGTGTACCTGGTTGTTGAGGGCCTCCTCTTCTGCAGCAGATGCTTTCTGATGAGCAGTGACTTGAGACTCAAAGATCTGCCCAGTCTGATGCCTCTCCTATTAGTCCATCCACACGCCTTTCCCCCAGACTTCCTTCTCCAGTATTCCAGTCTTCCTTCATCCAGGCCTCTGACCAACCAGTTGAGTTATTCTCCACTGCTCAGAAGTCCATGTATATTCTCACCTCAGGCCACGCCTCCCTACATGCTAAGTTGATGGCCAAGTGTACTGCCCACGAGGAGGGTTTCCCTCACCACTCACCTTTAGCACTTGTCCCCAGTGGGTGTGCGGTATGGCTGCAGTTCATTTTTGGTTTGTACCATTGTGTCAAGCCAACCCATCCATGTGCCAGGTTCAAATTTTTTTCCTCCTACAGCTGTGGTGGTCGGGAACCCCCCACATGCATAAACGTGAGCTGAGGGAGCAGGTTGGTGCAACAGGGGTATATAAACCACCTTTCCATTCAGCTTACTTGTGCCCTCTGAGCCTGACCTAAAAGTACCAGTGTCATCCATCATACAATGAATCATCCTTTCAAGACTGGTGAACTAGTGAACATAATCACCCAGTTCATGACTGGGCCAACTTATGACTGGTGGCCCAGACTGCAATGGGCATTTCTAGTCATACAGTGTCTTGATGTCCCATTTTCAGGTCTTTGCAGGTTGTACTTGGGCCTGGTAGCACACCGTGAGCTGCTTTTTCAAATGAGTAGTTCTGTGCTGCAGAACGCATGGCTTAGCTCTCAAACCTGAAAGCTCTCCTTTTGGAACTTCCCACAGACTCCATCCACACAGGGTTCCCATCTAACACAGAGGCCTCTGGCACTGTTGGACTTTCAGGTCATAGAACTCAAGAGTCAGGGCAGCTGGGACCTCAGCTTGAACCTGCTGAAGATGCCTTTCTTGCTTTTAGAACTAAAAGAGATAGTGGGTTCTCTGGTCTCATGTAATAAATTCATTCCCACATACTTACCTCCCCGAGCCCCCCGACACTCAGTAAACTGCCAACGTAGTTCTTTTCTCAGGGTGGGTTCTCCAGAGCCAGACTCTGAAGTGAATACTTACGTACAAGTGATTTATTAAGGAAGTGCCCTAGTGGTGTGATGGTAAATGATTAACAACTGGCTCTTTGGAAAGAAAGCCTTGATTTGTAGCATTTGCCCATTTCCATGAATACTCCGTGGTGAATGTTCCCACCATGGCCAATGCTAACAATTGGCCCTTGGTTCTGGTCAGCTCCAGCACGCTGCTGAAATGCCTCTGCAGGAGACAAGGAAAGGAGTGGGTGCAGGAGGACAAGGAAGTAAAGCAAGAATGTGATCTCAGAGACCGCAGGGAGGCTCCGGAGTACAAGTTACACCTCCGTGTTGCACGTGCCCAAGGCAAGGATGCTGCACTTTCATACGCCTGCACCTAAAAGGCGTTAGGCAAGGGCCACCCAGGGTGGAAGTAAATTCCTAGGTACCTATGGCTCTTTGTGTAGCTTCATAGTAGGAAGGCAGTCCTCTGAGGAAGAGGTGCAGGAGTTGGATTTTAGAAGCAAGAGTAGATAAAAGCTGTTGGTGAAAGTGAAAGGTGGGCAGGACACACATAGGAATAGGAAAAAGGGACCCAAAAGGATCGGAGCAAAGCACCAATGTTGTCCTCTACACACCTCACTGCAGGGCCATCACCGTATCCAGGCTTTAGGGAGTGATCGCAGCAAGTGTATCAGACCAGCTCCAGTTGCCCTTGCCTGAGCCTTCAATCCCGAATCACGGGAGAGTGCTCCCAGGTCCGTAAGTTCTCCCCTATCTAACGTTATATTCCAATCTCCCCACCCGAGTCCCAGCCCAACACCCTCAAGTTCTGCTCCCACATAGGCTCTCCATGGGCCTACCACTGTGTATCAGACAGGATTCAAGCAGAGGAGAACCCACTCTCCAAAAGAGGACAGAGACCTTTGTCTGTCTTTGAGTGATATCCCTTCTAGCTGAGTCACATGCCCCTTTTGATATCCTGGAACTTAAAAATCCTGAAATTAAATTACTATTTACACGTCTAGTATTAGATGGTAAGGGAATGGGAGAGGTGAAGGAAAAATATCGCTTCATATATACACAAACATATTCATATCAGGAGAGGAAGAGCTCTTTCTACCAGCAACGGAGCCTCAGCATAAATTAGGGGTTCAAGGCCCCCACCTTCATCAAAATCTGCTCATGTGTCCTCATCCCAATTTTCAGGTCCTACCCATCCCCAATCTCTTTAACAAGACTCTGAGTGGTTGAGAATATAATTTGCATTATACTCTCAACCACCCAGGGGATTAGTCTCTTGATTTGGGTTTGGTTTTCAGGAATCTTGGCCCTGAAGCTACAAAAAAATAACAGCTTCTGTCAGGGCAACTAGAGAAGACTTTATATCCCTTACCAGGAAGAAGACCTTGAACTAAGAATTTAAAACACTGACCTTATCATTTTTTCCCAGGTTCTCCATCTGCGCATAAAAGCAAATGATCAACCCCATTATACTCTTTATTTTCACTAAAATGTTCTATGGCAGCAACTACTTGGTCATCCAAAGCCTTGCCTTCTATAGGCATTTGATTACAAATGTCTTTAGATTATAATTTGAGTAACTGTTGCGCTCTTGCATGCTATGTTTTACCATTGTCCCCTTTGCCTATGGAAATAGGGTTGTTAATAATTTAAAATCTAATCAGATCCAATTCTGGGTAATCCAAAACCAATTCAGAGACCCCATCCTGGAACCACTTCCCCCATACCATTTGATTCAGTCAGGGGTCAATCAGAGACACAGAACAACTATGAGTGATAAGGAGTAAGGAGTTCACTATATGCATTAGAGCTGACGGAATCACAGGCGCTGGTGGAGCAGTCTTGAAGAAGCTGAAGGGGAGATTTGGCAAGAGCTGGAGGAGCCACCAGCCTGGACGCTGTCCCGTGCCATCAATACCAATCAGCAACAGCTTGTGGAGCTGCCACAGTGCCTGGCCCTGCACAGACCTTCAGAGCATGTGTGTGCATGCCCATGTGTACATACACACACACACGCACACACACACACACACACACACATATGCACACAGGCTGCTGCTTCTCTTCTGCCTCCAAATCTCACACAAACTGTTTCTTGGGGCCATTGTAACACAGAACCAGACAGGGAGGGATGTTTTGGAAAACATAGTTCCAGCTTAGCTAATTTGACACAGTACAAAGCTACTATGTACGTAAAGGCCAGATCTTTGGAAGGCTGAACCAGGAAGCAAGAGTGAGAGAGTGGAAAGAGTGATGCAAGAAAATGAGAAAAAAAGAGAGAGAGAGAGTGCCTTATTGAGCTAGTTACCTCTGTAGCAACCAAGGCTTACTCTTGCAAGGACTCCATGAAGAACCATGTAGAAAGGCCAACCACCAGTTCTCCATTAACTGGGTGTTGGCCTTGGAATAACTCTCTTATACTTCCAGGCAGCACCTGTGGCTGTCCATGCACTGTGTTTCCTTCAAAGAAATTCCTGAGCCAGAAAAGCGGAAACACTGTGGCAGGTTCTTTAGGTGGGATGCTGGTAGTATGCACAGAACTCTCCACCACAGCTGTACTGAAATCAGATGGATCTGGGGAGGGGGCACAAGGCACCACCAGCATTTGCTGCAGAGGGCTTGACTCCAAGAGCATTTATTGTCATAGCAACCCAGGTATCACTCACGTCTGGGAAGGAAGAAACCTACACAGGGCCTCAGGGAGATTTGGAAGCAAAGGCAAGGTTTGAGCTCAGGGTTCCTACGCCCAGGCCAGAAGGTACTTTCTGAAGTTCTGCAATCTAAAGCATGTGTTACCAAAGGGAGAGGATTAAGTGATACACACTTTTAACAGTAGAGGTGGTTGATACCACCAGTGCTGAAGGGGGCTAGGATTCTGGAGTTCTCTGCCCAGGTAAGTAGAGTTTGCTAAGGTCTTGGCCCAGAAGCCAGCACCTTCAACTGCGGTGGGACCAGGCACAGTGCCCTGGGCTGACCAAAGCTACTAGTGGTGCCTCCATTGGCCACTTCTGAGCCAAGAGCGCTTGTCCTACAACCCCACCTGCACTCCAAGGCAGTGATGCACAAAGGGATCTTTGCATATCAGCGTTTCTTCAGGGGAATGCACAGGTTCCCACCTCCACTGCCCTGCCCTTTGGGCCCATTCCAAACTCCACTGGAAATCACATTTAAATCTGAAATTCAGTCAGTGGAATCTTTTTAGCAGGAGCAGCCAATGTCATTGATGTTGCTGAGTTACAAGCAACATCTAACTCAAGCTGGGACTCTTAGCCCCTTTGCAGGCTAAGTTGGGGTCTAACTCAAGCTGGGACTCTTAGCCCCTTTGCAGGACATTTGGTCCTGTCAGAAACATCCATGAGCATATTTGGTCCCTGCCAAATGGTTTTGGACAGGACCAAATATCAAGGACCTTTTGGCGTAGACCAAAAGTCTCCATGGACATTTTGGACAGGACCAAATATGACAAAATATCAAGGACCATTTGGTGTGGACCAAATCTCTCATGGATGTTTTTGACAGGACCAAATGTCTGTTAACACGTCGCCCAGCTCTGAAGGCAGTATCCAGAGAAGCCTTCTGCAAACTGTGAGAGGGGCTGCTTTAAAGGTATGATATTACTTTATAGATGTGAGTTCTAATGGGGGCAAGTCGGCTCAATGTCCAGGGCCAATAAGGCAATCTAGTTGGCTGGTCTGAACCCAAGGGAGAGGCCAGGGGCCAGTGACAAAGCTTCTTTTGCGTCTGACTCTGCACCCAAACTGTGAGCCAGTCAAGGGAGGAGTCCATGTCACATTCTCAGTGCCCACCCCAAGATCTGGCAAATCAGAGCAAGTTGCCACCTTGCTTAAAATCCTTCGATGACTTCCCATCCTAGACTTCTGGTCTAGGATATAGACCAGAATCTTCATGGCTTTCAAGGACCTGCATCACTTGCCTCCAGACCTCTACATCAGCTGCATTTCCCTCCACCACCAACCTTGGGCCATGGATTCCAGGTCCAGTGTTACCCTTTCTTTTTCTTAAACTTACAATATTTCTTTCCACTTCAGGGCCTTTACTCACGCTGGGCTCTGTGCCCGAAATGTTCTCATCCCCAACGTTACCTAATTAACTTATGTTAATCATTCAGATCCCAGCTCAAATGTTACTTCCTCAGGAAAGCCTTTTTGCATCCCATCAGACTAGACCAATTCCCTGAATCCCACCTTCCTGCACTTACATTCTCAGAGCATTCGCTACTTTATCATAGCTTTTTAATACAATTTGTAATTATGTATTTGAATACAAATGCCATAGTAATAAAGCTCAGGTAAGCAAAAATACAACTTTCCTTCTCTTTTCCTCTTACAAACAGCTCTTTAATACTCGTTTCTACCAATGACAAAATTTAATCTTGCCAATTCAGGGTAAACTCAGGCTCTTCTGGAAGTTGCTCAATCTTGCTTCGGTGAATAGTCAATTCAGGATTCTCCTCCTACACAGAAAAGAGTAAACGTAGCAGGTCTGAGAAGGTGTGCTTGCAAGGTTGGCCCTTGGCTAGCATCTGGGAATTTGAATTTCAGGAGGGTTTCCCCCATTTCCTGATAAAAATGGCTCACTGTGCCTAATATGTTTATAAAAAATATGGTTTATGCTTTCTTTGGGGATTCCAACTTTTGGCATGTGCTAGGTAAAGGGTGCCTAAGCAACCAGCCCCCAGTAAAGCCCCTGGGCATTGAGTCTTCAATGAGCTTCTCCGGTAGACAGCATTTCACAGACGTCACAACTTGTTGCTGGGGCATTTAGCCTGTCCTGTGTGACTCCACTGGGAGAGGACCCTGGGGAAGCTCATGCCTGGTTTCCTCCAGGCTTCATCCCATGTGTCTTTTTTCTCTGCTGATTTTGCTTTGCATCTGGGCAGGAAAGGACTAACTTAGCAGGCCTGGGTTGCTCAAACCTTACACATTCCAAAGAAAGGTTTGTCTTCAGGACTGGTCCTTAGCCTGGCTTCTGGGAGATAACCTCTGGCCCCTTAGAATATTCTGCGTGATAAGAGGCTTTGGGCCATGCTGCACCAGTTTGACCAGATAAGTTTATCCTAAGAAAATGATTTATGT
The DNA here is from genome assembly GCF_009873245.2 of Balaenoptera musculus. Lineage (NCBI taxonomy): Eukaryota > Metazoa > Chordata > Mammalia > Artiodactyla > Balaenopteridae > Balaenoptera > Balaenoptera musculus. The sequence continues at coordinate 61,758,882 of NC_045792.1, forward strand.
AGTAAACTCTTTCTGCTCTGGGGAGGCAGGGAAATTGTCATGGTAGCTGAGGTCAGTCATACAGGCATGGCACATCAATATGACTTACCCTCCATCATAAACCTTGGACACCAAGGCTTGGGTGCGATTCCCTCATTGGCAACATTGTTGCTGGGAGAATCACGTGTTCTCATGTGACTCCACAGGGAGGAGTCACCTGGAAGCTTGCACGTGATTTCTCTTGCTTTGCCCCAAAGCCTTTTCTCTTGGCTGATTTTAATCTGAATCCTCTCGCTGTAATAGACCATAACCAGGAGGATAAGAGCTTCTCTGAGCCCTGCCAAGTCCTAGTGAATCATTGAGCCTAAGGGTGGTCTTTTGGACACTGACATAGTATCCTTTCCCTATAATAAATGATAGCAATGAGTTACAACTATATAATGAACCCTGTGAGTTCTCTTAGCAAGTCATCAAACCTGGGGGTGGTCTTGGGGATCCCTGTTATTCTCCATCGCCCTTCTTTCCTAAACTCCTGAGAGAGAGGGGTTTCTGTATCATCCTATCTTCTAGGGAAAGGAAGGTATCTGATCTGTGATCATCTCTGTAAGAACTAACTTGTCTCATCTGGTTCTTGTTGCCACACCTGCCAACTTTGTTCATGTTTGCCATCCCACTGTAACCTCTCTGGTCGTCTGGCCCATGTACTCCGCATCCTCCTCACGCAAACATTTAAGCCCGTTTGGGTCTACCAGCCCTCTTAGCCCTTTCATTTCCCTTATAGGAATCCCAGAACTTTCCATGGCATTTTCTGGCACCATATTAAGGAAAAGAAACTCCGGGAGGCCCCTGGCTTCAAGACCATTAGTCTTGAATCAGCCATTGTTGATGTTCCCACCTCTGGCAATGAATGCTGGGAGCAGGGTATCTGTTTCCTATGCACTAGGCTTCCCACAAATTTCACTGGGTTTCTGTTTCCCCAGCTCTCTATATTATTCCGCCTTGGATTATTTACATCACTATAAATATTTGTGGCTCAGAAAGAATGTAATGTTCTTTCTAAAGTTATCTAGCTAACTTGCTCTTAATATTCAAACTAACTGCCCATCTATTTTCAGATTTAAGTTTTGAAAATTCTCAATCATTGATGCATTAATTTAAGAGCACTCACAATTATCATAAATATTGCAACATTGAGTCATGCGATTATAAATATATATGGCAGAATTTTAACCTATAAAGCACATGAAGTGATTTTTCCTCCAAGTTCTGCCTAGAATGTTTGTCTATATTTGAAAGTGAATATTCAGATGTTAATAATAAATCCAAACAAGGTGCCTTCTTCGCACTCTGGAGGTTGTATGCAAGTTAGAGGTGACGGGAACACCCACAGTCACATGATTATTGATCATTCACAAGTTCAGGGTTGCCAGATATGGCATTTGGTGTCCTGGCCTCCAACAAAGCTGGAGCCAAATTGGAGTCTGTACATAGTTTCTATCACTGCTTTTTCTAGTGAGAATAAAACAAAAAACAAAAAGCAGAGCAAGAACAACAAAGTATATAGACACATATTTTTCCCAAACCTTTTCTTTCTAATACCAGACCCTGAACTCCTGACACTCAACACACCTTTTCATTGCATAGTCAGCTCTTGCAGTTGCTCTTAGAATCGCTACCAGAAATTTAAAGAGCATTTTTGTTGTTGCTGTTGTTGGTTTGTTTACTTGTTTTGGAGCTTCAGAGTTGAACATTGACACTGACCCTATCTTTTCACAGCCAGCCCTGCCTGGCCCCTTGCTCAGGCTTCCAAATAGCCCACAGCAGGCTTCTCCCACATTCAGTGAGAACCAGAGCTCTCAAGTGTGGGATTACTTACCTGGGGAGATGTAAAGGCCTGTTCCTGCCTTAGACAGTGGAGTCGGGGACACTAAGAAAAATTACCTGTCCATTTGTGTGGACTTCTTAGATCTCTATCCCCACCCCTTTCTTCATTTACAGAAAGCCCGGAGGACTCAGAGTAGGTTGACGGGGTGCTCATGTGAAGATGTTCCTGCCATTGTGCCCATTTGGGATGGAGAGGAAGGGGCTGGTGGTTGATGGGGGAGGTTGTCATGTAGAGGTTGTTCAGCTGGGCCTGTGAAGGTGAAGCCACCACTCTGTGAGTGTGAGAGTGGGGATGGCCCATCATATCAGCAAGATCATTCAAAGTGCCAGTCACCTGGAGACGAGGCCCAACTCTCTGAAATGGACATCTTCACCTCTTGACCTTGGGCATGTTGGTGTCAGGATGACTAGGGAAGAAGTCTTGTAAGAGAGTCTACCTTTTGGAATCGGAATATAGATATCTACAGATGGCCAGAGGAATGGCACAGGGCCCCTGCATTTATGCATTTCATGTGATGGCTCTGCTTACTTTCCCGTAGTTGTTTCTCTAAAATTAGTGATGTCATTAAAGATCTAGCCTGTTCTAGATCTGAGAACATGGGGACTGTGTCCACCAGGGCCAGATTGTTAAAAGAGGAGCATTGCCTCTTAGGGTGACATGGGGGTAGCAATGGGAACAGAAACTGAAGGGAGAGGATGAAACTTCAAGGCGCAGTGGAGAGTGCACCTGGTTCTAGCCAACAGGACTTTCTTCCAGAGTTTTACTTTGGAGAGTATGGAACTTGTTTTAGGATAGGGAGTGGTTGCCCTTCATAGCTTTCCATCTCTGTTACAGCAGAGAATTTTTCCTTCCAGGTTTGTTCTCTGGGGACATAGACTCCCAGGTCCCTGTTCCTCATTTTGCCATGGTGGACCCTTGGTCCTGGGTCCTCTTTTGGATTTCTCTGCTGCTTGTTTGCTCTCCCAGAAATGCGCTGGACAGTTTGGCCTTGCATGGCTGAGGGATTCCACCTTACTGGAGGGTAGCCAGGACCCTAGTTCCAGGACCACTTGTCCAGACACTTCTTCACAGATAGTCCCAAGCCCTCCAGCCTTTGAAGGTTCACTTTTCTTTAAAATGCAATAGACTATTTCCAACCTATCTCCTTTTATTTGGGGAAGTCTAGTATGCCCTCCCTAATATGCCCAAGGATTTCCAGGAAGGGGTGTGTTCTCCTGGTCTCCTTTGCCTTTGCATCCCTGCTCCTAACTTAATTCTTAATCTCCAGCCAACTGCTTGGCTTGCTGTCCTTCTTCTCCACTTTGTCTCACGTGTGGATGGTGCGCTGCCTTCTGCATTGTCCAAGCATCATTTCGACAAGGTGATGGTGCATACATAATCAGACTTCTACTGAAGGCCTGGAGATAACAACGCAGCACCACAGAGCAGGAACCAACTTAAAATAGCATGTTAGACATCTTTGTTCTTCAGGTGCCTTGGTCATCCCTGCCTAGGAATTTCTCATCAGCTACGTTCCCTCTTAGACTCTAGCCTTCTGCCATTCACCCTCTCTTCCTACCCAAGCCTTTCTCCTGTATTCTCTCTCTCCAGACTTATTCCTCCCACCCATTATTTAACTACCATACAACAACACCTACGTTCCTAATGCTTTACTGTGCAGGGCAATTGAGTAGGCTTGTTGCAACTCTTCTATGCAGACTAGTTGAGACCCTTCCTCTCATAACCAAAGGCCCATTAATCAGCTTTCAAGGAAAAAGCACCAGCTCCTCTGAGATGAATTCTGCCTGCCTGGTTATCTATGGTATAAAACAACAACCATTTCATAATGCTCACAGGTTCTCTGGGTCAGGTGAGGGCATGGCAAGGATGACTTGTCTCTCCTCCACGATGTCTGGGGCCTCAGCTGGGAAGACTCAAGCAGCAGGGGATGACTTGAAGGGCTAGAGGATGTAATCTTCTGAAGGCTTCTTCACTCATGTGTCTGGTGCCTAGTTGTGGTGACTTGAGGGCTAGGTCAGCTGAGACTGTCAACAGAAGCATCTACATGTGACTTTTGCTTATAGCTTAGGCTTCCTGACAACATGGCAGCCACATGGAAGTCAGACTTCTTACACGGTGGCTCAGGGCTCCAATGAACAAGGGAACACTGGAAGGCCTTTTATTACATAACCTCAGAAGTCACATAAGCATCCAGAATCAAGGCAAGGTAACATAGATTTTACTTCTCAATGAGAGGAATGTCAAAGATTTTGTGACCATGCTTTAAGACTGCTGCACAGCTCCCTCCCACAGAATGCTGACACACAGCTCCTGGCATTGGTAAGGGTCAAGGGCCCTTCCTCTGGGGCTCTGTTAGGCTCTTCCATCTGCCTAGCCCAGGGTTCCTCCAGGATGTCTGGGATGTAGCTTCCCTACAACTTTCAGCCCTGGTTCAGGACACCTGGCTTTGGGCTTCTTATTTGTACTTCTTCTTTGGGTGTCAGGATTGGGAGATGGAGGTCTGGGAGTCCAGTACACCTGCTCTTGGCTCTTACGGCTATAGAACTCTTGTCTTTTGTCAACAACCTGGTTCCCTGGGGGGTAGAGTCTGTGTTTATTATTACTACCTCCAGGGGCTTCCCCAAGGCAGGCTACAGGGGCCTGGTAGTCACATGGGTTGGAGTGGGTGATGCCGCTGGAGCGGGTCCTCTCTTATTGTGGGAGTCCCTTCTGAGGTCCTCTTGCCCTTCCATCAGTCCTTTGGAGAAAAGACACCTTTGGAGGCTTGTCTTATAACATATGGGTCAGAAGCAGTGGCTTCTGGTTCTGCAGTGTTTGTGGGAGGCCCCACAAACTCCGCATGTTCTCCAGATAGGGAAGTTCAGCCATCACCCCTACCCAAACAGTGAAATAAGCCTTCACAGAGTTGCAACAAGTTGATTTTGGAGTCCCAATCCACCACTCCTGAGGTTATGGGTGTGCCAAGAGTCTCACCATCAAGATGTGGCTCAGAAGCAGTAGTTCTGTTTGGGGGGGCAGAGCATGCAGGTCAGTCTGTAAACCCCAAAGGGGGTAACAGTGGCTGCTTGCTGCATACAGCGTTCTGCTGAGCACCCGGCCCTTGGCAAATCTGCTTAATGATGCTTTGGGGGCAGGTCTGAGTGCGTGGCAAATTTCAGAGCTATAGGGACCAGCAAGTTATGTAAGTGAGAGAAGCTGGCTGGCTGGGGCCTGACGCTGATGGGAGAACACACAACCCCCCGTAAGGACAGCAGCCACTTCTCTGCTCTGTACCTGCCGTGCTGAAGGCAGGCCTAGAGTTGCCAGATTTTCTTAGTTTTCAAGACAGAACAAAATCCCAGTCTATTAAATCTCCCAATCTGTGTGCTGTTAATGAAAAAAAGAAAAAAACCTGCTTGGGATAAACGAAAACACATTTGTGAGCGGGACCCAACAGAGGCTCTGCCAGCTGCAAGCCTTGTGACCCACAGGGTTAACAGGTAAGGCTAGTTCCATGGGAGTTGACCCTGATCCTTGGATTAGTGTAGCTCAGGCCCTACCGCCCTGCCCTCCACCTCCAGGGAACCTTGGAACCTCCACCCGGGCCTTGCTCTCAGCGTGTTAGCGCAGCCACCGCACAACAGCGGCATAGGAAGGCCCTTCTTAGGCTTCCGCGACCTCGGCAATAAGATTATATCTGTAAATCCCCGCAGGCAGCAGCCCAGGGTGGGGGAAGGGAAGGGAAAGAGGGGCGGGGCAGACCGACCGCCAGGCCGACTCACTTACCCCAGACCGCCCCACCCAGCGGGCCCCTCTCCCATAGACCTTCCTCCCTGGGCCACCCTCAGCCAGGTGTAGACGAAGTTAAGCCAACACAGCTGGGTTTTTTTTTTTTCCCCCCAAAGGATTTTGGTAGTAATGAAGGGGAAAGCACAAAGGAAAACAAACAGAAAGTGATGGCTTGGAAGTGGGAGTGTTTACAGAGCTTGGTCCTCGGAACCCAAGGGGGCCACAATATGCCAGGGGAATCTGGCGGGGGAAGAGGGAGGGAGAAGTGGATTTTCACTCGGTTAAGGAGGCGGCTGAGTCTCGACAGTTTTAGGAAGGGGGCACTCCAGTCGTTAAAGGATTTCCCTGCTGGGGGGATGGGGGCGGGGAGACGGCGGGAATCTTTGAAATTCTAGGATGGGTATTCCCATTCCTGAGAAGGGGGGCACTTGGCCGTGGCAGGTTGGAGGGGGTGAATGGGAAAGGCGGGGGCATCTTCGTCCAGGGTGCCTGTGTTATTGGGCGTTTATCCCGGACTCCTACGCCAGCAGGAGACAGTAAGCCTCTTAGTCCCGGTCCCGGGAAGGTTTGAAAACAGCGGTGCCCTAGTGAAGCCGGAAAAGATGGAAAGGTTGCTATGGCGACGTGGGGCACACATCGGAAATAAATAAATAAGCAGTCCAGGCTGCAGCAGCCGCGCCCCCGCGGGACTCGTGCGCGGGGGAGGGGGCCCCCGCGGGCCCGGGTCCCCGCAGCCCGCTCGTCCCCGCCATTGGCAGAGCCGGAGGGGGGGTCACCCCCCCCCCGGGGGTGGGGGCGAATGGTACAGTCCTCCGCCCGCGCCCTGGCCGGGCCCGCAGCTAGCAAGCGAGCTCAGAGCCCAGCGCCGCTGCCGCCGCTGCCAGCGTAGCCCGGAGCAGAGTCGTGAGGCGGAGATGGAGGGAGTCAGCAGCCACCGGACCCTGTCTTACAGCCGCTGGAGCTACGACAGGTAGGGCGGGCGCCTGGAGGATGGGCTCCGCCAGGACCTCCGCGTGCCCCTGCGTGGGCGCCCTCCGACGCTCGCACTTTTGCGGGAGAAGCCGGCCCTCTGAGGGTGAGAGCGGGCGCTCACGCCCAGACCCCCCAGGGTGTACTCGGACCCTCGAGCGTCCGGGACATCGGTACCGAGAGCCTCGGATGTCCGAACCTGGAGCCGAGCGACAGTGTCCTCACACCCGCGGGGCAGAGCTGTCAGAGGAGGGCACCGGGGCACTGGGACCCGCGAGCTGGCTGCCGCCTCCCACCCTCCCCCATTCCCACCCCGGCTATCCTGCGGGTGTCGATCGGCTCTGGAACAGAGCAAAAGAGCTTGGAGGGACTGCGGGGCGGGGTGGGGCGAGGAGGGGCGCCCCTCAAGTCCAGGCCGCGCCCCCGTTTGGCACCGCCGCCTCTGCCTGGGTCTGCACCCCGCGGGGCCCTCGGCGGGGACAGGGCTAGCCCAGGGCAGAGTGCCCTGGGTCGCTGTCCGGGACCTGCGAGTCGCTGCCTGCTGGGCGGAGCTGGATGGCAGCCCGAGGCCGGCTGTCGGGGCGCCAGGAGCGGCACCGGCGCCCGCCGGGTTGCCAGGCTCCGTGCCAGCCCCGCGGGGATGCAAATCGGCTGCCGGCGCGTGGGCGGTTTGGAGCAGCGCTCCCCACGCACTAGTTCTGGAGGAAGGGATTATGCATCCTTACTGATGAAATGAGAAAAAGAAGGACAACGGAATGAGTCGGTCATAACACAGAGTAGATTTATTCTGAGATTTTGTCCTTTCTACCTTTTTTCGGTGTGTTAAATAACACCCCTCTTTTTAAAATGAGGTCATGATGATAGTAAATAGATTTTTGATGTTGTTGATGTTGTTGTTAAAGTCCGTAACCCCACGTCAGTCTCCAGGATTCTGAAGTTAAATGTTCTGATCCATGACCCTAAATGGTGAGGGCTGGAAGAGAAACTTCATTAGCCGGGCCGCTCTCACCTCCCTGAAGTCTTGCTTCCTGCCGTCCTCCTCTTCCCTCTGCTTAAAACCTTCCTGCATCTCTGACAGCCCTTGTTTTTAGAGATTCAGAGAAACAGGTGTCCCTCCTGCCCCAGGCTAATTCCCCTGGGACCCCTCCTTACCCTCCCTCCCTGGGTCTCGCCTCCCACTGACCCCATCTCTCTTCTCCATCTTCACCTTCCCCTCTTTACTGGCCATCTCCCCTCTGCCTGTAAACCTTTTCGAATCTGTCTTGTCTCCCTCGGCAAGATGGGTGCAACTGGATCACCTCTTTCTTTGCTTTCATTGCCTTCTTTAAGGAAAAATATCAGTTTGATTCTGTTTCCTCATCAACCCTTCATTGCACAATCCTAGCAATCAGCCTGCAGTCTGCCTCACAATTCCAGTGAACTTGCTCTTTTGAAAAGCAGTGCTCTTTATGGAGAGGAACTCTAAAATGATTGGTATATTAACCTTAAAAGAACGAAACCTGAGACTTCCCTGGTGGCACAGTGGTTAAGAATCCGCCTGCCAATGCAGGGAAAACGGGTTCGAGCCCTTGTCAGGGAAGATCCCACATGCCGCGGAGCAACTAAGCCCGTGAGCCACAACTACTGAGCCTACGTGCCGCAACTACTGAAGCCCGCGTGCCTAGAGCCCGTGCTCCGCAACAAGAGAAGCCACCGCAGTGAAAAGACCGCGCACCGCAACGGAGAGTAGCCCCCGCTCACCGCGACTAGAGAAAGCCCGTGCACAGCAACGAAGACAAAAATAAATAAATAAATAAAATTTAAAAAAAAGCAACGAAACCTTCGAGCCTGTGTTCAGATCCTAAATCACACATTTATTCACTTAATCAAACATGTATTGAGTGCAAACTATGTGCTGGGCCCTAGAGGTACAAGATAAAACTACATTAATTCCTTCCCCCACATGAGCTCACAGTCTAGATTCTAGTAGAAATACATGGTAGCATATACCAAAGGTCTAAAACATACATGGGAAGAAATTTTTAAATTGAGATAATTCTATATAGAACTAAACTTTTTTCCCCCCTGCATAAACAAACAAAAGTAGCAAGACTCTGGAATTAGACAACCTGGATTCAAATCCTGATTCCACCTAGCTAACCTTGAACAAATTACTTTTCCTCTCTAGACTTGTTTCTTCATCTGTAAAATGGGGAAGTATCATGAGTATTAGATGGGGTAATAAATATAAAGGGCTTAGCCTTCTGCCTGAGACATAGTAATAAGTGGTACCTATTTCTGTTTTATTAATAAATACTATAAATATCTCTTGGGAACCCTGGTTTTCCATAGAAACTCAGTTTGAAAATCATTGTTCTCCTTTTTAGACCCTTAAGTATAGATATTTCCAGGGGTTCTGTCCTCAGAACTCTGTTCTTCTCACCCTGACAACCTCACTTTGGGAGCTGTGAGAAGAAAACAGTTTCCCTGGCCTTGGTCCAAACTAACTGAATCTGATTGTCCAGGAATGGGACCTTGGAATCAGTATTTGTGTAAAACTTCCCAGATGATTCTGATACAGCTGGAAACATTGATCTATACCGCCCACCTCCGTTTTCTAGTTAACTACTTAGTTTTCAAAACGTAAGTATTGAATTATTCAAAAAGTTACACAGTCTTCAAAAAAGCTGTTAAAAAGATTGTACAAGCAACAAATGCATATAGTACACAGTTATTAAAAGTGAAACTCGGGCTTCCCTGGTGGCGCAGTGGTTGAGAGTCTGCCTGCTAATGCAGGGGACACGGGCTCGAGCCCTGGTCTGGGAAGATCCCACATGCCGCGGAGCGGCTGGGCCCGTGAGCCATAATTACTGAGCCTGCGCGTCTGGAGCCTGTGCTCCGCAAGAAGAGAGGCCGCGATAGTGAGAGGCCCGCGCACCGCGATGAAGAGTGGCCCCCGCTTGCCACAACTGGAGAAAGCCCTCGCACAGAAACGAAGACCCAACACAGCCATAAATAAATAAAAAAATTAAAAAAATAAATATATTAAAAAAAAAAAAAAAAAAGGGAAACTCAGTGATTCTGCAGCCCCCCAACTCCAGCCCCTAGGAGTAAACCACTGCTAACAGTTAACCCTCACTTTCCTTCCCTGTTCTCTGGCTTCTGCCCCTACCGTATCTTTAAACCTGGGAGGTACTCTGTGTCACATTCCAATTGAAGTTGACCTCTCTGCTGTGTGTAACCTATTCATTTAAGCTGTTTTCCCCTTTGCTTCTTTGTTTTGTTTGTTTTGTTTTTTGGGGGTTTTTTGACCATGCCGCTTGGCTTGAGGGATCTTAATTCCCGGACCAGGGATTGAACCCAGGCCCCCCAGCTGTGGAAGCACCAACCCCTAACCACTGGACTGCCAGGGAATTCCCTCCCCTCAGCTTCTGAGGCCATTTAAGTATCATTTATCAATTTCTGTGTAACAAATCACTCCTAAACTTAATGGCTTAAAATAATAACTGAGTTAGCTCAAGATTTTGTGGATTCACAATTTGGGCTGGGCTCAGCTGGGTAGATTTTGTGGTCTGGGCCAAAATCAGCTTTTCTTGGCTACACTGGCTCACATACCTGGTGCCTCAGCTGTGAAGGCTAGCCCATCTGGGGCCTCTCTCCACAGGCCCTCTCATCTTCTAGCAGGCTAGCTCAGGTTTGCTCACATGCTGGTAGAAGGGCTCCCAGTGAGAGAGCAGAAGCTGTAAGGCCTCTTGGGGCCTAGGTTTAGAACTTGCACAACATCATTTTGCCACATTGTTATTGGCCAAAGTAAGTCAAAGGGTAGAGAAATAAGCCTCACCTTTTGAAGGGAGGAGCTGGCCGAGAATTCATGGCCATTTTTACAATCTATTACAATATACTGCCTACGTTTTCTAAATCGCTGCCTCCTCTTGGTTCCTACTGTCCAAATGTGAGCACATGCCAGAGCTCTCTCCTCTTTTCCATTCTGTTCCATTCCATTCTATTCTCAGTTATCAACTCAATGCTTTATTTATTTATTTATTTATTTATTTATTTATTTATTTATTTATTTATTTATGTGGTTGCACTGGGTCTTAGTTGTGGCAGGCGGGCTCCTTAGTTGCAGCACACGGGCTCAGTTGTTCCACAGCATGTGGGATCTTCCTGGACCAGGGATCGAACCCATGTCCCCTGCATTGGCAGGCAATCTTTATCCACTGTGCCACCAGGGAAGTCCAGCTCAATGCTTTTTAATATAGAAATCCATATCTTCAACCCCAATCTTTTTGTTGAGCCTTAGCCCTACATCTCTACATGCCTGTAGACCTCTCCATCTATGGGTTGGCCAAAAAGTTCGTTTGGGTTTTTCCGTAGCATCTTACAGAAAAACCTGAATTAACTTTTTGGCCAACCCAATAGGTAGTCCACAAACACGTCTAACTCAACATGTTCAAAATCAGACCCCTCATTGATAACTCTGTGTTCTCTATTTAGCATCCTGATAGTCAGATGAATGCTTCAAGACTTTGACATTGACCTTGAACTTTCCAAGTCTAGTCATTTCATCTGTCTATTCTTATCTATACCACTGATTATTATGAAAATAAAATGAAACAATGTATCTAAAATGACTGACACAAAGTGTCATTAAGTCCAGGTGTTCTCAACAGCTTGGCACTTGGCTAACCATCTTGTCTCTACTCAAGCCCCAGTCATTATCCCCAAAAGTTTCAGTGTCCATGTCAATGATTAGCACTTCTTCTAATTTCTGGATCTTCCCATTCTAGAGACTTCTCTTCAGTTATTTACAGGATAAATTTCTAGATGTTGATACCTGGAATTGCTTCACTTCTGATATCATTCACATGAACATCTCATTCTCTGGGATGACACTATAGGGTCATCCAGTGCCTTCATCTGTGCATTTTCTCCTGGCCTGCCAACCTTTTCCTGGCCTCTCTTCCCTTCCCAGCCTGGACCACATGAGAGATTATTTAAATCACTCACTACCAGCACTTTGTATTTCCTCACATATGCTCGCCGCCACCCCAGCCCTGCATGTATCAGTGTTAGGCTCTCCACCCCCTTTCTTATTGTGGCACCAGAACACTATATCACAAAAACTACACAGCTACGCAGGTTGTCCTTACTTTCATGGTCTTCATCTGCAGCTGGGACATCTCCATCATCTCTCAATCTTTTCATTTCTCCTGGGTTACCTTCACTCCCATTCCCTACAGCAGCTTCTCCAAACCATCATACTCAAGACCCCTATTACTTGACCCTGACTCCATACCCCCATGACTCTAAGCAAATGGTATTGCCTTTGAGAAAAATTGATCACATCCAGCTTGATCTTCTGCAACTTCCTGTCTCTGCATCACTTCTACTACACTTCAGTCACTCCCTTGTGGGGACCTTTTCATTGTTTCCAAATCTTTGCTATTAGAAACCATTCCATGATAAACATCCTTGTATAACATTTTTTCCTCATGTCTGATTATTTGATTAGAAGAGGGGTTGTTAGTTTCAGATTTGGGGATTGTTACCAGATTGTTTTCCGGAGTGAATTGATTTATACTCCCATGGTGATTATCTGTTTGTGAGTTTGATCTCCCAGACTTTGAGACCATGTAGTACAGTTGCTCAGAACTTGAATTTTGGAGTCAAAGTGACCTGACTTCAAAGCCCAGCTTCCTCAATTATTGGTTTTGTGACTTTAGGCCGGTGACTTAACCTCCATCTACAAAAAAAAGATAATAATAATTGTACCTGCCTCTTGAGGGGGTCCATTCATTTAATATGTATTTATTGTGCACCTCCTAAATTCCAGACAACATTTTAGGCATGGGAGACAGAGCAGTGAACAAAACAAAGTGCCTGGTCCCAAAGTTCCTACTGTCTAGTGTGGGGAGATAAACATAGACCAAAATAATATATATATATATGTACACACACACACATATACATGTATACATATACACACACACATATATATATCAGTGCTAAGTGAAATATGATATGGTAAGTGTAAAGAAGAAAAATAAAGCAGAATAAGAGGGACAGAGTCTGACTACATGCAAGTTGGGCTGGTGGTGAATATGCTGTAGTATATAGTGTGATCAGGGAAACTCTTTCTGATAAGGTGATATTTCAGCAGACACCTGAAAAAGCCAGAGAGTGAATCATGTGGCTAATGGGGAAGAATGTTCCATGGAAGGGGAAAAGCAAGTGAAAAGGTCCTGGTGTAGGAGTGGGCCTAGTGTATATTTGGGAAAAACAAGGAGGCCAGTGTTTCCTTGTGCCTCTTTATAATACTTCCTTTCTACTACCCCCGCCATCCCACACTGCCCCCATCCTCAGGGAACCACTGGTCTGATTTCTTTGCATTTCCTAGAATTTTGTATAATGGGAATCATTCAGTATGTACTCTTTTTTGGTGTGACTTCTTTCACACAGCATAGTTATTTTGATATTCTTCCATGTTTTTGCATGAATCTGTAGTTCATTTCTTTTTATTCCTGAGTAGTATTCCATTATATGGAGATACCATGTTTTGTTTATCCATTTACTTGGGTTGTTTCCACTTTTTGGCTATTACAACTAAAACTTTGTGACTATTCATATACAAGTCTTTGCATGGACATGTGTTTTTATTTCTCTTTGGTACATACCTAGGAGCAGACTGGCAAGATCATTTGGTAGGTGTACATTTAACTTTTTAAGAAACTGTGCAACTTTTCCAAAGTGGTTGTACCATTTTACATTCCCACGAGCAGCGTATGGGAGTCCCAATTCCTCCACATCCTTTCACAAACTTGGTAGGGTCAGTCTCTTTAATTTTAGCCATTCTAATAGGTATGTAGTGGTATCTCATTGTAATTTTAATTTGCATTTCTTTAATGACTAATGATACTGAGCATCTTTCCACGTGCTTATTTGCCATCCATATATCTTCTTTGGTGAAGTGTCTGTTAAAATCTTTTTTCCCATTTTCTAAATTGGGTTGTTTCCTTATTATTGAATTTTGAGAGTTCTTTGCATATTCTGGATACATGTCCTTTATCAGATAAGTCAGTGGTCCCCAACCTTTTTGGCACCAGGGACCGGTTTTGTGGAAGACAATTTTTCCACAGGGGTAGGGGCTGGGGGATGGTTCAGGCGATAATGCAAGCGATGGGGAGCGGCAGATGAAGCTTTGCTCGCTCGCCCACCGCTCACCTCCTGCTGTGCAGCCCGGTTCCTAACAGGCTTCGGACCAGTACCGGTCTGCAGCCCAGGGGTTGGGGACCCCTGAGATAAGTGACTTGCAAATATTTTCTCCAAGTCTGCGGCTTTTTTTTTTTTTTTTTCATTCTCTTATGTATTTTGAAGAGCAGAAGTTTTATTTTCAATGCAGTTCAATTTATCAGTTTCTTCTTTTATGGATTGTGCTTCTGGTGTCATAGCTAAGAAATCATTGCTTAACTCAAGGTGACAGAGGTTTTCTCCTAAGAATTTTCTTTTTCTTTTTTATAAATTTATTTATTTATTTATTTATGGCTGTGTTGGGTCTTCGTTTCTGTGCGAGGGCTTTCTCCAGTTGCAGCGAGCTGGGGCCACTCTTCATTGCGGTGCACGGGCCTCCCACTGTCGCGGCCTCTCCCATTGCGGAGCACAGGCTCCAGACGCGCAGGCTCAGTAGTTGTGGCTCACGGGCTTAGTTGCTCTGCAGCATGTGGGATCCTCCCAGACCAGGGCTCGAACCCGTGTCCCCTGCATTGGCAGGCAGACTCCCAACCACTGCGCCACCAGGGAAGCCCCTTCTAGGAATTTTCTAATTTTAGGTTTAACGTTTTAGGTCTGTGCTCCATCTTGAGTTAACTTTTGTATATGGTATGAAGTTCATTTTTTAAAATGAATATCCAATTGTTCCATCACCATTCGCTGAAAGGACTTTACTTTTTTTGCACCTTTATCACTTGTCCTTACATGTATTTCTATACTCTCTATTCTATTCCATTGATCTCATGTTTCTTGATGCCAATATCACACTGTCTTGATTACTACAACTTTATAATGTCTTAAAACCAAGTAGTTTAGGACCTTCAACTTTGTTCTTCTTCTTCTTCTTTTTCTTTTTCAAACCGCAGTACTCATTTTTTACTCCACAGTCGTGAAGATCCCTTTCCAGTTATTACAGTGTTTGTCGTCCTGCCTGGGGCCCATCCCCAACCCAGAATCAAGCTACATGGCAAGTAAAATTAGGAGGCTTCTTGGTGAGTGTAAAGTCAAAACAAGATGAAAGGGATGATTTGGAGAGGCCCTTTCACCCAAGCCCTGGAGATACCAGGATGTTCTTCTTTTTCAAAGTTTTGGCTAGTCTGGGTCCTTTTAAATTTCACATTAATTTTACAATGAGATTTTCAAGTTCTGCAAAAACAAAATGAAATGAAACAATACACCTAATGGGATTTAGATTAGAATTATAGATCAATTTGGAGAGAGTTGACTCTTAGTAATATTGGGCCTTCTGACGACCTAGGAAAATGATATATCTTTCTGTTTATTTAGATCATCTTTAATTTCTCTCAGGCATATTTTGTAGTTTTCAGAGCACAAGTCTTTAACCTCTTTTGGAAGATTTATCCCTAAGTATTGTATATTTTTTCAATGAAATTGTAAATGACATTTTAAAAATTCAATTCCAAGTTTCATTGTTAGGGTTTAGCAATACAGTTTTTTTCTGTGTGGTCACAATTTTGTGTAACCATCACCACTGTAGATTTCTGAAACTTTTCATCACCCCAAACAAAAACTTTGTGCTCATTAACAAAAAACTCCTCATTACCTCTCCTCTCAGCATCTGGTAACCACTAATTTACTTTCTGTCTCTATGAATTTGCCTATTCTAGATATTGTATATAAGTGGAATCATATAATATTTTTTTCTTTTGTCTCTTGTTTAGCTCACTTAGGATAATGTATTCAAGGTTCATCCATGTTGTAGCATGTATGAGAACTTCATTCCTTTTTTGACTGAATAATATTCCATTGTATGCATATACCACGTTTGTTTATCCATTAATCTGTTGATGGACACTTGGGCTGTCTCCACATTTTGGCTACTGTGAAAATGCTGCTGTGAACATTGGTGTGCAAGTTTTTGTTTCAGTCCCTGTTTTCAGATCTTTTGGATATATACGTAGGAATGGAATTGCCCAATCATATGATAATTCTATGTTTAGCTTTTTTTTTCTATAAATTTATTTATTTTATTTATTTATTTTTGGCTGCATTGGGTCTTCGTTGCTGGGTGTGGGCTTTCTCTAGTTGTGGCGAGCGGGGGCTACTCTTCATTGCGATGCATGGGCTTCTCATTGCGGTGGCTTCTCTTGTTGCGGAGCACGGGCTCTAGGTGTGTGGGCTTCAGTAGTTGTGGCACGCGGGTTCAGTAGTTGTGGCTCATGGGCTTAGTTGCTCCGTGACATGTGGGATCTTCCTGGACCAGGGCTCGAACCCATGTCCCGGGCATTGGCAGGCAGATTCTTAACCACTGTGCCACCAGGGAAGCCCTATGTTTAGCTTTTTGAAGAACCACTAAACTGCTTTTGGCAGTGACTGCACCATTTTACATTCCCACCAGTAGTATACGAGGATTCCCATTCCTCCAGATCCTCGCCAACACTGGTTATTTTCTGTTTTAAAAAATATTATTATTATAGGCATCCTAGGATGAGTGAAATGATTTCTTGTTGTGGTTTTGATTTGCATTTTCCAAATGACTAATGACGTTGAGCATCTTTTTATGTGCCTATTGGCCATCTGTATATCTTCTTTGGAGAAATATCTATTCAAGTCATTTGCCCATCTTTTTTGTTTGTTTTTCTAATACTTTTTATTGAAGTATAACCTGCATAGGAAATAAATGCACAAGTCATAAGTGAAGAGTTTGGTGAATTTTCACAAAGTGAATACACTCTTATAATCAGAAACCCTCCTTGCCACCGCCCCTGACACAAGGGTGACCACCATCCTGACTTCCATTGGGCTGACTTCTAATAGCAAAGATTAGTTTTGCTGATTTTTGCCTTAAGAGTACCAGCTATACTCTTTTGTGTCTTCCTTCTGTAGTTCAACAGCAGATTCATCTGAGTTTTTGCAACAAGTTGCAGTTTGTTCATTCTCGTGGCTATGCAGTATTCTACTGTATGAACTTACCACAATTCTTCCAAAGCACTGTGACCGACACTTGAAATGTTTCCAGGTTTTGGCTGTTATTTATTTATTTATTTTTAAATTCTATGGAAATTTTAATTAACTTCAATTTTTTTTTATGATGATGAAAGCTTGATGGTATTCACATTGCTTAATTTGTGTCATGCTTTATGTATGTATTTATTTATTTATTTATGGCTGTGTTGGGTCTTCGTTTCTGTGCGAGGGCTTTCTCTAGTTGTGGCAAACGGGGGCCACTCTTCATCGCAGTGCGCGGGCCTCTCACTATCGCGGCCTCTCTCGTTGAGGAGCACAGGCTCCAGACGCGCAGGCTCAGTAATTGTGGCTCACGGGCCCAGTTGCTCCGCGGCATGTGGGATCTTCCCAGACCAGGGCTCGAACCCGTGTCCCCTGCATTGGCAGGCAGATTCTCAACCACTGCGCCACCAGGGAAGCCCTTGGCTGTTATTAATAGTGGACATTTTAATGCATGCTTTTGGTTGATTTTCTTTGGTTGTTTGATTTTTTCAGCTTGAGATAAAATTGATGCCTAGGAATTATTTATATTTAAGGTGTACAACTTGATGTTTTGATATACATATTTATTGTGAAATGATGACCATAGTCAAGCTAATTAACAAATCCGTCACCTCACATAGTTACCATTTTCTTTCTTTCTTTCTTTCTTCCTTTCTTTCTTTCTTTCTTTCTTTCTTTCTTTCTTTCTTTCTTTCTTTCTTTCTTTCTTTCTCTCTTTCTCTCTTTCTCTCTTTCTCTCTTTCTCTCTTTCTCTCTCTCTCTTGGTGAGAACACTTAAGATGTATCCTCTTAGCAAATTCAAGAATACAATACAGTGTTAATAACTGTAGTCCCCATGCTGTATATTAGAGCATCAGCATTTGTTCTTGCATAACTGAAACTTTGTACTCTTTGACCAACATCCCCCCATTTTCCCCCATCCCTCCAGCCCCTAGCAACCACCATTCTACTCTCTGCTTCTATGACTTTGACTATTTTATTTTATTTTATTTTTTTGGCTGCACTGCACTGGCATGCGGGATCTTAGTTTCCCAACCAGGGATCAAACCTGTGCCCCCTGCAGTGGATGTATGGAGTTCTAACCACTGGACCACCAGGGAATTCTGACTTTGACCATTTTAGATTCCACATATAAGTGATACCATACAGTATTTATCTTTCTGTGTCTGGCTTATTTCACTTAGCATAATGTCCTCCAGGTTCATCCATGTTGTCCCAAATGGCAGAATTTTATTCTTTTTTAAGGCTGAATACTCTTCCATTATATTTATATGTGTGTGTGTATATATATATACACATATACATATATATACACATATACATATGTATATACACATATACATATATATAATCTATTTTCTTTATCCATTTATTAGCCAACAGACATTTAGGTTGTTTCCATATCTTGGCTATTGTGAATAATGCTGCAGTGAACATGGGAGTGGAGATATCCCTTCAAGAGCCAGATTTCATTTTTTTCTGGGTATACCCTGAAGTGGGATTTCTAGATCATATGATAGTTCTATTTTTAATGTTTTGAGGAACCTCCATACTGTTTTCCTCAATGGCTGTACCAATTTATAGTCCCATCAATGGTGTACAAAGGTTCATTTTTTTGATAATGTCCTTTGAAGCACATCAGTTTTTAATTTGGACAAAGTTGAATTTATCTTTGTTTTTGTTTATGCTTTAGGTGTCATATTTATAATCCATTGCCAAATCCAAGGTCATGAAGATTTACCACTGATTCCTTCTAAGTGTTTTGTGGTTTTAGAACTTGTATTTAGGTCATTGATTTATTTTGAGTTACTTTTTGTATATGGTGTGAGGTGGGGGTACAACTTCAATCTATTTAGTGTGGAAACTAGTTGCCCCAGCACCATTTGTTAAAGAGACTATTCTTTCCCCAGTGAATGAACTTAGCGCTCTTGTGAAAAATCAATTGGCCATATCTCAATTTTAAAAATTAAAAAAAATCAATTGGCCATAGATATATGGATTTATTTCTGGACTGTCAATTCTATTCCATTGGTCTACATGTCTATCCTTATGCCAGTACCTCACTGTTTTGATTACTGCAGCTTTGTAATAAGTTTTGAATAGGAGAGAAGGGCAAAGAAGCAAGATGTAACCTGTACTAAACATGTCTAGGGAGGGCTGTGACTCCCAAGAGACTGGGTCACTGGGATGGCACAAAAGAGGCAGTAGAAAGAATTTGAGCTTTAGTATTAAACAGACCTGATTCAAATCTCAGCTCCACCTCTTACTAGCTGTGTAAATGTAGCACAGTAAGGGAAAATCCTTATTGTTTTGGTTGATTATAGAAGTCGTATCTGCCACTTGTAAAAATAACAGTTCAGAAATGTATCAAGTATCAAGTAATCTCCTTTAGTCTCAGTTTCCCCATCTGTAAAATGGGGTGATTATTTCCTTATAGCGAAGGGTAATTGTGAGAACTGGATGAGATAACGCTTGTGTACCCTTTCAAGTGGGCTGTGGATTAACAGAAACAGACCACACACATATCCACTATAGGACTAGGTAAAGCGAATTTCCTAATTGGCCTGGATCTTATTGGTGACAAGGGACCACACTGGCCAGGGGTCTCTACAACATATTTGGATCCTTGGTTCCCACACAGGGCACAAAGCTTCTGGTGATAATCTCTGCCCAGGTAGGTTTCTGTCAAGTTGAGAAAGTAGCTAAGTCCTTGCTGTAAAAGTAACCCTTTTGTATTTAAGGCTTGCTTTACCATTCCAAGAGAACGTGATACTAACAAAGTATGTGCTTCTGTTTTCAAAGAGTAGGTCTCCTGTCACAAGAAAAAAAAAATTAGTCTATCCTGGTTCTTGAATCTAACTTGATGTCAGCAAAACCACAGACTTTTGGTGGGTTGGAGGGTGGGGCTGCGGTGGGAGGGGCAGCCAGAGTCATGTCTGGATGTTCCTGAACATTGGATTTGTTCTTTCACGGTATTCAAATCACGCACAGTATGTGTGTGACGTTGGGAAAGCTACTTAACTGCTGTGAGCCTCCATTTTCTCATCTTTATAAAGGACGTAATAATAGTACTTATCTCTCATAGGGTTGTTGTGAGGATGAAATGAATTAATATATGTAAAGCTTAATAAATGCTGAGTGCTTGGGATAGTGCCTGGCGCATAATAAGTGCTATTTAAGTGTTAGCTGTTGTCGTTATGAACTGGCACATAGCAGGGCTCCTCCACTAATATTAGGACTTTTCTGTCCAGTGGAATCTGAAAGTTGGGCCATTCCTAGGGACAGGGACAGGTGTGGTGACCCAGGCAGGAGGAGCTCTGTGAGGAGAGTGGGCAGGAAAGGGGAAGAGGTGGAGATGGGTCAGACCTGCATGGAGGGAGGCTGTCCGGGGGTTGAAGAGGCTAATGAAGATCCAGTGGGCACCATTTGGGACCCGTTGAGTGAGAGGGCACATTCTAGGACCTCTAGGCCAAGTGATGAGAAGCAGAGTAAGATGGAGACTTGAGGGCTGGGAACCTTAGCCAGTGCCTGAGGCATGGGTGACAAGGTTCAGCTTCCCCCGGAGGGACTGGGCCTTTAGCCCCCGTGGAGAATTCACAAGTAGTTCAGGACACTGAAACAGACCCCTGTCTTAGGGCTTGGACCCATGCCACAGCTGTTGAGAGACCACTGCAGAGGGATCTGTAGGCATGAGCCAGCTGACTCCAGTCCCCACTGCTGGTGGGTCAGAATCAGCAGAGAAGCTGGAAGGAACTGGGCGGGAGCAGGGCAGCCCAGGCCCTGGGGCAGCCAGGGCGATCACTGTGGCCTGTAAGTTCACAGGCAGCTTATTTTGAGCTAAGGAAGGGATGCTTTTGCTGTCTGTACACTGGGTTTTATGAAGCAGGAAGACGTGTTGCACAGGGCACTGTGAAGGGGGTTGGAGTCCAGGATTTGATTCCGGCTGCCCCATTCATTCCCATTCTGGCTCTGGGCGAGTCCCTTGGCTCTCTGGGCCTGTTTCCCCTGAAGTTGAAGGGGCTGGACTTGGTGACGAAGCACTCTTTTAGTTCTGTGAATGCATGACCTATGGCCTCAGTGTGTCCTGTGGTTGGAAAGGCTGGGATGGAGAGAGGAGAACGGTGAGGGAGGGCTTGGGGGTCCTGGCCATGGCTGTGCCACCTTAGGTGTGGCTGGGCAGGGGAGGCTTCTTGGCCACCAGAGGCAGGTGACTGGAGGCCTGCTTTGCTCCAGAGCTTTGAGAGTATAGCTACTTTTCTTTTGATGGATTTGTGGCAGTACAAGACCTAGACAGCTGGACTGGGTGGGGCAAAGGGGAGAGGTGGTCCAGGGGTCAGTGGAGGAATAGCTCTGGAGGAGGGTGGTGAGTGGGGGTGGTATGTCTCCCATGTAGCTGGGATGATGGAGGCGTGGGGTGATTAGGGGATGGGGAAAGGAGCCAGTCATGGTTGTGAGGCAAGCACTTCTGTTTTTGTTTCTTTTTAAAAATTTTTTTCAGTTTTCCTTTTAAATTGGGGTATAGTTATTTTACAATGTTGTGTTAGTTTCTACTGTACAGATAAGCGAAGTAGAGTTCCCTGTGCTATACAGCAGGTTCTCATTAGTTATCTATACATATTAGTGTATATATGTCAATCCCAATCTCCCAATGCATCCCACCCCGGCTTTCCCCCCTTTGGTGTCCATACATTTGTTCTCTACATCTGTGTCTCTATTTCTGCCTTGCAAACCAGTTCATCTGTACTATTTTTCTAGATTCCACATATATGCGTTAATATATGCTATTTGTTTTTCTCTTTCTGACTTACTTCACTCTGTATGACAGTCTCTAGGTCCATCCACGTCTCTACAAATGACCCAATTTTGTTCCTTTTTATGGCTGAGTAATATTCCATTGTATATATGTACCACATCTTCTTTATCCATTCATCTGTCGATGGACATTTAGGTTGCTTCCATGTCCTGGCTATTGTAAATAGTGCTGCAGTGAACATTGGGGTGCATGTGTCTTTTTGAAATATGGTTTTCTCAGGGTATATGCCCAGTAGTGGGATTGCTGGGTCATATGGTAATTCTATTTCTAGTTTTTTGAGGAACCTCCATACTGTTCTCCCTAGTGGCTGTATCAATTTACATTCCCACCAACAGTGCAAGAAGTTTCCCTTTTCTCCACACCCTCTCCAGCATTTATTGTTTGTAGATTTTCTGATGATGCCCATTCGAACTGGTGTGAGGTGATACCTGATACCTCATTGTAGTTTTGATTTGCATTTCTGTAATGATTAGTGATATTGAGTATCCTTACATGGAGGCAAGCATTTCCTGAGTCCCTTAGGACTTGTCCCCACTGAGGTGTGAAGTCATCAGTCACTGTGGTTTCCCAGGTAGGGTCACTGGATGCATTCAAGCAAAAGCAGAAAGACCCTGGGACAGGGACATCTTATCTGTGACCAAAGGAGAAAGGAAGAACCAGCTATGCCCACAGTCTGGAGAACAATTGCCAAGTAGGGGCTCATGGGCACCTGTTGATATCTAATCCCTTCATCCTGGAAAATCCTGTGACTTGTCGATAGATAAATGCCAGCTGAGCCTGGGTCCCATCTGGGAGATTCCGGCCCAGCATGTGCTTGGGAGAGATGCCCACCTGTGCTCTCCATCCTGAGCCAGGTCTGTGTTCCCAGTCAGGCCCCCTCTGAGATCTTGGACAGATGATCTGGTCTTCTAATCTGAAGATGGACAAAGAAAACACAGCATGTGTGTGTATGTGTGTGTGTCGGGGTGGGGTGGGGGGAGTCAGCAGGCTTTAGGGGACAGCCTGCCCATGCTGTTGCCATGGAGGCATATTTCCACAGGTGGACGATGCTAGAGCACCGTGCCAGCCCGAATGGAAGCCAGGGTGGGAATGAGGGGCAGAGTTCAGGTCAGGGAACCTTGGAAGTCAGGGAGGGCCTGCAGCAGGGTAATGGGGACCTAGGATTATCTTCTAACAAGGGCACATTCCTCAGCAAAGACTTCATCCCAGCCTGGCTCTGCCTCCTCTGTGCCCTCTCCAGCAGTGCAGACCAACTAAACCGGGAATGCACAGGGCACAGAGAGGGCACTGCCCTCGTGTTGGCCCTTCCCTCCAGTCTGGTTTACCCTGGGTGGGACATTCTGGGTGGGATTCCCTCCTCTCCAACACCAAGTGGCAGAGAGCAGATGCAGTGGTGGGTTGGGCTCCTCTGGGAGAAGGCTTCTGTGAGTGTGTGCCCCAGTAAGAGTGTATCTGGCGGGTGTGCCTGTTGTGCCGGGGAGTGTGTGCGCCACTGTGTGTATTGATGGGTTTGTGCATCTTTGCAGGGAGGGGTGTGTGCAGCCACGAGGAGCGGCTCTGTGTGGATGTGCATTTGAGTGGAAGCGGTGTGCTGGACAGAATTGACTCTCTGTGTGCCGGGGGTGGACTGGCCAGCTGCCTCCCTGCCTTCCCCCCTCCTTCCCACCATCTTTTGTCCCTGCCCCTGGAGGGGAGGTTTGGGAAGTGGGGGGAGGATGGGTCCACTGCTCCTTCCCACGGCCCAAGACTAGGCATGGTTGGGTCAGGAGGCTGCTCTGACAGCCGCCTTGCCTGGGCACTTTCTGGGGGCTGGTGGGCTGTAGAAGCGCCGGGGACCCAGCAAGGCCCCGCGGCGCTGGAGGGGCTCCACTTAGATCGCCGGGCCTGAAAGGTGCAGGCGTGACCTTGGGTGGTGAGAGGCGGGGAGGAACCTCTCCTGCCCACCTGGCCCTCCCAAAGGAGTTGGGAGCGGGGACCCTGCGTCCCCCACGCCACGAGGGGCTCTGGGGCAACGCGGGGCCGCATCAATGTTGGATGAGCCCGCACTGCCTCTGCGCGGCCTCGATAGCATCTTGCTCGGTCTCACTTTTAGTGTAACTGGAGCGCCTAGGCACCTGCCCGAGCCGGCGATTCGTGATCTTCTCACGACGGCGCCACCTGCGGGGGGACGAGGCTGGGGTGGGGAGGCTGGCGCAGGCTCCGGTGCTGTGTCCCGGGACCGGGACCGGGTGGGGGCCCGCCCGGCCTGGCCTCGAGGGGCGCGGGTCGGTTCCAGCCTGGCCTCTCCTAGGCCCGTGGGGCCCGGTGCCGGGTTACACCTCCTCCCCGCCTCGGGCCACCTCGCCCTCCCTGGGGTGTCATCTGTCCGGTGGCGGTGTGTCCTTGGGCCGGTTCAGTCCCATCCCCCTGGCTTTGGGGGTTTCCTGCTCGGGAAGGGGCTGGAGGGGCGTCAGCTAGACGGAGAGAGATCCCCTAGGGGAAGGAGGGGGAGTCGCCGCCACTACGGAGAGCCTCTCCCTGCAGGTGAGTGGCAGGGGCCCTGAGTGCTTGGGGGAAAGGGAGAGGAGGGCAGGACTGAGATCTGGGGGGTCCTGACTGGCCAAGCGTCTCACCACCCTGACCTTTTCTACTCCAGCCCCTGCACCTTAACCCTTCGGACACCACCCCCAGCCTCACACTGGGAGGCAGGGGCGAAGTAGACTGGTAGTCCACTGAGCGTCTGGTACTTGCTGGCAGCCTTTGGGGTGAAGTTATTACTGGGTTGCATCCTGGGCGGTGGAGAGTGGACAGCCCCTCTGGTGGGCAGCAAGGTTGGATTGGTTGTGCAAACCATGGCTGGCAGACTGGCAGCCTGTTTTTGTAAATAGTAAGATGGTACCCAGGCACGCCTGTTTGTTTACTTATCGGCTGTGGCTGCTTTCACACTACAACCTCAGAGTTGCACGCAGCTTGGCTTGCAAGCCTAAAATATTTACTATCTGGCCCTTTAAGAAAATGTTTACCCACCTGATCTATCCCCCAGTACACTCTCCCCTTCACCCTCCACACCTCTCTTCCTCTCCCCCTACACCTGCATCTCCACACATCTGGCTCACCCCTGGCTGAGTGCTCTCCACACCTGGGGACCTTACTCTGGGGACCGCTCACCTCACGTCTCCTCACTGCTACTTTCTCTGGCAAGAGAGGAAAATGACGGGGGGCAACAGGCATTCCAGAATCAATAGGATATCTGAGAGCTGAGGGCTGAGTGCCTGCAGCACCCTTGCCTGACCCCAAGCAGAAAGTGAGCCCCTTCCTAGGCCACAGGAGCAAGGTGAGTTAGCTGATGATGGGCACAGCTTCTCTGGGAGCCCCCCATCTATCATGGCAGCTGAGAGGACGAACAGGCCCATTCTAGGTGTGGGCTTCCTGTCACCTCTCCCTGTGGGCCAGGCCAGGAGCAGGTGACAGAACTGAGGTCCCAGTGGAGGAGTGGGGAGACACTACTGAGTGAGCAGGTAATTATAGGGCACAAGTATGCCCTGGAGGGAGATTGGGAGCTCCAGAGTTTCAGCCCCTCCCCTGCCTGCTACCCTATGGCAGACCCTGGGGCCCATTGTGCTCTCTTTTCTCTAAGCCTCAAGGCTTTGAGAACAAAACTAACCCCCTTTCCTTGGTTCCCCTTTGCACACCTGAGTTCGGGGGTCTGTTTTAGGGGAAGGACAGGAGCAGAGGGAAACGCCGGGGCCTGAAGACAGAGCTGCATTCCCGGCGCGCTGCCACTAGGTGGCACCCTTGAGGTGTCGGCTCCCTCTGGGGAGGGCCCTGTGTGTTCTGCCACTTGCCCCCTGTTCAAGGTCCAGTTCCAACCTGAAAGGCTGTGGTCACACACACTCTGAATCCCACTAGGCCTGACCAGCTCCGTCTGCCCCCTGAGGCAGCTCATCGACACCTCCAGACTGTAGTTCAGGGCATTTTACTTGGGTCATGGGGAGGGACCATCAGGGACAATCTGCGGTTGTGATGATCTGTCATCACCTGCCTACTTATTCTCCTCTCCGGCAGGGCAACTTGAGGGCAGCTGTTTTATTCTCTGGGCCACGGGGCCTGGCACAGCGGAGGGGGCGGAAGGTGTTTGGTGGTGTATGATGTGCAAACAGGAGGGAGACTTGCCGTCACTCTCTATCACTGTGGTGTGTCTAGCGCTTCTTTAGTATCCAGCTACCCTGCTGAGAAGCTGGGGCAGGGGGAAGGACCCCCAGGCTCGAGTGCACCCTGGGAGGCAAGCTGGTTCAGGATCAGGGGAGCCTTTCTCCCTCTGTCCTGTTCTGGCTGGTGCCAGCATTCTAGGTGTCCTCTAGATAGGATGAGGGGTGCGAAGGAGACACAGGCTAGGGCTGGAGAGCTGCTTGTTTCCAGGGAGAGCTTCCAGGCATACCTGGCTCTTACCTGGCACTGGGAGCAAGGACATGCTTATCAGGGATGGAGACAGGCTGTGGTGGGCTCTAGCACCCGTGATGGCCTTGCCCCTCTCACTTGGCCCCAGCTCAGCCCATTCCAAAAGCCACCCAGTCTAACAGGGAACAACTGTGTGGCCACCCAGGGGTCCCAGACAGAGGCCTAGAGAGCTGCATCAGTGTTGGCGAGGACTGCCATCCACCAAGCGATTCCTTCTGACAGCTAGGGAAGATGTCCGCAGGGACCTCCACCCAGCCCAAGGGGGCGGACAGTGCCAGTGAGGTCTGAGGTCTGGATTCTGCTTAGAAGCAGTGGATGATGACGAGTGGGTGTTTCTTGGAAGAAGGGTGGATATTTCTGTTGATTCTGTCCCATTGAGTCAGTGGAGGCCAGGCCAGCTTGTGCTCTTGGGAAAGGGCCACTTGCAGAATCTTCTCCCTGAAGGGCTGACACCGACATGCAGGTGCCATTTCCCTGCCTAGAACAGTCTCCAGAGTGAGACTGGCATCACTCACCAGGGTAATTACTGGTTTGGGTTCAATTTCCATTCAAAACAGTAATCCCAGTCTGAGCTGGTGTCAGATCTGAAGGTTGATTATTAGTAACATTTATCAACAGCCTCTCAGCTTCAGGCAATTACAGCTAATCTGCCATTCCTGCTCCCAGCCGTGCAAAACTGCCAGCCTCTTCCCTGCCCGCCCCCTCCGTTCCCCTCTCCTCTTCTTCTCCCCTCCTCTCCCCTTAGCAGCCAGCCTGAGGGAGGGCAAGAGATGGGAGCCACCTCCTGAGTCACCGTCCCCCCCGAATGTAGGAGGCCCATGTGCGTGCCAGGCACCTGTGATCCCCAACAGCAATCTTCAGGCTGCAGATTCTTGTAAAAGCTGAATCTGGTTCTATCAGAACTGAGGGGAATCCCCGCAGTTTAGTGAACCCGTGTCTCCCGGTGACTTGTCACACAATGGCGTTTTCAACTGCATCAGGGTCCCTCCTGCCCTGACTCAGTCTGTCCTCCCCTCCAGGCCTGAGACTAGGGTGAAGCAAGTGAGGCCTTTACCTCAGGTACAAAATTTAAAGGACCGCCAAAAAGCTGAGTGACCAGATAAATGACATTTTAATGCAATAATTTTTAAAAACCAAAATGAATGCCAAAACATCCATAATGAACAAAATCAAAATTTTAGTAAAGACAGGATTCTACCCTGGATAGCAGGACTTGGGCTTCACTTGCCTCACTGTAATTCCAGCTTTCTAGGACCCTGTCTTTGTTTACAATTTTGATATTTTATCGAGGCTATTTTTGCATTCATTTTGACTTAAGTATGATTTATGTTGATCACTGGTTTTTTTGGTACTTCCTTAAATTTTGCACCCCAGGTGAGTGCCTCCTGCAGCTCACCCCAGTCCTGGCTCTGCTCCCCCACTTCCTGTTGGGCCCTCCATCCCTGCTCCCTCAGTTCTCTCTGTCCACTGCTTCAGGTGTGGGGAATTCAGCTTATCTCTGAGCTGGGGCCCCCACCATGGGCAGTCCTTCCCGGTGCCCATCCTCCACTCCATCCCTCTGGACCCTGCTTCAGCCTTCAGGCATCTTCAGGAGGGCCTGCAGGTTGCCATGGTAACTGCTGTGGTAACTGGAGGACAGAACATGATGGTCTTGCCCCACTCCTATAATCACGTCCAGCCAGGACTGGATAAGTGCAGGCATGCCTGACAGCGCCCCTGATGCACCAGTCTCAAAAGAAGCTAAAACATTGCTGGACGTGTATGGAGATGGAGAGAATTACATTTACCTGAATCCTTCCGGGGGTGGGGGGTGGGTTGAGAACAGCATGTGGCTAAAGGAAGACTGTGATGACCTGTCCGTGACAGGGAAGCATGGGTGCTGGCTGACCAGCCTTCTGCAGGGGGTAGATCCAATTCACTGAAGGGCTTTTGTTTTGCTGAGCAGGGCCTCTAAGCCAAGGGACGCTTGTCCCCACCAGCCCTGCCCTCCAGCTGTGCTCAGCTTGTCTAAGGGTTAAACAAACGTTGCAGAAAGATCGATGTTGAAGGGGTGTCCAGGACACCAGAATATTTCTGGACTTGAGGCACTGTCATGTCCAGGCCTAGGTCACTCAGCCACTCAGTGTCCCAGTGCTGTCCCAGTGGGCAATCTGAGGGTCTCAGGTGAAATGCGTGGGGAGCACTTCCTCCCTTGCTGTTCTGCTGCAGCATGTCCCTGCTGAGGCTCCACAGCCCTGCTGAGCTGCACACTCTCCCGTCACCCAGCCTGGCAGTAGGTCGCCCAGTGCCTGCTCTGCCACTTGCTGGGCAAGTCACTCCCCCTCTGAGCCTCAGTTTCCTCTTCTGGGAAGTAATCAATATCACCTCCCTCCTTTGAGGGTTGTGCTCACCATTAAAAGAGCTAATGTATGTAAAAGAGGTCAGAAATCCAGCCCCGAGGTTCTGTGACTCCTTTTGTCCGTCCTTCTCCAGTCCTCCCCCAGGGTGTCATGCAGCTGGGTGCCCCAGCCAGCCTCAAGGTGAGGATGGGCTTCCTTGGAGGAAGCTGGCTTCATCTACAGTTGATGCATTTCTTCCTGGCCTACATTCCTATGGACCGATATATAAACCTGAGAGCCTGGGCAGGAAGGGGACCGGGAGTGGGGATGCTGTGCTTGAGAAGGTGCTGGCCTGAGCATCAGCTTTGAGATGCCCTTTGACTCTGGCTGCAAAGTTCCATTTTGCCTGGAGCAGGACAGAAGGCATCTGAAAGAAGTTCATGAGATGTGGAGGGATGTGATTTCCGGTTTCAGGTGGCCCCACACGTATACTCACCCAGCAGTGGAAGCTGCCGCGTGCAGCATGTCTGCTCACTACACTTTGTGCTGTCTTCCCTGCACTGACTTTAGAGCTTTGAGGCATGTGTCAAAGTGGAGAGAACAGCAAACTGAGAGCTGGGAAACTTGGCTCTGACCCCTCCACCTTCTGAGCCATCGGTGACGCAAAGGGCAGGGGATGAGATGCCCTCTCAGCTGACAATCTGTGTTCCGTTCTCTAGAGGCTGCGAGAGTTGACAGAATGGGCTCATCTTTGCACTCTCCTCCCCGGCCACTTACAGTCTCCCCACAAGTCCTTCTCTGTCTGTTTGGCAGACTTAGAGGCCAAGGGCTCCGGGGTTCCGTCAGGGTGGGGTCAGCAATGTCTGGTTTTGCAGCTAGGCATCATTTTCCGCTCCGAAATTTGAAACTGAATCCCAAAGATTCCTAATTATTATTCTAAGCTCTCACTGAAAATCTGAGTATAAATTTTACAAGAGCATGGCCGAGGATGGGTAAGAAAGGGAACAAGCAGGGCTGGACGGAGGAAAGAGAGAGGCAGAAGGTGACGTGAGCAGGAGCCAGATTGAGACCCGGGAGCTGGAGGGGCTGGCAGGGCTCGGGCAGAGCAAAGCAGCTTAGATTCTGCCCTGAGGCAGCGGGGAGCTTCTGAAGGGTTTAAGCAGGGTCGGGAGGCATGATCAGATTTGCATTTAGAATGCTTACTCTGGTGCCCGTTGGAGGATGGATGGATTTGAGAGGAGCAAGTTGGAAGCAGACACCATCCTGATGCCGAACTCTGGGCAACAGACAAGGAGGCCCCACAGAGGATAGGGGTCCAGGGAAGGGGGAGGGGGGAGCTAAGGGATGCTTGGTAGATAACCTCAGAAAGGCTTGATGGTTGTCTGCATGGCTGAGGAAGGTGAACAGGGAAAAGAGGGAGCAATGATGGCACCTGGGGGGCTGTATGTGTCACTCACAGAGACAGGATATATAGAACAAACGCTCAGAGTCACACAAAGTCCCAAGCTGCGTACCTCAGTGTGAGGTTTTGCAGGACATCCAGGGGGATGTGTCCAGAGAGCAAGTAGCTGGAAGGGGGTCTAGAGTTTAGGAGGGGAGTGAGCCCATGATACAGGCATGGATGTTCTCTATGTAAAGCCTGTGGGAGTTGAAGACCTGTGAGGGGATAAGATCACTCGGTACACTTGAGGTTGAGTGAGGGGACAAGAGGCTGAGGACACAGACAGGGAACTCCTAGATCCCCCATCGGTTCCTCAGAGGCACAGTGTGTGTGTCCCCCAGCACAGAGCCTGCCACTGGCCCCTAGCCCAGAGCTGGCCACAGAGAGGGCATCAGTGAATGTGTCTGGCTGTGGTTCTTCCAGATGAGGCCTTTGTCCTCAATGTACCTGCCTCTGCCAGGGTTGTCATAGTAACCACAGGTGCAGGGATACTCGGTCTCTGTGTTGCCATGGAAACGAGCACTTGGGTGTCCCTGAGTGGCATGGCCACTGAGGACTTGGAGATTCAGTCTGTACTGAAGGGTTTGGGAGTGAGATTGTGACTGGCAGAGAGGGTTTCCATGTCCTAATGAATCAGTGATGGTGGTTGTTAGTCTGACTGTTGCCACGGAGATGGAGGAAGACACCCAGGTGGCTTGTGCTAGCTTCAGTACTGAGCTGGTGAGACAAGGCATTGCAACGGGCTCCAGGTCTTTGTGTGCAGCCTGAACAGGACCAGCCTCCAAACTCATCCCATCCTCTGGCTGCCATGGGGCCCAGGACCCCTTTGCTTTCTTTTTGGGTTTGCACCCTTTTGCCAAGACAGGGATTTTGTTCCCAGGAGGCACTCCCCGGCCCATGGGATCTCAGCATTCAAAGCAACACAGGAAACCTGGGCCCCTGAAACGGGGCCACCGAAGAGATCGGTAAGCACTCAACACCCCCGCCTTTAGCCCATGGACCCCACCCTGTGTCCACTGCATTCCCCATGACTTCCCCCCTCTGCAGTCCCAAAGCCCTCCCTTCCCCTACCACATGGGGTCCCATTGCTTATCCCTCCCAAAGCCTCAGGCTCTAGACAGGTGAACAGGGGGCCTTTGCTCCCCTGCCTGCCCAGGATCTTGGTGGAATCCTCCACCACGGGAGGGAGGCCTCTGCCCCTGGCAGCTTCTGCCCTCTGCCTCTGCTGGTGGGCTCCTCCTGCAGCCTCCACCCCGCCCCTGCGCTCTGTTCCTCTGGCTTCAGTCATTACTGCCCTCATTCTGAGCTGCATGCCTGCTGTCCTGGGCCCCACAGAGCCAGCACCTGCGGGAAGTCCCTCCACCTGATCCCACTTACCTCCCACTGCAAGTGGCTGGGACCGAGGCCCTGGAGGAGGTCTTGAGCGGCACGGTCTGGCCAGGCAAGGGGCAGGAATGACGAGGTGAGGCACAAGGTCATGGAGTCACCCCTCCTTTTTGTCCCCAGGAGAACAACCAGGAGGAAGTACTGGAAGGAAGGAAGGGAGATCGCTCGGTGAGCTGACAGGGGAGGAGGGTGAGCTGCCCGGGGAAGGGCTGCCCACAGGAGCCTGTGTGGGGAGGGCGTGGGCAGGAGAGGGCGGCTCAGCGGCAGTGGACACGGTATGTGCTCAGCTGTGTGCATGGGAAGTGGGGTCCGCTGGAGTGTGTGACCCCTAAGTGAAGTCTTCCCTCACTGTGGCTGTTGTGGCTGGTGGCCTTGGTTTGTTCCTCCTGGAACCTTCTGTGGTCCTTTTGCCCAACTCCAGCCAGGTGATGCTGCTGAGAGGGCCCAGAGTCTTGGACTCCGCTGCCCAGCCTGTCCTGGCTCCCTCAGCCAGGCATTCCCAGGACCACTAAGAGCATTCAGATCCCCAGACCCGCATTCTCCCTGCCCTAGGCTGGCATCCCCAAGGCCTGCTTCTACAGTCAGGAAATGGGTCTTTTCTAGGACTCCTGACCGGAGCCTCATTTGTGCTTTATTGATGGTAGGGTCCCTAGGATATATTTCTTGGCCCAGAGGATGGGCAGGAACAGCTGCCCTGTGAAGGAGGGGGCTTGCCTTATAGATGAGGCAAGATGTCAGACCCCCTTCCCAGGTGCAGTGTGGGCTGAGGGCTCCCAGTACCTGCGGAATCTGCCTGCCCTTTCAGGGACCAGGCAAAAGACATAGGGGGGCATCAGGGGCTCTGGTTTGCGCCCTCATGGATGTTGGTCCTGGGTTTCTGCTGAGGTCTCTGATGAAGTGTCCTAAAAGGGGGGCTCTGTGGAGAACCATGCGTCTCAGGTATGGCCCTGTGTTCTCCTTTTCTACAGCCTCAAACCAGGTTGACTTTTTAGCCTAAAGAAAATTTCATGAAGAGAAAAATGGGGAGCGGGGGTGGGGAGGTGGTATATCCCTTGAGGCTACTTCAGAGGCTCTTGGGAAGGAGGAGGAGGCAGAGGGGTGTAAGGATTGAACCCCAGGGGGCGGACTCTGCTGTATGACTCTAATGAGGCTTGAAGACTTCAGCTCCCTTGTCCTCTGCAGCTGGTGCATTTTGAGTGATGTGAGCTGAGTCTCCTGCTGGGGACTCCCGCCACCCATACGCTGTCAAGGCTGAAAGAATCTCTAAGATCCATCTAACCCTTTGATTAGCAGGCAAAACTGAGGCGTCAGGGCAGGGTCACACTGCAAGTTCACAGCAGAGTCAGGACTCGAACCCAGGCCCCCTGCTCATGGCTCTCTCTACGCGCTACAGGCCCGGGAGCCAGCCTCGCTGTGTGGGAGTCAAGGGGCCTACTGGGAGTGCACAGTCCTCTGGTTTTGACCCTGCCTCCTGTGAATGGAGGCCCTGAGCATACTGTGGGCTATATACCCACAGCTGATGCCTGGCTGGCAGAGACACCTGGCTATACCAGCTTTCTGGGATGACTCTTTCTGGGATTTGGTGCCTCTCTACTTTACCCAGGGTCCCCCACACCACTCTGGCTCTTCCATGTTGAAAGGCTCTGCCAGTATCCCTTTAAAACTGCGTAATTCAAGATGGTGCCAACGAGCGTGACATTTTACTCACGGTAGCCAGTCCTGTATGGGCTCACAGGGCTGTGAGTAGAGGGACAAGGGAGTTGAGGAGCCAGGCAGCCTCAGGGTTAAGGCTGAGTTCTAGGGACATATCTCTGTAAGCTGGGAATAGTCATAATTGATGGCAAAGTTAGATGGTCCAGCCCTGGAAGGACATAGCCAGAGTAAAAGAATCTTGTCACAATGTTTTTATTGTAGGTTCTACCAATCATACTGGCAGCTTCCACGTCCATGAGGACAGTTCCTCTGTACCCTGGCCTCTGAGATTTTTGTTGTTGTCAACTCATTGAATGTCACCTTTACTTCAGTCGCCCGTTACTGGGATCTTGTCATCATTTGAAACTGTTCCACCTCTGAAGTCTTAATCTCTCTGTACCTCCTATGCATTCTGTTACCCTCCGCTCCACTATGTCTGTTCATAGAGACCTTCAGGCTCCTGCCTCCTAGTTTTTCTCCTTGCCCTGAATCAACCCTTGATCCTATCCAGTCTGGACCCTATGACCTGTTACTTCAACTGTTCACCAGTCACCACCTGGCCCCTTAGTCTCCCACGCCACCCCTAGAACATGGGAACTGCCTGCCTTCTCTAGTCCTTACTTACAGGGATGGGGAGGAGGGTGGGGGATGGGAATCCCTTCACGAATTGACACTAGTCCAAATTCATGGTCCACAGCCTCAACTGAGCCCCCGGTATGGCCCAGCAGTCCTGCTGCCTAGGCCCACTCCAGTTCCGCTTCAGCTTTTTCAAAGCTCTCACATAATCCCTCTACTTTTCTTTCTTTTTTATTTTTTTTAATATTTATTTATTTATTTGGTTGCTCCGGGTCTTAATTGCGGCAGGCGGGCTCCTTAGTTGTGACATGCGAACTCTTAGTTGAGGCACGCATGTGGGATCTAGTTCCCTGACCAGGGATCGAACCCAGGCCCCCTGCATTGGGAGCGTGGAGTCTTAACCACTGCGCCACCAGGGAAGTCCCAATCCCTCTACTTTTCTATTCCACCGTCTCCCTACTCATTCCCAGCAGTCAACCTAAGCTCTCTCTTTATAAAGTAAAGAAAATTTGCCAAGAGGAAATTTCTTTAACCTCTGCCCTGGGCTGCGTCCATGCCCATCCATGCTTCTGGCCCCCATCGTACTGAGAGATAGGTGGTCCTCCTCCAGCTAACCTCTCTACCAGAGATCTGGGGACCCTCCCCTCTGCCCCCCCACCCGAGATCTCCCCTCTGTTGCTCATTCCTTCTCCCCTCTTCATCTTCATGGGCTCCACTCTCCTTCATTTGTAAGCCAGTTAAGAAATAAAACAAAAATACCTTGACTTTACAACCTCCTCTCTCTCCTGCCCTTCTCAGCCAAGCCTGTTAAAATCAAAGCCAGTGTTTATTATCTCCATTTCCTCACCTCCTGCTGAGTCCTTAATCCACTAGGACCTGGCTGCTGCCCCCACTTCACCACCCGAGCTTCTCATCCTGTGTCTCCAGTGAGTCTTACTGTAAATCCAGCTGAAGCCTTTCAGTTCCCAGTTGTCCTCTCAGCAGCATTTGATGCAACTGAGTGCACTCTGCCTTTTGAGGCTCTCTTCCTGGCATTCCGTGACCCCTCACTCTCCTTTTCCACCTGCCATCCTGATAATTATTTCTCAGTTTTTTTCTTCATGAGATTTTCTTCCTCTGTTCACCCTGGAAATGCTGATGTGGCCCAAGATTCTGTCCTGGTCTCTTTTCTCCCTTAAACTTGTTTCTGGTGGTCTCATGGATTACCATGGCTTTAATTTCCATCTCTAACTGATGACTAGAGCTGTTCCCTAGACCTTTCTCCTTACTTTTACTTTTTCTTTTTAGTGCTATCAGATTTTCCTCATGTGTACTGAAGTTCTATTCATAGGTACAGAAACATTTAAGATTGGTATGTCCTCTCAAGAACTTAACCCCTTCATCAACAAGAAATGTCCTTCTTTATCTATGGTAACATTTCTTGTTCTGAAGTCCAATTGGTCTGACAATAATATAATCACTCCAGCTTTCTGTTGATTAGTGTTTGCATGGCGTATCTTTTTCCATCCTTTTACTTTTAACCTCTCTGACTTTATTATTTTTTTTTAATTAATTAATTTATTCATTCATCTTAGGCCGTGCTGGGTCTTCGTTGCTGTGACGGGCTTTCTCTAGTTGCGGCGAGCGGGGGCTACTCTTTGTTGCGGTGCGTGGGCTTCTCATTGTGGTGGCCTCTCTTGTTGCGGAGCACGGGCTCCAAGTGTGCAGGCTCAGCAGTTGTGGCACACAGGTTTAGTTGCTCCATGGCATGTGGGATCTTCCTGGACAGGGCTCAAACCTGTGTCCCCTGCATCAGCAGGTGGATTCCTAACCACTGTGCCACCAGGGAAGTCCCTCATTGTCATTTTTATGCAGTCTGACAAGTTTGGCTTTTTAATTGGAATGTTTAGACCATTTACATTTAACGTTATCATCAATATGGTTGATTTAAAATCTACCATCTTGCTATTAGTATTCTATTTATCCCACTTGTTCTTTGTTTTCTTTTTCTTCTTTTCCTACTTTCTTTGAGAGTGGGTGTCTTTTATGTTTCTATTTTAACTCTCTTCTTAGCTTATTAGTTATTAGCTTGGGTGTCTTTTATGATTCTACTTTATCTCTATTCTTAGCTTATTTTTGTTTATGTTTTTGTTTGTTTTTCTTAGTGGTTACACTGGGGTTTACAATGTACTTCTTAAACTTACCACAGTCTACCTTAAAACATTATACCACTTCATGAATATCATAAGAAACTTACAACAGAGTACTTCCATTCCCCCTTCTTGTCTTTTAGCTGTTGTCATGCATTTTGCTTTTATTTTTGGTATAAACCCAACTATACATTGTCATTATTTTTGCTTTAAACAATTATCTTTAAAAAAATACCTTTATTGGGATATAATTTATATACCATACAATTCACCTATTTATAGTGTACAATTCAGTGTGTTTTAAGTTGTGCAGCCAACACTACAATCAATTTTAGAACATTTTCACTTACCCCACCCCCCAAAAAAAACCCCATGCCCATTAGTAGTCACTCCTCTTTCCTCTCCCCACCCCCATCCATACACAACTGCTAATTTACTTTCTGTCTCTATAGATTTGCCTATTGTGGACATTTCATGTAAGTGGAATCACACAATATGTGGTCTTTTGTGACTGACTTCTTTCCTATCATAATGTTTTCAAGGTTCATTCATGTTGTAGCATGTCTCAATACTTCATTTCTTTTCATTGCCAAATAATATTCAGTTATATGGATATATCACATTTGTTTATTCATTCGTCAGTTGATGGACATTAACATTGTTTCCACTTTTTAGCTATTATAAATGGTGCTGCTGTGAACATTTGTGGACATGTTTGCTTTCTCTTGGGTATATGCCTAAGGGTAGAACTTCTGGGAGACTGTATGTTCAACCTTTTTGGGGAACTGCCAGACTGTTTTCCAAAGCGGCTGTACCATTTCACATTCCCACTAGCAATGCATGAGAATTCTAATTTCTCCACATCCTTGCCAATACACATTTTATCTGTGGTTTTGATTATAGCCATCCTAGTGAGTGTTAAGTGGTATCTTATTCTGGTTTTGACTTATATTTCCCTGATGACTAATACTGACTAATGGTGTGCCTGTAAGTCATTTCTGTATCTTCCTTGGAAAAATGTCTATTCAGATCCTTTGCTCATCTTTAAATGGACTGTCTTTTTATTACTGAGTTGTAAGCATTCTTTATGTATTCTAGATATAAGGAGTCCCTTGTCAGATAATAATTTGCAACTATTTTATCCCTTTCTGTGGGTTGTCTTTTCGCTTTCTTAATTGTGTTCTTTATAACACAAAAGTTTTAAATTTTTATGAAGTCTAATTTACCTATTGTTTTCTTTTGTTGCTTGTGTTTTTGGTGTCATATCTATTGAAATCATTGCTTAATCAAAGGTCGCAAAGATTTATGCCTATGTTTCCTCCTAAGAGTTTTATAGTTTTAGCTCTTACATTTAGGTCTTTCAGTAATTTTGAGTTAATTTTTGTATATAGTGTGAGGTGGGGGGGATTCCCAGGTTTTTCTTATTTTGGATATTCAGTGGTCCCAGCACAATTTGCTGAAAAAAACCTGTTTTTTCTACAATCGAATGGTCTTGGCATCCTTGCCAAAAATCAGTTGGCTGTAAATGTGAGTTTATTTCTGGACTCTCAATTCTACTATGTTGATTTATGAGTCTGTCCTTGTACCAGTACCACACTATCTTGATTACTGTAACTTTGTAGTAAGTTTTGAAATCAGGAAGTGTGAGCTCTCCAAATTTGTCCTTTTTCAAGATTGTTTTGGCTATGCTGGGCCCCTTGAATTTCCATATGAATTTTAGGACCAGATTGTCAATTTCTGCAAAGAAACCAGCTGGTATTCTGATGGGGATTGGGTTGAATCTGTAGATCAATTTGAGGAGTATTGCCATCTTAACAACATTTAGTCTTCTGATTCATAAACACAGGATATCTTTTAATTTATTTAGGTCTTCTTTAATTTCTTTGAAAGAAGTTTGTCGTTTTCAATGAACAGTCTATACTTCTTTTTAAAAAATTCATTCCGAAGTATTTTTTGATGCTTTTGTAAATTGAATTGTTTTCCTAATTTCATTTTTGGATTGTTCACTGCAAGTATATAGAAATATAACTGATTTTATATATCTGCTAGGAAAGTTCCCGTTTGCTCATCCATTTTAAAAGTGGTTTATATATATTACTGTCATTCGATTACAAGCTCCATGAAGGCAGGGGCCATGTCTGTCTTTTTCATTGTTGGGTCCTTAGCCTACAGTGCATGTAAACAGTAAGCACAGAATAAATGTTGAATGGACAATAATAGCCAAAATTTCCTGAGGACTTCCAGTGTACCACACAGTGCTAAGCCATTTACACGTATTAACTCATGTAACAGTCACAACCACCATATTCATTCTCAATATGAGATGAAGAAACTGGGACACATAGTGGTTAAGTAAATTGGTCAAAGTCACATTGTCACATAAGTGGTGAGGCAAGCTTTCAAAGGCTTGTGCACTTAACCTTTATTGAATGAATGAATGAATGAATTCGTACATATGAGTATTTTGATATATAGTGTCTACAAAGAGGACCATACCATAATAGATAAAGATATATTTCTTAAAACAATCATCAGAACATCAGACTTTCCATTATTTGGACTGTCCATACTCAATATCAATTAATGTCTCTCTCTATAATATATATAATGTTAAATACAATATTCAATTAAATGTAGTAATTCTATAAGTATTAAGTAATGCTCACATATAGTATATATCATCACTATTAACATTGTGATCTTACTGCATGCCAGGCTTTGTGTTAAGTGTTTTACATAAATTGTCTTATTTAACATTCATAATTCTGTGAAATAGGTGTTAGAATCCCTGTGAATTCCTGTGATATAACTAAGGCTCAGAGAGGCTAAGCCCTGAGAGGTCACAGAGCTTATCACAAAGCCGGATTTGAGCCCATGTCTATTTGACTCCATATCTGTGCTCTTAAGGGCTTTGCTGTACTCCCTCTCCTGTAGTCTGGCTGAAGCAGGGGCTGCCTTGGGCCTTCCAAGCTCTCACTCTCCCAGAAGGCTCCCAAATCCTAGGGCCTGGTCCCCACTTCACAGCCCTACCCAAGGGGGATGATCAGTGCCCCAGGCAGGTTTTCCCAGCCCCTGTCCAGCAGGGAGAGATGAAGCTTCAACAGTTCAGACACTGTGGTGTGTAGTCCTAGTACCTTAGAACTTGAGAGATGCCATATTGGAGCCCATACTAGACCAACTAAATCAGAATCTCTGGGAGTAAGCCCAAGAATCTGAATTTTTAAATAGCTCCCCAGGAGACTCTGATGTCTAGAAAGATTTGGGAACCACTGGCCCAGGCTCAGGAAAGAGGAAATGGATACTCCTCAGGAAAAAAAATAGGGGCTCTTGCCCAGGCCAACTTCACAACACCTTTTAGAAACATGGTGGCATCATGTGGTATGAACATATATTGTAAAATAATATTAAAATTTTTAAAGAACATATGTTCATTGTGGTAAATTTGGGATACGTAAAACAATATAAGGAACAAACGTAAGATTACCTATAATCCTAACACCCAGAGGCAACTCCTGTTAGCATTTTGATTTATTTCTATTTTTTAACTTTTCCTTATAGTATAGTACACATAAAAATGCACAAATATTGAGTACACAGATTATAATGAATTTTCACAGCTGAACACAGTTATCTTAACAAAACTCAGACCAAGAAACAAAACATTGCCAGCACCCTAGAAACTCCCTTTGAACTCCTTTCTGGTAACTTCCCCCTCCAAAGCAGTTAAACCGACTTCTAACATTACAGATTAATTTTGCCTGTGTTTGACATTTATATAAATGGAATAATTTGTTATATCCTCTTGGGGTCTGGTTTATTTTGCCAATATTATATTTGTGAGATTAGGCAAGTACAGTAGTTCATTTATTGTTGCTGTATAGTATTTGTGTGACTATAGCATAGTTTATATGTCCATTTTACTGTTGATGGCATTTGGGGAGTTTAAAGTGTTTGGCAGCTGTGACTAGTGCTGTTATGAACATTCTTGTACCTGTCTCTTGATGCATGTGTGTATGCATATCTGTGAGGTATGCACCTAGGGGTGGAATTGCTGAGTTTTATGTTCAGCTCCAGCAGGTGTTGCCAAAGTTCTCCAAAATGGTTCTACAAATGCACTTTTGCCAGCAGTATATGAGTCCTGGTTATACCACATCCTCACCAAAACTGTTTTTATTTTAGCCATCCTGGTGAGTGTGTAGTATTGTTGTTTTGCTTTGCATTTCCCTGGTGAATAGTGAAGTTGAGCACCTTTTCCTTCATGTTTTGTTTTGTTTTGTTTTTTTGGTTGCACCTCATGGATTACGGGATCTTAATTCCCTGATCAGGGATTGAACCCGGGCCCACAGCAATGAAAGCATTGAGTCCTAACCACTGGACCATCAGGGAATTCCCACCCTTCACGTATTTTTTTTTTTTTTTAATAAATGTATTTATTTTATTTACTTATTTTTGGCCGCGTTGGGTCTTTGTTGCTGTGCGTGGGCTTTTCTATAGTTGTGGCGAGTGGGGGCTACTCTTCATTGTGGTGTGCAGGCTTTTCATCATGGTGGCTTCTCTTGTTGTGGAGCACGGGCTCCAGTAGTCGTGGCTCATGGGCTCTAGAGCACAGGCTTAGTAGCTGTGGCACGGGGGCTTAGTTGCTCCGAGGCATGTGGGATCTTTCCGGACCAGGGTTCGAACCCGTGTCCCTTGCTTTGGCAGGTGGATTCTTAACCACTGCACCACCAGGGAAGCCCCATGTATTTCTTTTTAATCTTTTACTATGTGCCCACTCCTGGCAACCCTTAGTTCATACAAAGAGGAAAAAAGAAAGAGAGAGAGGGAGGGAGGGAGGAAGGAAGGAAAGAAGGCCGGCCAAACCATAAAGCAAAAAACATCTGATAAAGTAAGAAAAAAAAAAAAATCAGGGTAAAGTCCTATGTTAAGTTTCCCTTCAGTGAAGTCTGTCATCTTAAAAATAAACTGTCTGACTATAAGACCTTAAAGAAAATACATGCTCTGCTGTTGTGCTGCCTCTTAGCTCTTTCTTCCTGTGCTTTTCTCAACCACTTAATTTTCACTTGCCCTACCAACAGCATTT
The DNA here is from genome assembly GCF_009873245.2 of Balaenoptera musculus. Classification (NCBI taxonomy): domain Eukaryota; kingdom Metazoa; phylum Chordata; class Mammalia; order Artiodactyla; family Balaenopteridae; genus Balaenoptera; species Balaenoptera musculus. The sequence continues at coordinate 61,799,573 of NC_045792.1, forward strand.
GGACCTTTTGGGGGATGCATTTTTATAAACTTTGCACTAATATTCTTCAAAGAAAGGCTGTTGTGACATAGGAAAAGCTTAAACTCAGGGTGAGAGAAGAAGCCTTGTATAGCCAATGCCCAGAACTAGTTACTGTCATGCCCCTGGGAATAGTAAAGCTTTGCAGAGTGGAGTGGAGTCAAGTTGTGGACATTGCAGAGTGAATTCTAAAAATAAGGTTGTTTTGTTTTGTGCTGCTATTGCAGAAAATTGTTTGTTAATCAAGAAAATGGATTTAATTCTCTTTAGGTACTATTTTGGAAAAAAAGCTTCTTAGGCATTATCCAAAAAAATATGCAGTTTGAGTTTGTTCACAAAGCAATTATATATGTTTGTGTGTGCATATATCTTTTTTGCAAAGTTGTGTAGACTGTTTGTCATCTAAATTTTTCATGTAACATGTTTTCCCATATCATTTAATATTTAAAACTTTTAGCGGCTCTATAATAGCTCTTTTTATGGACTTACTGAAATTTATTTAATCACTCTCCTATTTTGGTTATTTCAATAATTTCTAAATTCTCAGTGATGAACATCTTTGTACATAAATTTCCATGCTCACCTGATTATTTTCTTAGAATAGCTTCAGAGAAGTGAAATGAATGGCTCAAAAAGAGTGAATGTCTTTAAAGGTCTTTGATACATGAGTATTAGACATTCCTTCCAGAAAGACCATCAGTCAGCACTCTCCCCAGCAATATATGACGTGCCACCCCATTGCACATTTGCCAACTTTGCACTCACTTCAATTACAGTGTCTATTGCCATATAGAAGACTGTCGTTTTGAACCTAATAAAATCTGTAGCCTTCTGGATTCAGGAACATGCTTAGAAAAGCTCCCCTACTCCCTATGCATGATTAGAACAGTATTGTCTAATATTTTCTCCTTGTAGAAATGTTTTCTTTTTTACAATAAATCTTAATCCATCTGTTACTTGTTTTTGTGTCTGATATGAAGTAGGGATATAACTATTTTCCCCCAAATGGATAGCAAGTTGATCTGTAAACCATTTGGTAAATAGTACAACATTTCTTCAGTCTTTTGAAAGGCCATCTTTATCATAAGCCAGTTTCCTCTATAGACATGAGTCGCTTTCCACACTACATTGGTCTGTTTGGGCATTCTCGAGCCAGTTCCACTGTTTTGGTTATTTCAGTCTTAGTACAGTTTGAGAGCTGATGTGGCAAGTGCTTCCTTATTCTTTCTCTTTTATAAAATTTTCTTGGCTGTCTTGGAAAATTGGCTTATTTTTCCTGATGAATTTTGGAATAAATTTATCCAGTTAAAAAAATCCTACTGCACTTTTGATTAGAATGGCATCAAATCTATAAATTCATTTGTAGAAATGAATACCAAAATTATAATACCAGACAGGAACAGAGGATGCATCTCCTTAAATTAGGGGTGTTTGTATAGGTAAGATTTCTTGTTTTTTTTTTAGAATTTTAGTATGTTTTCATGTATGTCTGAGACATTTCTTGTAAAGTTTTTCGGGATATGTTATTTCTTCTATTGCTTTTGTGAAAAGGATAGGATCTCTTGTTTTATATTTTTAACTAGATATTTCTGATATGTAAGAAAATTATTAATTGTAGTGTCACCAGCTCATCCTCACTGAACCCCTGGGACACTGAGGCCTGAGGGTTAGGGGCTTGCCTCTGGCCACAAGGTGAGTCTGGAGCCTAGGCCTAGATGCCCAGCCTGGGTCCCCTGGAAGCCTCCTAAGTTAGGCAGAGAGAAGGGCTTGTTGTAACTCAGAAGTCAGGGAGCCCAACTACTGTTTCCATGGAAACCTGTAGGCAGCATCTTCTGGGAAGACCAGGATGTGGAGTCCAGAGAGAACAGGCTACCCTAGGGTAGGGCCAGTCTAGGGTGTGTGTGTGTGAGAGAGAGAGATGGGGGTGGGGGAGGGAGGGAGAGAGAGAGAGAGAGAGAGAGAGAGAGAGAGAGAGGGAAACAGTTTCTAAAGAAAGAGATGGGTACCTCACCATCGTCCACTAAGGCCTGGTGCAATATTCTGGATTGATACTGGGTGGTGGCTGTAAGGAGGGGTGATGTGCCATTGAGATGACTTTCCTGTGTCCATCAGACCCAGTCCAAGGCTGCTCTTAGAGTGAGCTGGAGGCGCTCTAGGCAGAAGTGCTGGCCCTGCCCATCATGGGACCTGGAGCCCAGCTGGTATCTGCTGGACACTGGTTCCTCCTCCCTCAAGGCCCAGGAGGGAGGCCCTCACCCAGGCCACACAAATGCTGGGGTGAAGGAAGCAGGGACAGTCCTCTCACCCCAGGACCCACCTCCACCCATAATGGGCCGGGTGGCCAGGACAGTAAAGGAGTACAGGGTGGTAGTCGGGGGGACTGGGCAGGGCCTGGCCTTTAGGTGGGTCTGAGGGTTGGGACCGCCAAGGACAGGGTGTGCCTCTGCCACAGCCTCAGTCTGGCAAGACAGGAAGGGGACACCCCCTGCGTCCTGCGAGCATCTGTGGAGCTTGTAGCTGGGGGCCCTGACTTCCCTGCTCACCTTCCCGCCAGCCCAGGAGAACCTGAGCTCAGCGCTCACTGCGCCTGAGCGAGGCCCGCAGGCCCCAGGGAGACCTGCTCTGGCCAGGCGTGGGAGGAGCTTCTGGAAGCAGGTGGGGCATCTTTGTTTGGGGGGTGGGGTGCTGGGGAGGGCAGGAAGGAGATGGGCTGCTGGAGCCACCCAAGGTGCCTGAGCCTGGGTCTGAAGGACACACAAGTATCGAGCCAGCAGTGTTTGTCCCATCCCTTGTCCCATCCTGTGTCATCCTCCCTGGGCCTCATGCCGGGGCCTGACCTCCAGGAATCGAGCTGTGACCCCGGGGAAGCTCGCTCCAGCTTTCTCACCTCTTGCTGCCAGGATCCCCCTCACATTCCTTGATCCAGGAGGTGGGCTTAGAGTTCTGGTAGGGGGGTGGGCGGAGTCTTCTGCCTTGGAATAGGGGGGTGACATGAAGATGCCTGGAGCGTGAGCTCGCGTGTGGGGTGGCGCGTGTGAACGCCTGTGCTAGGTGAGCGTGGAGAGATGAGGCGGGTGATGGTATACAGGCACACACGGTGTGTGTGCGTACGTGCTGGAGGCGTGTGTGGTACGTCTGGAGTGGGGCAGGTGTGTGGTGGGCAGGGTACGGTACCCGTTGATGTGTGAGATGCCTTGAGTCGGGGGTAACAGGTATTTGGTGGGGGAGATGCGCATATGAAGTATGCGAAGGCGTTTTGGGTACATGTGCGTGTGTGTATGTTGTGGTGTAGGGTATGTGGATAGTGGTGAGTATAAGATATAGCTGCAGGAAGAATATATATGTGGCGCGTCTGAGGTGATGTCTGGGAGGCAGCTGTACACGTGCTTGCTCGTCTGCACCTGGAGGAGGGGCTGGCACATTACTGTATGTGGTGTGGCTTAGGAGGGGGAGGGCTACATGAAGTTACATGCACGGTGTGTCCAAGGTCATGTGTGCGCGCGCGTGTGTGTGTGTTGGGGGAGGGATGGAAATGAACTAGCACTAGTGAGTGTGCAGAGTGTGGAGAAGGGACAGGCATTGGTGGCCATAGTCTTTCCTCTCCAAGTTGAGGAACGTGAGGCTCATGTGGGGAAACAAGTGCGATCCCATCCCTGGCAGCTCACAACCTAGACTCTCGAGGGTTGGGGAGAGGACCGGCCCCTCTGGTGGCCTGGTGGGTTACAGCCGGTCACGTTCAGTCCTTTAGGATTACTGTCCTGGAGCTGGCTCCCATCGCCCCACGAGAATCAATTGTACAATAAAGGAAAAGTTTTGTAGGCTAGTTACTAAATATAGCTGTTATTAATACTTAAACTATATAAATGTAAAATTAAATAATGTTAAAAGCAAAGGTGATAAATACTCAGACTCCCCACTTGTTAATTTTTTTACTACATTGGACCGCATCTGTGCTCTTGAGGTGATGTGTGTCCCTTGTATCTGTGCAGTGGCTGGTCTGTTGTGAGGCACTCCTGTGCATCTGTTCCCGACTCCGCATTCAGTCACGTCTCAAAATCGAAGTATTTCTTCCCTGGAAGTCAGCAGATGCTACAAGTTAAGACTTGATTTATTCTTTTGTTGATGGTCTAGACTTAAGAAAGGGATGGAAAACAATTTTAGGAGTGCAGATTAAACTTTCAAGTTTGTCATGTCTGTGGCTGCTTTTTTGTGAGTAGCACAAACTATTGAAGAATTATTTTTCCAGTGTTCAAAAACTGTTAACCGATTCAGCAAAGAAGTCACTCAAATCACTGATGAATGAGTGATGTTTTGACACATCTTTGTTGTTTCACCTTCATCTTACTTGTTAAACGAAAATATCAACCAACACGCAAGTTGGAACTACGTCCATTCGTCACTGCAGCCATAGGTTGGCTCCAGCTAGAGCATAAAGCAAAAATCAATGAACGCATTGATTTGGGGGACAGTCAACTGGCTATATGGAATTTTTATTTGTAAATTATGTGCTATACATCCTTTACATCAGCAAAATTTATAATAAACTTATGTATGTATGCATGCAAACGTTGTTTGGAGACCTGGGTATTAAGCATCGCTGTGTGAAGCTCTCAGTAGGTCCTAGTTACCTACCCCCCACCACACGTCTCCTTTATTGTGCATGGGGTGAGGGGAAGGGGGCAGGTGCAACCTCAGAGACACTGGGAGCCGCTTCTCAGATTTCCAGACAAGCTGCAGCGGGTCACCAGCTCAGCTGGGACCTCCTCCCGCTCCTGGGCTTTGGGGCTCACCTGGAGGCCCCATTCATTCAGCACTAGCTACCTAAGCCCCTTCTCTGTGCAAGGTGCTGGGGATTCCCAAGTAGGAGGAAGACATGGTCCCTGCCTGCACGGAGCTCACAGCCCAGAGGAGGAAGCACCCAGTCCCAGCCAGCCACTCGCTTGAGGGCGTGGGGCAGAAAGGAGACCCCCTCGCCCAGCTGGAGAAGGAGGGAGGCCAGGACAAGGGCAGCTGGCCTGATACAGCTGCTCCTCAGCACTGGGTTCACAGCACCCATGGGCTCTCTGTTAAACACGAGGAGACTCTCTTTCGGTCGGTCTGGCCGGTGCGTTGCCCAGGAGTCTGCAGTGTGCTTGGGGATAGCGAAGCGGGTGACCCTCATGCCACCTGTGGAGAAATCGTGATGTGGGGAGAGAAGGGGGTGTGTGCAGAGGCAGAGAGATGAGAAAGATGAAGTCGCTTGGGGAGATCTGGAAGGAGACTTGAAGGGGGACTGGAGCAAAGCAGAGGTGGGCCAGCCTGGAGGGGAGGGCAGGGAGAAGCCGGAGACAGAGGGCGGCAGCTCACACAGCCTCACAAGGGGTTTGGATTCTGTCCTGTGGAATGAGCGGCTGTCGAAAAATCCTTGTTAGCAGAAAGGTGATGTGCTCAGATGGACTTTGGAAAGTGTGACGCTCTTGGAGCAGGCAGAACTGGAGGTCAGGAGATTGGAAGGAGGCTGGGGACACCTGAGGCCTAAACCCAGAGAGAGCCATGGGGGACAGAGGAGAGGGACTGATAGGAGGGCGTTGAAGGTCGAACCCATAGGGCGAGGTGAAGGACAGAGGAGTTAGGGTGGCATCTGGGTTTCTGGGGTGATTGGGTAGATGTTGCCAGAAAACACAGAAGGAGGAGCAGGTCTGCAGTGAGATGAGTTCAGTTTCGGACCTGGGGAGTCGGGGTTCTTCTGGAGGGACTCTGAGGCATTTGGAGCTCAGGGGAGCCATCAGGAAGTAGAGTTGGGGGTCCCAGCAGGTTGGCAGGGGGTTGGGGGGGTGGGAGTGGAGAGGTTCCCCGGGAGAAAAGAATGAGAAGGTTTTCAGAACAGTTGTCCAGATCCAGTCCTGAAGGGCCAGGAACTCAGGTGCCTGACTTGGCCTCATTTCTGGAAGAGGTGGCCCAGATGCCAGGTCCCTGCATTCGCGAGAGCCACATAGTGTGCGGGAGAAGGCTGGAGGAGTTCAGAACCATGGGCCGGGTGGCTGGCTGCCTTCGGTAGGAGCTGGAGGTCACAATGCTTAGGAGTCTTGGGGCCTCAGTTCTAGCTCCAGTCCTGGCTTTGCTATCAACTTGCTGTGTGACCTTTGGCAAATCACTACCCACTCTGGGCCTCAGCTTCTTTTTTTGAAAATGGGAAGGTTGGACCAGACCAGTGACTTTCAAATGATATTTGGCGCCCCAGGGTCACCCAGAACTAACTCCAGGGAATCACTGGAGGTGGAGGGAGAAGCTGAGGGTGTGGTACTCCAGTCCCCGCCCTCCCCCAGCTTCGTCCAGAGCCACTTGCTTTTATGTTTTCTATGTTGGTTGCCAACTAGAACCACTGGGTCAGAGAATCCCAAGGCTGTGAAGCCTTGTCCACAAAGACACTATGGAGACTTAAGGGTGATGAGAAAACTGAATATCCTCAGGCAGATACTGTGTGAGCCTCGATGCCCATTTCCCATGTAGCACAGTCACGGTCATGCCCTTGGTTACCCAGGATTTGGCTCTGTCTAGTTGCGGGCAATCTCAGCAGTTGATGCAGCTCAACTTGCTCCCTCCTCCTGGCCGGTGGGTCACCAGCCTCAGCCATCAGTGCACCCTCATGGGGGTCTGTGTGACACCGGCCCTTCCCCACGGCTCCCAGGGACAGCACAGTGTGAGGCTGGCTGTGAAGCAGCAAGGGGCCTCCCTGTCCCTTGATGGTCTCTGTCCACTGTTGCTGTAAAAGCAGAACAAAGATTCTCTGAACAGGATGCAAAACACTTTAGGAGTTCTTCCTAAAGTCTGGCCTCTGTGACGACGCCCACCGCGTGCTGAGGCCTCAGTCGGTAACCCTGGCTTCCTCCAGCCCCACCGAGCTGCCCCCAAACACCCCTCATAGTTGGGCACTATCAGCAAACCGGAGGGAGCCTGGGCATAGACCAGGGTGCGGGAGGGTGATGAGAGGGGGGCCCAAGATGCGAGGGGAAATGTCCTTCCAGGGCCCCCAGGGAGAACTTGGCCCCTTCAAGTCTGTGTGACCTCACATCCCCGAGGAGCCCAGGCCTGGCTTCCCTCCGTCAGGGCAGGGCTGCTGGGTGCTGCCCACACCCTCGCTCCGGGATCCTGCCGTGAGGCGGTCAGCTCAGTGGGGCCAGCCATCATACCTGTTTGTCCCGCGCTCCTTCAGCCCAAGCTCATTCCAGCGTGTACAGCCCTGCCATTGCTGGGAAGGTGGTGCTGCCCCTGCCCCTATCCCCGGAGGCATCCAGATCCCCCAAATCAGGCCACACAGGCTTGAGGACTGTGCCTTTGGGGAGCTCTGGGGTCCCCAGGTCTCTTGCTCCCTCGGGAACAGTTTGGAGGAAGATCTCAGCAGAAGTGGCCTCCTTCCTGTCACTCCTCAACATCCTAGATAGGGCTCAGAAACTTGCTCCAGCACCCCTGGGACGAGCCCCCCAATCCAGAGTCCCTCCCCATCCTTCCCCGTGCTCTCTCAGTTCCCCAGGACCACAGAGGCCACTGCAGCGGTTGTCAATTGGCAGGGTGGTTGGATGGGGGCAGGGGTGACGACTCTCGGTGTTTCCTGACAACAGGCTGGGGGACTCAAGCGCCAATGTGAAGCTGAAGAGAGTCCTGGAGACAGGGGGCGGTGAGACCGAGTCTGCCCAGGCCACGCCCGTGGCCGGGGTGTGGCCCTGGGCCTGGGGAGGGTCGCTGTTTGAGAGGAGGACACAGCTTTATAAGATGACTCCGTAAGTATGGCCTGGGCGGGAGGGGCCGCAGGCCCCGATGCCCCACCTGGGAGGTGGGCGTGCACTAGGAGCAGCTGCAGCTGGTGACCCTGCAGCCGGCAGTGGGGGGACCGGACATCTGGGAGGCTGCCTGTGTCAGGGACACACAATGCTGGGGCCAAGGCAGGGGCTGGGAAGCTAGGTCTCTGGGGACCTAAGGAGGCTGGTTCCCATTTCAGGGGCCTGTGGAGGACCTTCCCCGATGTTCTAGGCTACTGGGCTTGGGCCTTCCCTTGAGGGTTATGTGTGTATCTGCGTGTGTGTGTGTGTGTGTGTGTGTGTGTGTGTGTGTGTGTGTGTGTGTGTGTGTGTGTGAGAGGGGCTATGGTCTCTGCCATGACTGCTGACTGCAAGCTGGCCTTTGGTCCAAATAAGAGCCCTCTGAACCCAGGAACCCAGGAAGACAGACCCATGGCTTCTTTCTTAGGCAAGAGAGGCTCTAGGACAGTGATTTGCCTCGTGCAAACCTCTGGAGATTTGAAAAATACATGTTCCCAGCCCCTAACCCCTAAGAGTTTAGGATGGGGCCCAATGATCTCTATTTTGCAAGCCGCTCAGGTGATTCCGATGGAGCGCTGTAGCTGGGTGAGGACTCATATCCCGGGCTAGTCCTACTGTAGGCATGTGGAAGCCCAGGCCTCTGCCTGCAATGCCACCAATAGATGCTCATGCTTTGACTCTTGGAGATGCTCTAGTCCCCCAGAATCTCATGTGAGGGGAAGGCCTCTTCAATAACCTCTTCCTGAGACACAGAGGAGAAAGAATGGTGCCCAGGGTGGTCCCTTGAGGGAGAAAGACTCAGGAAGAGAAGGACGAAGCCTGAAAGGATGGGGTTCTTGCACCAGCACAGTGTCTGGGGCCTCACGCACAGGCCTGCGGTCCTCACGGCCATCTCAGCGCCCAGGGCCCCCAGGTCCACACCAGCCCCTGCACCGCCCCCATCTGGTCCCGCGGGTGAGCCTGGCTCCTTCTGCACAGACACAAGAGAACAGAGGTTCAAGAGAGGACATCTTGGAAGGCAAGCGTGCCCAAGGATCCTTATGGAATTTTGTCGATGGAGTTCCTTTTTTTTTAACATTTTTAATGTCTTTTGAAAAACGACCTTTAAAGCTCTCCTAATTCACACGAAGTTTACTGACTTAACTGAATCAACATGAAGGTAACGTGAAGTAACTGACTGAACGTTTACACGGTGGAGCTGGAGTCTGTGGGGCTCTGAGCCGGGTCACTTCCTGTCTGGCCTGCCAGGGACGCACGTTCATTCCCCCGACCCTGCGCGCGTCCACACCTCCTGGCTGCCGAGCATCTGAGGTGCTCACTCGACCCAGTTTGCTGAGTCAGTCCCCAAGTGCTGAACCTTTGGGCCCTTTCCAATTTCTTGCCGTTATAAATATCGCTGCTATGAATATCTCTGTACAAATTACTTTCTTAACATTTTACTGGGAAGCAATCCCCGAGCGGACTCACTAGGTCAAAGGATGTGCACAGTTTTATATTGTCACATATTACTAGATAGTTCTCTGGAAATATTGAACCCATTTACCGTGGCACCAATTATGTATGGCCACTCCACACAGCCCTCCAATAGTAAGGTTCATCGTCTTTATTTGTTTGGAGCTGTTTTATTTTATTTTATTTAAAAAAAAATTATTTTATTGAAGTATAGTTGATTTACAATGTTGTGTTAATTCCTGCTATACAGCAAAGTGATTCAGTTTTATATATATATATGTTCTTTTTCGTATTCTTTTCCATTATGGTTGACTGCAGGATATTGAATATGGTTCCCTGTGCTCTACAGTAGGACCTTGTTGTTTATCCATCCTGTATATAATAGTTTGCATCTGCTAATCCCAAACTCCCAAACCATCCCTCCCCCACCCCCATCCCCCTCCCCCTTAGCAACCGCAAGTCCGTTTTATTTTGTTTTGATTTTTTTTCCTGTCTTGCCATGTTGGTCAGGAGCGGTGCTGTGAAGCTGTTTCAATATGTATTCCCATAATGACTGGTGGAGTTGGGCATTCTCTGAAGGACCCCGAGAACCTGATGGTCAGGGATTATGATGGGACCAGTCCTGAGTCAAAGAGCTAGACCAGGGCTGAGAAGTGGAAAATGCTGGTTTTCTAGACTTAGTCCTTCTGCCCCCAGCAGCAGGGCAGCGTGCACACCAGAACCGCAGTTCCACTTGCTCTGAGGCTGAGCCATGAGTGACTCACAGCCGCCTGTACGAGCTGTGGCCTCCTGGGTGCATACATTACCATGTTGTGCTTGTGGCTGTTGTCATGGGGATAAACCCTGTTTGGGCTTTGTAGTCTACTTGCCTGTTGTTTGACCCTGACCACCACTGGGGAGCTACACCAAGAGTCTGTTCACTGCCTGTCAAGCCAGGGCTTGGACGGTGGCCAGAGAGGCCATCTGGGTAAGGCCAGGAACATTTGTAAGGTCTGGGCTCTCACGTCTTGGCTGAGGTCCAAGCTTGAATTGCTTGGGACAAGGAGGGCCTTAGGGAACATTGACCCACATCAGGGTCTAGGACTGTGGCCTGCAGATAATGAAGGGAGGGCTCACCAGTGATATGAGGGACTCAGGACAGAGACAGTGATGTTCGGGGGCATGAAACCCGGTGATGGAAACTGGGTGCCTTGGTCATTGCAGGCAGGGCCACGGGGCACCCTGGGATCTCAGAGCGGACAGGCCGTATGAAGGAGGAGAGTAAGTCCAGGCAGACATGGCTGGTGGGTAGAGGGAACTAAGGTGTGAGGTTGACAGTCACAGTTTCAAAGCAGTCAGAAAATTTGAAAACAAAGAGTCAGACATGGACATTCAAGGGTATTCTGGGTAGGATGGAGCCACAGAGCAGTATGTGAGCCAAAGGGGTCTGGGAGTCCCCATACCAAGGGCCTGTCCATGAAGAAGCAGGACACTGGGGGAGGGGAGGACACAGGGCCAGTGTGTGATACAGAAAACAGGGACCAGCCTCTTGGAGGGGAACTGACAGAAGCTGGCCGGGGATTGGCATTCCAGCCCAGCACCTGGATTTGGGTCTGCGGAGGGCAGGCCCAGATCATGGACATGGGGCTGAGGGGGCAGCCGGGAGCTGTCCTGGGCTCCAAGGTCCTCCAGCCTTTGAGCAGGAAGCGAATCCCCTTTCCCTCTCATCCCTGGCCTGCTGCTCATGGACCCAGGGCTTGGGCGGGGCAGGGGCAGGTGGTCAGGGACAGAGGAGACATGGCAGGTACGCCAGGACCCTCAAATGGCAGCTAGACAGAGCTGAGAAGTGGTTTGGTGCAGCAGAAGCATGGATTTAGATTAGATAACCTGGTCTAATCCTGACACTGTACGTTACTGTGTGACCTCAGTTTACCATCTCTGAGCCTCCGCTTCCTCTTCTGTAAAATGGGGATATTCGCTATAGGGTGGTTGAAAAGATTAAATTAGAAAAAAATATATGAAAGTGCTCAGCACAGGTTGTTGCTCAACAGATGCCAGTTTCCCTCCTTTTACCTCTTTTAGCTCCTAGAGCAGGGTCGCATGTGTCTCAGGTGGGCTTCTGGGGAGTGGGAAGGCAGGGTGGTGGGGGAGAGAGGTGGGGTAGGGGTAGCATATGTGTTGGTAAAGTCCAGGAGCAGAGCTGGAATAGAACCTCAGCTTCTGGGTTAATCTGACTTGCACTTCATGGTGAATTTAGCCCAGTGGGTGCACAACGTGGGAAGTAGCAAGTGGGAGGGTTAAATCCCGGCAAGTTTCTGAGCCTCTGTTTCCTTGTCTGAAAAATGGGTTTATTAACACCTTACGTCCGGAGTCGTGTGAGGAGTAGCGATGATGCATGGAGAGCATCGCACCACTCGTGCACATAGTAGGTCCATTCATATACGACAGTATGGTTGCTGTGGCTGCTGACACCTCTTCTGACCTCAGAATCATATCACCGTAAGGGGTTTCTCTCAGTGACCCTGGGGTCACAGAGAGAATGGGGAATACGAATGGTAGTTAGTGCTCCGGCGTCCTAGGGTTGGCTGAGGAGGGAGGACGCAGCGGGAAGCTGCCCTGAGGCCCCGGGACACTGCCAGGGGCAGAACAGGCACTCAGCAGTTCTCTCCCACACGTAGGGTGTTCCCAGGCAGGGGCCAGCCGGTTTGCTCAGGACTGGGCTGAGGTCTCGCTTGAGGTGGGGTGGGCGGTCTCTTCCGTGCAGGAGCATTGCCAGAGGCAGGCAGCACAGAGGTGGAGGGAGTCAGGAGGGGCCCAGCATGGGTCAGGAGTTGGGGGTGATGGGGTGCCAAGCAGCTCTGTGCAGTCCAGAGGGAGCTGGCCCTGGGTTCGGTCCCTGGCCAGGTCAGCTGCCTGTGCCCTGGCCCTGATCCCAGGCCTGGTCCGTTACGGTGCACAGGGGACCAGGTGATGGACTGCACTCTTCTCTGGAGACAGGCGGACCATGCCGAGGATCCAGACATCTGGAGAGAGTCAGGCTGAAGCTGCTTCAGACTTGCCCCAGGGCCACCTTGCTCTGGGTACCACGGCTCTGGGGCAAGAGGATTCCAGGATTCTGAATCCCAGTCTGTCACCTGCAAGCTAGAGACCTGGGGCAAGTCTAGTCTATCTGACTCTTTGTGTCCCTTTCTGGAAAATGCCCTCCTGCGTCAGGCCCCATGCAGCAGGGGGCAGAATCAGACCTGGTCCCTGGGCCTGGTGCTCTTGGTCAAGAAACTAGACTGTTTATTACTGCTGGTGTCTGGGGACTTCGGCAGTGGTTACAAAAGCACTCTGAAGGGGTGTGAAGCCACCGCACAAGCTCCGCCCCTGTCAGGTGTGCGGCCCCTGTATTTGGCAAATGGCCCCCAGTCCCCTTCCCCCGGGACACCCCTGGATCTGTCTGGACCTGCCAGGATCCTCTGGGCAACCTGTATAGCCCACCACCTCTCTGTAACGCACACAACACACACACACACACACACACACACACACACACACAGCCATCACCGTGTAAAGATGGGTCCCCACCCTCTCTCTGTTTCTGCCCTCCATCCTGAACCTCTCACTCCAGTGGCTCCATTCCTGCTTCCTGATCTGCTCTCCATCCCCCACTGCCCCCCAGCATCTGGCTACAAGAGATATTGGTTTGTCGATGGCCTTACCCCATCAGTCTCACACTAACTAGGTCCTGCATCTCCAGATCATACTTCTGCCTCCCCTTCCTCCAACAAGATCGAGGAAATGTCACTCACTCTGTATTGGGCACTTGGGAACTAGCACGATGGGATGGTTGATGGACTGTTTTTTCCCAGTTTCCCGTCCTGTTCAGCCAGTGTCAAGGAGTCATACAACCCTGGGTTTGGACCCTGGCTCTGCTCCTTCCTAGCTGTGTGAACTCAGGCGAGTTGCTTTACCTTTGAAACCTGTTTCCTGGTCTGTAAAATGGGAACACTAATAGTACCTTCTGTGTAGGGCTGTCATAAAGATTCAGTGAGACCCTGTAGATGCAGCTTTTAGCACAGTGCCTAGCACGTAGTAGGTGCTTAATAAATGTTAGCTTGTTTTTTCGTGCCTAAGAAAATATTTGGAGTAGTCAGGAAGGATTATCTTCATTTATATACCCACCAAATAAATATTGATCTCCTTTGTTCCAGGCACTGCCCTAGGTACTGGGGATACAGCAGGGAGCAAAGCAGAGGAAATCCCTGCCCTGGGGAGTTTATATTCTGTTCGTTTCCACCCCGACAAACTCACCCTCTGCTGTCAGCCCACCTTTCCTCTCTGCATCTTCCCCTGAGGCAGTCTCTCCACCTTTTCTCCCCCAGCCTCAGCCTCCTCCCTCCAGACTCCCTGAATCTCACCTCCTGGCTCATCCTCTTGCTAAGCTCTGTATATGCTCCTCGCTTACCTGGAATGTGTCCTCTAGACATGCAAACCTAGCATATCCGAACTGGAACTCACACATCCAACCCCCCTCTCAAACCTCTTCTCCCACTGTGTTTCCTGAGGGGGGTCCCTGTCCCACCTCCAGCTATTCCTCCATCATCGTCATCTTCATCGTCATCATCACCTCTTATGGAGCACTTACTATGTCAGGCACTATTCCAAAGGCTTTTATTTATTTTTTTAAAAAATTATTTATTTATTTATTTTTGGCCGCATTGTGTCTTCATTGCCATGTGCGGGCTTTCTCTAGTTGCGGTGAGCGGGGGCTACTCTTCATTGCGGTGTGCAGGCTTCTCATTGTGGTGGCTTCTCTTGTTGTGGAGCACGGGCTGTAGGAGCATGGGCTTCAGTAATTGTGACTCATGGGCTCTAGAGTGCAGGCTCAGTAGTTGTGGCGCACGGGCTTAGTTGCTTCATGGCGTGTGGGATCTTCCCAGACCAGGGCTCGAACCCGTGTCCCCTGCAAAGGCAGGCTGATTCTTAACCACTGCGCCACCAGGGAAGTCCCCAAAGGCTTTTATTTATTAAATCATTTAATCTCTTGAAATCCCTAAGAAATAGTTCTGATTGTTTGCATGTGAGAAGACTGAGGCCAGAGTGGTTAAATGAAGAGACCAAGGGTCCACGACTCATAAATGGCAGAGCCAGGATTATTAGCAAAAAAAAAAAACAACCTAAAACATAAAATCTCAAGGCAGCCTGGCCTCAGAAGCTGTCTGCAAAGGCTGTGCTTTTCCTAAGGCTGTGCACCCTGCCCCGGGCCCTGTGGCCTCACCTCAGCCGTGCCACTCACCCGGGTCCCCTTCTCGTCCACAGGCCAAGCCCCTCTGGTCTGGGCTGTTGAAGAGCCCACTCATCTGTATCTCTGCTTCCCTCTCGCTTCACCCCAGACCCTGTTCCAAGGGCTGCCTGTGATCTTCTCCCTCACAAGGCGGGACCATGCATTTCCCCAATTTCCTGTTGTTGCTAAGAGATTCAAGACCAAACACCAAACCATTCGGAGCCTGGCCCTGAATAACCTCCCCACTGATTCCGTATTCCACTCCACCCACCCCAACGCTCTCCTGTCTCCCATGTCTCCCTCACCCCCTCTTCATTAAATCTTCATCCAGCCTCGAGTGGTGCCTCTACTGCAAAGCCCTGCCTGACCCTCAGCCAGACTCCACTGCTCTCCCCTGTGCCCTCACAGCGCTGGACCCCACTGGTCCAGACCATCACTGGCTGACTTCACTCTGCTTGGGACTATCGTTTGCTGTTTGTGTCCACCCACGTCCTCCACTGCCCTGTGATCCTCACAGGCCGGCACCATGTCTTACTCATCTCTGGGTCTCAGGGACTAACAGGGCCAGGTGCAGAGGAAACCTCAATGCTGAGATGAACAGAGCTGGCTTACACTGTCACTCGGTGATTCAGGGCAGGAAAGGTCCAAGTGTCTTTCTGTTTTCCCATCAAGTCCTGCTGTAGAAACCAGAAATGGGGGATGATTTCCCGATTGTCAAATCCCAGAAGGATGGCTGAGCTGGATGGGCCAGTAGAGGTCATCTGTGTTAATCCTTTATCTTTGAATTGTTGGACTGAGGCCTGAAAGGGGAAGACCTAGCCCAAGGTCACTCAGCAGGGAGAAGTTGTGACTAGAATTCAGACGCCAGCATACTTTCTGCTTTGCTGAACTGTTCAATCTTTTCTTTGCTCTTTCTGTACATAAACTGCCTACTATAGTAATCCCAATTACTTCCACTGAAAATCAGCCCAGATCTCAAGGCTCTGGAACGTTCCCCTCTCCCCTTCCAGATAGCCATATGCATGCTTCATTTTACACTGTTGTCATCACAATTTTGCATTCCCATTTTCTTTTTTTTTTTTTAATTATAAATTTATTTATTTATTTATTTATGGCTGTGTTGGGTCTTCGTTTCTGTGCGAGGGCTTTCTCCAGCTGTGGCGAGCGGGGGCCACTCTTCATCGCGGTGCGCGGGCCTCTCACTGTCGCGGCCTCTCTTGTTGCAGAGCACAGGCTCCAGACGCGCAGACTCAGTAATTGTGGCTCACGGGCCTAGTTGCTCCGCGGCACGTGGGATCTTCCCAGACCAGGGCTCGAACCCGCGTCCTCTGCATTGGCAGGCAGATTCTCAACCACTGCGCCACCAGGGAAGCCCAACACACCGTTTTAATTGTTGTCGCTTTATATTTTAATATCTAGTGGGACTAGTCCTCCTCTCATTAGCCATCATTATCAGAATTTTCTTTGCTTTTCTTAGTTTTCTTTTCCTCCAGATAATTTTTACCTGGGTTATCTAGAGGAATCAAGGGCAGGGAAATAGTTTATCCCAGGCTGCCCTAATCTTGGGCATCGATACAGGTCAATTGAATTGGGTACTCTTTTTTTAAAAATTTATTTTATTTAATGTATTTATTTTTGGCTGCGTTGGGTCTTCGTTGCTGCGTGCGGGCTTCCTCTAGTTGTGGCCTTTGGGGGCTACTCTTCGTTGCGGTGCACGGGCTTCTCATTGCGGTGGCTTCTCTTGTTGCGGAGCACGGGCTCTAGGCGCGCGGGCTTCAGTAGTTGTGGCACGTGGGCTCAGTAGTTGTGGCTCGTGGGCTCCAGAGTGCAGGCTCAGTAGTTGTGGCGCACGGGCTTAGTTGCTCCGTGGCATGTGGGATCTTCCCGGCCCAGGGCTCGAACCCGTGTCCCCTGCATTGGCAGGCGGATTCTTAACCACTGCACCACAAGGTAAGCCCCGAATTGGGTACTCTTAACTCGTGGTTCTGAAAATGGAAAAGAGGCCCACTGATTGGGTGAAACAGGAGAAGGAAGTGGTGGCCCCAACTCCCTGACCACGCCCTCCCTTGCCACTGCGCCCTAACCTGCCATCCCGGGAGGCAGGGCAGGATGCCTGCACAGTGGTAGGCGTGCTCCCTCAGGATGGGTGTCGTTGGTGCTGGTGATCACTCAGTGACTGTGAGTTTGCCTGAAACTGGGAGCCTCTCGGCAGCTGCCTATGTGGGGTGGGGAGCCCGGGGAGCAGGCCTGGCCCACGCATGCTCTGACGTGCACCACCAGCCCTGCAGCCTTCCCGCCTCCCTGGCAAGGGCGCAAGCTTCCCGCAGAGTCTGTCTCCACCCGTAGGTCTTTTTGCTTTGGTGCAAGAGTTTGCCTCTCACTGCCCACTCTCCCCAAGTTGTTACCTCAAAAACAACACCTCACTTCTTATTAGCCCATTTACCCCTAAAAACACTCACCTGAGGTACAGAATGGACACCTAATTATATCAGTAACCCAACTGCTTTGTGAGACAAAATTTAGGAACACTCTTTTTTTTTTTTTAATGTGGGAGTATAGTTGATTTACAATGTTGTGTTAATTTCAGATGTACAGCAAAGTGATTCAATTATACATATACATATATCTATTCTTTTTCAGATTCTCTTCCCGTATAGCTTATTACAGAGTACTGAGTAGAGTTCCCTGTGCTGTACCGTAGGTCCTTGTTGATTATCTATTTTTAGGAACACTGCTGATTGACACTAGTCTGCAAGGCAAAGCGAACACTTTGCCTTTCTTGTCATAGAACCCTGGTCCACAAACCATCTTGGCCTATGCCCTTCTGTCCTCAGGTCATCACCTAAGGGATCCTTAAGAAATCCCTGTACATTATCAAGTTTCAGAATCCCCTTCAAATTTTTCTTTGAACTAAGTGAAGTCTAATTTAGGAAAAATTACTATCTTTAAAATAGTCTTCTTATCATGTAGGAATATATTAGGAATCTCCATTCAAGTTCTTTTTATAAATCTCAATGATATTTTATAATTTTCTTCATGTGGATCACAAATAAGTTTCACTAATATTATTTTAAAACATTTCACACATGATCTTGCCATTGTAAATGAGATCTTTTTTTTCAATCTGTAAACGGTGATTATTTTATAATAATAATAGAAGTGTTATTGACTATTTTCTTTTTCTCTTTTTATCTGGTGACTTTACTGAGCTTTCTGATTCTAGAGGTTTTCTCACTGATCCACTTAAGTTTTCTCAGGATCCCAGTACAGTGTGCCTTTTGCAATAATATAAATTATGACTCCGCTTCCTAATACAGTAGACTAATGAGTGTGCATCAATGTCACCCTCAGGAACTTTTAAAAAATTGGGGTAGTTTGTTTGGCTCCATCCCCACTGAACCGCCACCCTGGGGCTCAGCAGTGGGGCCTGGGACTGGAAGGGGTGAGGGTGGGAGGTAAATTCCAGACCAAGGAGACAGCCTGTGCTGAGGTTGGGAGAACATGAGCCTGACTTGTCTGAAAGCAGACCAGTATGGCTGGAGAATGGAAATTTGATCGGTTTCATGGATACTTAAAATTTTTTTTGGTCTGTGAGCAAGGGAAGTCAGTGAAGGATTTAAAGCAGCAGGTGCAATGGTAGATTTGCATTATGAAAAGATCACTCTCACTGCCATGTGAGAATAGACTGCAGGGGAGCCGGAGGGAAAGCGGGTGCAGCTCATTATGTAACAGCAGTTCATACATCTCCTTACGATGTGTCAGGCGCTGTTTGAAGTGGTTTCTGTATATTAACTCTTAAGTCTCCAGGTGCGCAGGGAGTTTGTGGCAGAGCTTACTTGAAGTCAGCAGGTCTGGCTCCAGAGTGGACACCTGAAGCACACAGGTGATCCCACAGATGAAGTAGTATGGACAAGGGTGGTGGCATTGGAAATGGTGAGAAGATTGAAGAAGGGGACCAGCTAAAGAGATATTTAGGGTTTAATATAAGCAGGACCTGGTGATGGATTGGATATGGGGTGGTGGGGGGAGGAAATATCAAGGTACTAGTTTTTCCACATATTTGTGACCATTTGGAGTTTTTCTAGGACTTGTCTATTTACTTTTCCATTGGGTTGTTCATGTGTGCTTATCACCTCTACTCTTTTTCCTGGGGAAGGAAGGAATTCAGACCCGTTGCCAGGGTGTGTTCTGCATCTCCCATGTGTCTTCTGGGTGTATGGCTGGGTGAGGGATGGTCTCTGCTCACCACACTTTTGCTTAGGGGTATGAGAGCAAGGTGGGCCTAGTCTGAGTGTTCCCTACTCAGCTCTCCCAGGGCCTCTGGAGTGGGAGGTGGGAAATGTGCGTCCTTTTAATGTAAATTGTCAGATGGGGCCCTGGATACTGGAACTCTAGTGATATTGGAGGCCTTAGACACTATCTAATCCAACCCCATCATCTTATAGATGGGTACACCAAGGCCAAGAGAACTGGGAAGAGATTTGTCGATGGTCATGTAGGAGGCCAGGGACTTAATCAGACCTGGAATTTAGGTCTCCCAACATCCAAGACACTAAAGGCATGTTTGGATCAAGTGAGGACATTGGCCAACAGTATTAGCAAGTGTCTGGTCACCTGCCCTGGTCGGGGTCCAGGGACAGTGTATCAGAGCCAATAGGTGGGATGAGGCAAAGTAAAAAATAGGTTGGGTTGAGCCAGAGAAATGGGTTCTAATCAATCCTGAAAGCCAGATGGGCTGAGGTGTGAGTATGGGGAGCTGGGACCTAGCAGAGGGACGTGGGGAATTTTGGAGCAGATGTTTAGGAGGCTGGGGCAGAGCGGAGGGTGACATGAGCTAGAGGGACACACAGCACCTCCCAGGGCCCTGCCTGATGGGGAGGGGAGACCTTTGAAGTCCATTCTGAGGGCCAGCCCAGCCTGCCCACCTCCAGGGAGACCGCAGAAGTCTTGACGAGTGTGAGGGCCCGGACAGGGCCAAATGGCCTAAGAGGTTCCAGCCAAAATCCAGGGCCTCATCCCACTGAGCAGAGCCCTTCACTCCTGCCACCTGCCCCATGCCAGCCGCAGGGTGGTGGGATCAGGAAAGGGGCAGGATCTGCGGCAGCAGCGAGGGTGGTGCCTGCAGAGGAAACGTGAGAGAGGGTGGGCTGTGATGAGGACCAGGAATCAGGGAGAGAGATGCAGAAAGAGGTCCGAAGCAGCCTGGAGTTGGAGAAAGGCAGAGGTGGGTACCGCCCCACCCAGCCCCACCAGCCCTGGGCACTGTCTCACCTGAGGTCTAGAAGGGGCTGCCCAGAGCTCAGAGGTGCTGAGGCGGAGGGGCCCTCTCCTCGCCCCCAGAGCCCAGGTAGGGCAGCAGCCGCTGGGACCGCCTGTTCTCATCCTCCTCTGAGATGGGCCCAGGCCCTGAAGCACAGGCTTTGGCCAAGGCAGAGTAAATCCTTGCTGTTGTGACCACCCACAGCGCTTATGCTTCCTTTCGTATCATAGCTCCTCAGGGTTGCTGTGAGCAATCAGTGAGATAATACAGGTACCGCTCAGCACAGTGCTGGCTCCACACCAGGGCTCAATAAGTGGAAGCTCTAATTACTACATGTTGTCACATCCCCGTGGTGCTTTGGACTTTCGACACAGCGATCACAGGTTCACGTTCCTTCTCTGCGTTCAGCCTCACACACCCTATGCAGTAGGCAAGATATGCATTGTCCCCACTTAATAGATGAGGAAACTGAGGCGAGCCCAGGCAAGTGGTTCCCTGGCCACCCAATGAGTTAGCACAGAGAGGACAGGAATTCAGTTCTAAGTCTAGTGTGTTTTCACTGCTGTGTGTTTCTTCTATAAAATGCAAGACTTTCATCCTTATTTCAGAGTTGAGCAAACTCTAATCACCTTCCTTTGTCTCCTAACAGCCCTGCTGTAAAGAGTTAAAATATCAGAGAAATGTAGTGCTGGAAGGTAGCCTTTGAGAACATCCCACCCCCTGAATTTCATGAGGCACAGAGAGGCCACATACTCACTCAAGGTCATATAGCATATCAGCAACAAAGCCAGGACTGGAATCTGGGTCTGGTGTTCTTTCATCTATACCTGCTGCCTCTGTAGGTCTTAGCGACTTTTCTCCCCATTTCAGAGATGAGAAAATCCAATCTAATCCCCTAGCTCTACCTTAGAGGACATCGCTTCTTCAGTGACCTTAGAATGGCTGGTGGCTTTAGAATCTGATTAGAATCTTATATTTATGAACCATTAGCAGCAAAAGGGAAGGGCCACGGAGCGAAAAGATGATGTGTTAGGGGTAATAAACTTTGGAAATAGTTTAAATTGCATTTCAGGGTCTGATTCCTCTTGCTAGAGAGATGGGTTTGCGAATTCAGAGTAGGGTTGTTTAAAATGTATTTCACATTTTAAATAACCGTGGTTTTCTTAGATGAGGGGGAAAAAAAACTGGTCAAAACCGCAAACTCATAGGCTTTTCTGAAAGGTTACAAAATAAAATGTTCTTTGCTGGAGGATATAAAGGCAGTGGCTCTCTGTTTGACAAAGGAGAGGGCTCTGCTAGATAAATCTTGCATTATGAACAAATGAGAACTCCCTCCCTCCCTTCCTGATCAGCTTAATTCATTGTTGCTTACCTGCAAATCCAATAACGCTGGTAAAACAAACCCTTCCTGCAGGCTGAGGACAGGGGCCTGGGCACTTCTCCTCAGAAACCTTTTCCTATTTATAACCTCAGCGCCTGCTCCTTGGAAAGCTGGTCTTAGATGCCCTGTGGGGAAGCAGGCAGGGATGCTGTGCTTCAGCTCCGGGTCTCCCAGCCACACCCCACCCCGGTCTGGGTCCTCTGAGCAGAAGAAGCTCAGCAGATCCTCAAAGTGGAGCTGGTAAACTGGGCAAAGAGCAGGTATTAAGTATACTTCCCACACTTCCCCATCCCCCTCCAAGATATTGATAAATTTCCCGGCTCAAAATTGCCGACGTTTTTAATGCCTGCGTGCATTGGAGTGTGGCCACCTGGGTGCCACCTCGGTAATATATCATACTACATGAGGTGACTAAGGATATTTCAATTGCACAGCTTTTAAAATATTATTTATTAATTTACCAAACCCCTTGTGCACTGAGTGTTTGTCTACTGTCTGTCTCCCCCCCGCCACGGTGGCAGGGCGTTGTCTGTGCTGTGGAGGGGTCCCCAGGAGGTCTAAGGAGCCGAAAGCTGGAGTTAAGAGGAAGCCAGCACCTGGAAGGAGGGACCACCTGAAAAGGAGGATGTGGTCCTAGGGTGGCCTCACTGATGGACTGGACTGCGTCTTTCTCACCCTGGGCAACTTTTCCTGAGACCATTTGTGCATGTGCCAGTGTATGGAGCTTCTTTATAGGACATTAGACTTTCCTACAGTATTGTATCTCATAAACCTGTTCCTCTGTCATTAAATTCCTCATAAAGGATGCTCAGTGATCCATCCTGTGAACGTAGAATTATTTACTTAACCAAGTCCCAACTGATAGACGCTTTGTAAACCCCAGCTCCTGCCAATTTCCCCCGTTAGAAATAAAGCTGGTACTTATTCTTCTTAAGTGATAGTCCCTTTTAGAAACTGACTATGGACTCATTTTACCTTTCTCTGATTAAAAAAAAAAAAAAAGCCAAAAAAAAAAGAAAAAGAAATAAAGCTGGGATGACTATCTCTGTACATAAACTTTTGACTCCAGTGCATGTTTCCCTTGGCTAGATTTCTAGGACAGGAATTAATGAGTCGAAGGTCTAAGGCCATCATCGTTGGGTTTTCTCTAGAGGATAGCCATTACGCTGTGGGCTCTAGAACTCTCAGCTGCCTGAGTTTGATTTGAACTCTTTCACTTATTTCCTGTGGGACTTTGAGCAGGTTATGTAACCTCCTGTTTCTTCATCTGCAAAATGGGGATAGTAACAGTACCTACCTCATAGTGTTGTTGTGAGGATTAGATGAGAGAAGCCATGTGTAGCTGTTGGGTTGAATAGGCATGACTCATGAGATGGAATCATAAAGTCAACCTTATTTTTGTGTCCTGTGGTCTCTTTAATTTTATTCTTTGAGGCTGTTTTTCCCCCTAAACCTAGATGAAAGTGAGGGTAAGTCCCATGACTTTTCTGGCCATTTCCAGGTAACCAAAGGTTGTCCTGTCAGTAATTAATATGTCCTGTCTATTGTGATTAAAAAAACAAACTTTAAACTTCAGAGTTACACCAGCTTCTCTTGCCCATCCCAGTCTACTGCAGGCCAGCTGCTTGTGGGAGAAGGTCCATCCTGCAGTTCTGACCCTCTCCAGGGTCCAAGGTGAAGGCACAAAGCAGGAGAGGAGAGGAGAGGGGCAGGAAAGTTCTTCTCTGACTGATATTCTGATGAGCTGGTGTCACACTCTCTGGGCCGTTGCTATGGTTGGGGTGTTTTGTGGGTTCTTAGGAACCATTCCATCACTGGGATGTCTCCCCAAGCGAAGCTCCCTTGATGCGGGTGATGCTTTCTCACCATGGCTCATCCTATGGACCCATTCTCAGGCCCTGGGAAAGCTGAACTCATCCCCTCCCGCACTGTGACCTCCCCCTGACAAGGGGGCCCTCTGGGCTGGGATCTAAGACAGTCACACCTGTTCTTCATGCTGGGGCCCACACTGGTCCACAGGAGATACTCCTGTATCCATCACCCCACAAACCTGAGAGCACAGGCTGACCCTGAAGCAGCAGCACCTTCTCAGCCATCAGGACAGGCATGACTCAGATGCCCCAGCACTGCGGTCCCAAGACTACTGTGGCCACATACTGAGCGCTCCTCAAGCCCTCTCTCCGGATTGGAGGTGAAAGCCATAACCCCTCCACCCATCCCACTCAGGGCTCACTGGACCCTGGTGGCTTTCTCTAAAACTGCTTTTCAACCTCCAGCAACCCTTTTCTCAGCCTCCTATATTTTGTATGTACCAGAAATGTGCCAGCTAATGGTACGGCCTCTTCTCCATGTCACATTTGGTGGTATCCCACCTCACTCTGGAACGTGATACCTATTGCCTCGGAGCCTCACTGAAGTTCCATTTCATCACCCTATTGCCCATATTGCTTTTATGAAACATGTAGAGGGTGCCCAGCATAGAGTATGGTCTCCACAAATGATGGTCACATCTGATCCAATCTCATAGGCTCTCCATTTACACTGACTTCATCACCATTACATTTGGTTTTCTTCCTATTACTTTGTTTTATGCTTTCTGAGTCTTATGTTTCCTTTAGACTATGATCATTTTTTTTCTTTTTTCCTTTTTTTTTTTCTGGCTGCGCGCTGTGGCGTGTGAGATCCTAGTTCCCCGACCAGGGATCGAACCTGCATCCCCTGCATTGGCAGCACGGAGTCTCAACCACTGGACTGCCAGGGAAGTCCCTAGACTAGGGTCACTTTTGTTGTTGTGGAGATTTTTATTTGCTATTCTCTTAGGCAGTGAGACAAAATAGACATATTGGTTTTTTAAAAATTTATTTATTTATTTATTTATTTATTTTTGGCTGTGTTGGGTCTTCGTTTCTGTGCGAGGGCTTTCTCCATTTGCGGAGAGCGGGGGCCACTCTTCATCGCGGTGCGCGGGCCTCTCACTATCGCAGCCTCTCTTGTTGCGGAGCACAGGCTCCAGACGCGCAGGCTCAGTAGCTGTGGCTCACGGGCCTA
Organism: Balaenoptera musculus; assembly: GCF_009873245.2. NCBI lineage: Eukaryota > Metazoa > Chordata > Mammalia > Artiodactyla > Balaenopteridae > Balaenoptera > Balaenoptera musculus. Next base: position 61,823,776 of record NC_045792.1, read on the forward strand.
GCTGCTCCGCGGCATGTGGGATCTTCCCAGACCAGGGCTCGAACCCGTGTCCCCTGCATTGGCAGGCAGATTCTCAACCACTGCGCCACCAGGGAAGCCCAACATATTGTTTTTAATTCTGCTAGTGGTTACCCTACATTTTTCCACAGACATCAGTAAGCCTATTTATCTCACTTTAATCATGTGTAATGGGGCAGTGGTCTTTGTATATTCTGCAGTTTGAAGGGGAATTTCAGAGGGCGCTCTCTGGCTGTGAATGCATGAGCCACCATCTTGCCATGACATCTGCCCAACAGCTTTGCAAGGCACTGGGCTCTGGTGTAGGGGGTTTCATCTCTGCCTTGGACTTTCCCATTCACCATCTAACAGTTTTCAATACCTCTGGTCTTGTCTCCCTTTATCCTCCATTTTGCTCCCAATTCTCTCTTTCTAAAAGGTACATCTGGACAGGTTACCCTTGGCTTAAAACCCTTTAGTGGTTCCCCACTGGCTGCAGGATAAAATCCAAGCCCCCCAGCTGGGTGCTCAGGGGACCATGTGACCTGACCCTTGTGCCACACTGAACCACTCACCAATATGCCACCACATTAGGTGATTTGTACCTAGGTTTGCACTTGCATTGGTCATAGACTCTCACATCCGCTGCCTTTGTTCATGTCATCCTCTTTGTCTAGAATGCCCTTTGGTAAAAGAGCCCAGGACCACGCCTGGCCAGCCATAGAATCTCAGGAACTGTTAAACTTCCCCCCCACTTCCTTTCTTATCTGTCTATCAAAACCCTCCTCAGGACTTCCCTGGCAGTTCAGTGGTTAAGACTCTATGCTTCCACTGTAGGGGGGGTGTGGGTTCGATCCCTGGTCAGGGAACTAAGATCCCGCATGCCTTGCAGTGCGGCCAAAAAAAAAAACAAACAAACCCTCCTCATCCTTCAAGGTCCAATTCAACTGTCATCCTTTCTTATTCTCAGGAAACGCTTGTCCTAACCTGACTCCCCTTCCTTCAGTACCATTGGCTGCTCCCAACACTTTGTACACCTGGATTGTGACTCCAGAACCTTGGTGCTTTCTGTCTCTCCTGCCAAACTGAAAGCTCCCTGAGAGCAGGGTTGAGCCTGACGCCTGCCAAAGTGCTGCATGGACCCTTGAGCCCAGTCGGGTTGAGCTGCTGTTTGGTTGATTGCATTGCCTTCCTCAGAATGCGAGGGTACGACGCCAAGCTATGAGGCAGGATGCCTTGGGACCTGGTACCCAATCTGAATAGATATTCTTTTATTATTTATATCCTTTTGCTTCCAAAATTGATGAGAGGTGGCCCACACTCAATAAAACAGTTAAATTAGAAATAGAAAATTTAAGACTCCACATGGAAGTAGCAAGGTGCCAAAATGCTAACCTTCTTCCTTGGATGAACGAGCCTTGCTGAGGGGAGCTTGCACTGGGGTCCTCTCCAGCTGGGATGGCAGATGTGAGGGTCTCCTTCAGGTTGTTTCTGTTCCCATGCATTCTTTCACTCCACTCACAAACCATGCCTATGTTTGAAAATGCCTAAGATGCAACGAGGAGAATTTAAATTCACAGCAAATACCTCATCCTTGAGGAACTGGACAGGTGGTGAGGAGGCCGTGTGGGTTTGCTATGTTTCAGTAGAGATAACCTTGTTCCTGGGCTAAATTTAGAAAGCTTAGGTACTTATTCAAGGGTCAGTGTACAGCACAGCTGTATTTTAATCACAGCTTAGTACAGTATTCTTCACATTGCTTTCTGAAGTGGCTTTTTGGTAGAAGCCAAGGGCCTAGGCTTAAAATGTCAACCAGGGAAGTCATCTAAGCAGCAAAACCCACCACCAGTTCTGAGTTGAGTGTGAACACTCACACATCGCCGTAGAACTCACAGAAACACCCACTTAGATCCTCCCCATGCGCACACATCAACATACCAACTAACACATGTTCCTGTGCAGACCCATTCTGACTGCAGGGACACCTTACACACACACACACACACACTCACGCACACACGCATACATTGCACACAGCCCCACTGGCTCCCCCATATCCCATGTGCACACACAGCCTCGGCAGGAAGAGACACGGAGAGCTGTCTTATTTCTGCACCTCACTCTGACTCCAGATTTTGCTCCCTTAGGACAGAACTTAAAGTGTCTATTTAATAGATTCAATTACTCCAGGCTCCTGAGACCTTCCAACTTGATTCTGATTGCTTTAAGGTGTCAGATAATTTGGGAATAAAGGGGAAAAGCAGCCTCAGGTTCTTGAAGAGGAAGTCGTCTAAGCTCATCTCTGAAGTGGTAGCTGCTGATGGTCTGGAGGGTGGGGCTGACCTCTTGCTTCCGTGCAGGGTTCTGTCCATAGGTCCTGACAGACAGAGGCCCTCAGGTAGTGATTTGCTATGCTGCCTTGGTCTCCAAGGCAGGGACCAGTCCCTTTCTGCTGCCCCTCCTGGGAGCCCGACAGGGGTGAAAACGGAGGCCCAGGCCAAGTGTCCCAGCAGGCAAGGAAACAGCCCTACTTTTTGCCCCCTGCACCCTACTCTGGGGTGAATTTTTTTGTCTGCTCTCTGTCCCCATTGACAGTGATAGCTCTTGGAGGTTGATAAATAATCAGAGGTCACAGCCTTTGGCAAGCATCGATGCTGTGCCAGACGGAGATGGATATGACCTGTCCACTCCAGAAGCCTGAAGAGGGAGGCTGGCTGTGTGTGCATGCGTGCATGTGCCCTGCAAGAACTGTGATAGGCAGGAGGAAGCTAAGGACAAGGGCTGTGTGTGAATTATGGCCTCACCATTGACCAGCTGTGTGACTTTGGGCAAGAACTTTGCCTTCTCTGTGCCTTAGTTTCTTCTGCTATAAAATGGGTATGATAATAGCACCTACCTCCTAGGGTGGTTGTGAGGATTACATGAGTTATAGTATATAGCTAGCACCTGATGCTCAGCAAATGCTCCAGATGTCCTGGTTATTGTTTTTATAGCAAATGGGTCAGGCTGCAAGGCTGGCAAAGTCCTGGGGTGGGGAGTCCCAGCTGTGGACCCAGGGCAGCAGGATGGGGCCCTCCCTCAGCCCATCTGGCTGTCCTTACAGTCTCTCCCCACCAGTCAGGCAGTCAAAGGATCCCACATGGACACTCTTCTGGCATGGTTGGGGGGATGGCACTGCTGAATCCAGGGTACACATGAGGACACCCACCTGCAGTGTGGAGACGGTGCCCCTCAGCAGACCCCTCCAAGATCTCCTGGTCTCTCCTCCCTGCTTCTGCCAGCCCTGCTGTGGACTTGCTGTCCTTCACCTCAACATGCCACAGTTTGCTTTAAAGTTGGTGCTTGTCACAGCCAGGACCTCCTCAGTGCTCAGAGACTTTAAGATTATCTTTGTTGAGAGGTTTTTGCCTCCATTTAAGTGTGGCCCTTAGAAAGGGCTTTGGAGGGCAGAGGCCCTGGTTCCTTTTCAGCTCCATGGCTGTCAAGCTTTATGTCCTTGGGCATCTTAGCCTTCCTGAGGCTTTATTCTCTGGGAAACAGGAACAACTACTTGCCTCTCAAGGCTGTTGTGGAGATTAAGTAAAATAAATTTACAAGGGCTGGGGACGCAATAGACGGTAAATGTATCCTTGTCTTGACTCCTATAGCTTAGAGGGGAAGGACTCCTCCGGAATGAGGAAACACCTCCTTTACTAAAACCAAAGAAAGAAGGTTCCCCCGGCGGCATGTGAGAACTGGAGGCGGCAGGGAAGGGGGGAACGTCAGCCTCCATGCTTCGGACCTGAAAGTTCCCCAGGACCTCTTTCGGTCTTTTTTGGCATCATTCCCTTCCTATACAACTGGGTCCCACCCCCTACTTCTCCCCTCCCCCTCCATTTGAGCATAGGTTTCCCATCCCTTAGTGGAGATAGGTAGGCCAGGTAGGCAGGTGTTAGAATTATCCCCGTTTCACAGGAGAAACTCAGGCTGGAGGTCGGAGACCCGCCCAGTGACAGCGCCTGTTCACCCAAAGTGGGCTCAGGCGCGGTCACCTGTGCGGAGCCTGCGGACCCGGGCTTTCGGTGAGGGGGATGGGGGCGTCTGGGACGCCGGAGCCGGTCTGGGGGTGGGGTCTCCGCCGGGGGCGGGGCGAGGGAGGAGGGGGCGGGCCGCCGCCGCCACCGCGCAGAGCTCGGGCCCTGGGCGCGGAACCCAGCCCCTCTGGCGGCGTCGGGCGGTGCGGACGGCCTCTCCCGCCTTCACGCGCGCGCACGCCCGCCCGCGGCGGCCCCGCGCACTCCGCCGCTTCGCCCATCGCGCCGCGCAGGCAGTCGCTCGCCGAGCCCGCGGCCGGGGCCCTGGCGTGCAGCGCGGGCCTCGGCGGGGCCCAGCGCCCCGGCCCGGGAGGATGCGGCCCTGGGCGGCCCGGGAGCTGAGCAGGGCCCCCGCGCCGGCCCCCGCGGGCCCCGGCCTCCGGAACCGCAGCTGCCGCCCCGCCCCCGAGAGACATGACTTCCAAGCCGCATTCCGACTGGATTCCCTACAGGTACGCGGGCGCCGGCCCCCACCTTCTCTTCGACTGGGGGGCTCGGGCCTGGCCCACCACCCTCCAACGCTGAGGGCTTGGGGCAGGGTCGAGGGTGCCGGGCCAAGGTGCCCACCACCCCGAACTCGGAGCGCAGGGCTGGCTGGGGACACTGGACTGGGGCGCAGGGCAGCTGTACCCTCCTCATCTGGCCGAGCCCCGGGGGCGCGGGTTGGAGGCTCTGGGCCTTCCTGCCCCAACTTTGGGGGCCCCAGTGGACTGAACTAGCCTGCTCCGCTCCCCCACTTATCCGCCGGGGCTGCTGGAAGAGGCCAGTGCTCTGGGCCTGTGTGGGCCTTGTTGGGGCAGTCAGTGCCATGTGGCCGCCTGGGGAGGGAGTGAACGGTGCTGAGCCCCCTCCTAGGCCTAGCACACCGGTCTTACGCCAGTATAGCAGCGTACACACGCCCATACATCTGCAGACATGCATCCACAGGACCAAAGACTCTCCTGCTGGTCGGTTCACACACTCAGGGCATGAATTCCTGGAGACAGTCAATCCGAACCTAAAGCGCGCGCGCGCGCGCGCACACACACACACACACACACACACACACACACACACTGATTCTCGGGCTCACACGGGTGTACTCCTGCTTATCCGTGCACATACACATCCTATATTTGGGGAATACCTGCCTCCCACTACCCACACACAAGACTACTCATATCTTTCAGAGAGTCAGAAATCCACTTGCTAACTGGTTTATACCTGGACACACACCAACTCACAATACATGAGAACTGCTTTCACGTGCACCAGAGCACCTAGGAACCCAGGCACACTCAGGGAAGTATGGCCACCTGATGTTCCCTGATGCTGTGGTCTGTCCCAAGGACAGCTGGGCTTTCCTGCCTGTGTGGAGGTCGGGGTGGGGGAGGGGTCCCTGGGGCTTGCACAGGTGCAGGCCTTTCTACATCCACTCTACTCCATTCTCTTCATTACCACTGGAAAAGAGCTCATTGCCATGGCAGCACCAGATCCTTGGCCACCCATTGGCTCCTTGGTTGCCATGGGCTACGGGGCTATCTCCAGGCCTCCCCTGAGAGGCATGTGTGTAAAAGGGGTGCCCGCTGCTAAGGTCCACTATGTTCTTGCTGGCCCAGGTGCACATGCTTGTGGCTGGTAGGCACAGACTCTCCAGACCTGCCTTGTAACGCAGCCTACCCTCAAAGGGAACTGATTCCAGTCACTGATAGAAAATAATTCTGACAGAGCTTTTCTATGAGTCTGTCCAGACAGCATCCAAGATGGAAACCAGCTGAAACCGCCTGAGGCTTGTTAAAAGCAGATCCTTCTACAAACAAGCACCTGTCACTGGCCTGGGGATTCAGAGTTTCTCTTGAGAATTGTTGTTGTCTCTAATCTCAGCACCTTTGGGGGTTTCAGGGCTTCCCAAGTTAGAATTTGTGGGTGCCCCTCCCACCAACACACACACGTGTGTGCACACACACAGGTCAACCCAGGGTTTCCGGCAGATGTATACAATCACACCTCAGAGTCTCACATAGACCAGGAGATTCTCCCATCAGGGGACCGGGGCTGTGCTGACTCAGGAGGGCTGTCACCCTGCACAGGGCATCCCGGCTGGGGGCACAAGTCGTTTCCGGAGCGTCCTGGCCTTCTTGACACATGTGGGCTAAGGACCTTCTAGAAGACAGTGCCGCCACACAGAGTATCATTAACCTTTTCTAATCACGCAGCAGAGGTGCCTGGACAGTGCCTGTGGGCTCAGAGGCCTCTAGTGCTGTGGAAGTACCTGAACGGGGGTGCTGATGGCAGGGTGGTGGCCGCAGACCACCTCCGGAGGCAGGGAGGACAGGGGAGGCACATGGGGCTGGGATATGACGGCGTGTTTAGGATATGGCAAGCTGGGGGCCAGGCCAGATCGTGGTTCAAGAAAGCCTCTCCCAGGAGCCAAGGACCAAAGCAACTTGTAGAGTGAGTACACAGGTCTTAGAGAAAGTCTGCCTCAAACTGGGGAGGCTTAAGCCTGCCTCTGGGAAAGAGGGCCCTAGGGAGGTCAGGTCGTCTCTGGAAAATGGCTCTGTCCTCTGGCGGCGAGTGCCCAGGCACTGGCATCCTGCAGAGAGTGATTTGGCACTTGCCCCAGCCTAGGCCCAGCAATCCCATCCCCTCATTCCTTTCTTGAGCCCACACACTCCATCTGGAGCACAGAATCCTGCCACCCTGAAGCCCAGCCCCAACGAGCAGCTTGGCATCCTTGTGGCCCTGCCCTGTGCACTGTCCCAGGGCTCTGCCACCCTGCCTTCTTGCTCTGTGGCAGGGAGGGTAGGTGTGTAGCTGGGGGTGGGCTGTAGTCAGAAGTTGCCAGACTCTCTCCTGCCTTGCTGGGGTCTTTCTGAGGCTGCACTGTGCCTGGGAAAGCACTGGAGTTGGGTGTAGACTTCCAGAATGGGGAGATCTGGCTGAGAGGAGATGCAAATTGCCTTTTGCACTAGCAGGGCTGCTGATTGCAGTCAAAGCCACATGTCTGCCTGATTACAGAGGAAACTGGGACAGAAGGCGGCAAGGCAGTGCACTTGCAGATGAGGGGGATGTGTACTTGTGCACGTGTTTTCGTGTGGGGTTTCCCTCATGTCAGAACTGGAATGTGCCATTTGGCTTGGGGACCAGAGGTCGGTCGATATCTCGTTAGCTCTCCTGGTGAGGGTTCTGCTGTCTCTGTGGTGGTTGCACCTGCATCCCCTGGGCCCGGCTCCTTTTCTTTGAAGCAGTGACAGCTGGTGATAATCATCTTAAGGGTAATTGTGACTCAGTTTATAATGATCAGGGATTAATCTCACATTCTGACTTAGAAGGGAGCCATTTAGTTTATAAAGTGTAACAATTGGAATAGCTTTTTGCCTTTTTTTCTATTATTACTACTACTGGTTTCTATTTCTGCCATTGTCTTCACCTGTGTTCTTGAGGAGCATTAACTGTCCCTGGTTCATGATTTTACAACTTTTTATGGGTTGTAGGTGGAGCGCCGAGAGTCAGGAAAGCCTGCTGCCCACAGGTGTATTGGAGGGTGGGAGTGATGGCCAGCCCGGTCCTCAGTGCTCTGTCTGCACGGTCCTGCGGCCGTTGCCCGGTGTCTCCCTCACCGGGCCGTGCACTCCTGGAGACCAGGGACTGCCTCTGGAGAGCAACCTGTTTGCCTGGCATGACCCAGCATGGACATGATGCCCACTACTTTGAATCAAAGTGGCATCCCCAGGTAGATTTTAGGACTTCCTGGCTTTCCTGGCGCCACACCTGTGTTCTCAGCACACCTGAGGGCTGCAGTACTCTCCCCTCACAATGGGGCTTTCTCAGTGCTGCTGGAAAAGCACAGCTCTAGGTCAGAGAATGAGAACCTCAGGCAGGAGTGGCCCTCACAGGCTGTCCAGTCCCCTGTGTGAATGCTCCCTGTAGCATCCCTGTGAACAGCCTCCGTTCAGGTGGACGAGAACGTTAGAAAATTCTATGTTGCGGTGGTGAGCCTAAGCCCGTCTCTGGGTTTCCCCTCCTCTTGGTCCTCGTTAAGATCCTCCTGGTACGTCTCACTCTGCTTACTGGGGAATGGAATTAAACAAGACTCTGCTTAAGCAAGACTCTGAGTCTTTCAGTTCTCCCTCTGGGAGGAGCCTCAGAGGTGCCCAGACTCTGGCCCCCTGCTTCACTTCTGGCAACAGGAAGGAAGAGCAGAATCTCTGCTCCTAGTTCCACAGGGAGTCTCTCTCCTCTCCCACCCTGAGCGTCTTTGGGAAGTCTTCTTGCTGCTGCCTGGGGTGGAAGGAGCAGGACGCACAAGGTTGACAGGTGATTCAGGGAGCAGGGATCCTGCGGATGCCCTCAGATTGGTCTCTGCCCTCCTCCAGCACGGATCCTGGAGCCGCAGGCGGGGTCCTGGGTGTGGCCTGTCCAGCTGTCCAGCACCGAGCAGAGTGAGGCTTTTATTTCCTCTCTCTGGACCCCTGCTCCTGTCGCTGCCCTCCAGGCCTCACCACCCCATGGGATGGCTTTGATACTGATCCATCACCTCAAGGCCTCTGTAAACAAAACCGCAAAGTCTTTCATCAGGCCGATGTCAAGCCCTGTCTCCCCCGTTCTGCCTGCGTGGGAAGACCTGGGTTTGGGGGCCCACCTGTAAGACTTGACCACTTCCTGTTAGGTTTCCAGGGTCTTCTGAATTCATACTCTCTTAGTGAACAGTTAGTATCTCTTCTACTTTGTGTCACCCGTAAGTCTGCTGAGAGGGCTGCGTTGTGTCAGGTCATCGATAAACTCGCTAACCAAGAGAAACATGATGCTAGAAACCTCCTTTGATGATGGCGTGACCCACTGTTGCCAGAACCTTTGTCCGTCTGACTGGCCTAGCACACCGCTTACGTGGCTTTGTCTCGCCCGCATGGTATCGCTGCCGGTCCCTGCAGCTCCACGCGGAAGCCTGGCTGCACTGTCCTCCTGTCTTTTCCGATAGGTCCGCGGACGTGTGCCCTGCCTTGCTGGCACACTTGGCCTTGCTCCTAATCCTAATGGTCATGTCCCTTCTAGCTATTCAGTCGACCCCTTCCACAGTCTTACCTGGGGCCACACTGATCTGCACACTATAATTTCTTCCCCCCTCTGAACAGAAGGCTGTGTTTGCATGCTTCCAGCCTTAGAGCAGCTCCGCAGTTTCTGTTTTGTTCTTTAGAGATCCCCAGCTCTGGCTCCTGGTCTCTATTTGCATGGCTGAGCATTAGAATCACCTGAGTCACTTGCTTTAAAAAAGGAAGTGTAAGGTGGAGGATTCATTCTGGGGCATCTTCCCCAGCAGGTCTGAATTATCAAGTGAGGCTGAGTGCCCCCAGGAGTTTGGATTCACCTGGTAAGGTTGGGAGCCACTGGCTGGAATGGAGACGCCTCATCCTGGGAGGCTGGAACTCTTGTGAGCAGTGGGGTCCTCTCCCTTCTGGAGCTGCCCCACCCCCATTCAGCCCCCACCGTGTGTCTTTCCCGCGATGTTCCAGTTAGCCACTCGACAGCAGAAGCCACAGATCTAGACATGCTGGGTGGGCGGGTGGGGTCTGGCATTCGCCGCAGACTTTGCAGCCAGGCACATTGGGTGGTCTTTCCTCCCCTGACAGCCCACTTCCCTGATTGCCTGAATCCAGCAGGGGCAGGTTCCACTGTGACTGAGGGGAAGGAAGGAGGGCAGAGGGCGGGGAGTGGGCATGGAGAGTGGGTCTGCCCTGAGGTTGGCCTGGCCGCCAGGCCTCTGGTCAGCTCTGGTGGATTAGCTGCAGCATGGAGGTGGGGTCTAAGAGAGGGGGCACCCGGCTTCCTAACTATGTTGGCCAAGTCTGGCTTTTCCAGCCATGGGAGAAATGTCCCTGACTCTTTTGTTGTCACACATGGTTCACTCTTCGGATACCTGTCTGGCGCCTCAGAAGAAGCAAGGGGATGTGGAGGGGCTGTCTCCCGGGAGGTGAGGGGGCCACTTGGTTGGCCTTTCGCAGAGCAAATGGACGGGTGGACACAGCAGACCAGGTTTCTCTGGCCTTCATGAGCCAGTGACTGGTGTTTCCCTGGGCCTCCCTGGTCCGCCCCTCAGCAAGAGGTGACCGTCGTGAAGGAGCCACCAGGGTCAGCTGGGAGACCCATCCATCAGTGCCCTGTCTCCTGTCTGAGTCTCCTGGCGGGGCTGCAGCTGGCAGCCTGGGCTTGGCCGTGGTTCCATAATAGGAGGCCGAGTCATTAAAAAGCCATTATTGTCTGCACTCAGGGTTATCGTTTAGTGCTGTCTAGAACAGTGTGGTCAGAAAGAGGCAGGCCTGGGTGTGTCCTGAGGAAGGAAGATGCCTAGGAGAGATTCCGTCATAGGAGATGGGAAGGCAGGGACATCTGGCGCACGGGGAGGGGAGGGGGACTGGGCCTGCTGCGGAGGAGAGAGGAGCTTCGGTTCTGCTCTCCCTGGAGACGGCCATCATTGTTGTCATTGTTCAGCTGTGTGCAGGGGATTCTTTGTCATTCACCAGGGACAGATGTTGTGCGCTCCGTATACATTGTTGTTGGGCAGAAACACCACCCGGTACAAGCTTGCCTATGCTGGGTGAGTGTGGTCCACCTGGTGCCTTTGCGGCTCTCCTGGAAACGCCGTGCTGTGCCGGGAGCCTGCTGTCCGGCACGTGGTGCTGCCACTCTCGGAGCCGCCTCATTTAGCTGGGTTGTCGGCCCTCCTGGATGGGGCTTGCTCAGCCAGGCATGTTCTTGTTCACCAAGCACGTGTTGCTTCTCCCCAGCCCTGCATCCTCCACTCCTGCAGCGTGCCTGGTGGTGAGGGAAGAGGTGGGCGGCTCTCCAGGCCCTTCTGGGGTATCCGAGTTTTTGGAATCTCTTCCGAAGCCTCACCCTTGTGTTCATCCATCTTTCTTTGAAGGCCAGTGACTAAGTCCATTCTACCTATAATCGTACCTGCTGACCAGTGTTACTAAAGCCTAAGGCTCTTTGTCATTCTCCCCCATCAGGGAATGGGGTGGGGACAGAGGAAGAGGAAGTGATGCTTTCATGGAACTGCGTGGCAAGTCCGTGGCAGTGGGACAGTGGCCTGTGGTAGGAAGACGTCCTCCCCGCATGGATGAGGACATGAGGGGAGCACTGGCTGGAACCACCTTTTGTCAGTCGAGCAGCCACTGTGACCAGCAGTTTGGAGGTGGCATTGCTAATGTGAGCTTACCTCTCAGCGGGATGTCGCCCCTTCATATTAGGGGTCAGTGCCTTTCGTGGTGTCGGCACCATGGAAATAATCGTCTGTGTCCTGCTCAGCCAAGCCCAGGGCTAGGGACGACCCAGATGACTGCCCCCGGCCCTGCCCTGTGAGAGTGCAGTGGCTCGTGTCATCCCAGTGAGCCAGGAAATGGCCTCTTCTGCTGGCAGGAAGGGGAGGAGCCAGCACTGCCTTGTGGAGGTGACATGGGCTCCTGTGGCCCAACCACCAGGACATGCCTGAGATGGCAGGCCACCCCGTGTGGGCCAGGCACAGAGCTTGGCAAGCAGGGCGCAGTTGGATTTCAGGCCCCGTTGCTCCTCTCAGCCAGGTGGCACACAGAGCCAGACTGTAGTTGTCACCCATATCCTGGAAGCCACAGACCACAGTGCACAGTGGTGTTTGCACACTCACCCTTTGAAGATGTTTTGCCCTTGCATTCTCCATGGAGGTGGAGAGACAGGAGGAGGAGTTGTGGCCTCTCGGACCTGACAGGGCTCCCAGGCATCCTGCTCACCCTGGTGCCCCCCTCCAGCCTGCGGTGCGGCCTTCTGTGATGGGATACTCACCACCCCAGCCAGCTGGGATTTTTCAGAGCTATTCCTGTCCTCTGGGCCTGGCATTGCCCTCAGGGAGGCCATGTGCCGCTGTGCGCTCTTAGGCAGGTGGGCTACTTTAGGTAGACTGAGGCCTTGACTAGAAGCATGTCTGTTGACTAGTGTGTTCTCCTGTGCTCTGGCAGCTGAGGGTTTGGCGAATGGGGCTGTTCTGTGCAGGGCCCCAGATCACAACTGGGGCTCCTCTTGCGTGTAGAGCAGCCCATGGGCATCAGGAAGGTCCTTCCCAGATGTCAAGTAGGTAGGACAGCTGCTAGTTCAAAGTATGCATGCAGTCTTCACAGGTTGTGGCCAGGGAGGCGGTGAAGCCAGAGGTGGGTGGTGGGCTGTCTGCAGTCCATGGACTGGCTGCCCCGCTTTGGCTGGCTTCCCCGGCACAGGTAGTCTGCCTGAGCGGAGACGACGTTTCGGGTCGATTGTTCCAGTTGGAAAGGGCTACTGCTGTCAGAAGTAGGTGGAAATGCTTCACCTTGTCTTCAGGGTGATGTGACCTCATCTTTCCCCCTTACGTGTGTACTGTACTCAGCTACACACAAGCACACCCACCTCTTAAACGGGCGTCTGCATGCATATATGTTCAGGTATGTGCTTACACGTGTAGATGCCCTCACACATTTGGACATCTCCCAGTGCACACGCATGAGATATTCCTGCAGCCTCACACACAAACCCAACAACACACTTGGACATACCTGTGCAGGCATCCACACAAGGTCTGATTCAGGGGCAGGCTCTGGAATAACTGGGCCAGGGCAGCCTGGGGTTCCCAGAGCTCAGATCCTCAGGCTCCAACCCCACCCCATGCAGCTGTCCTGACCTTGGCGTTATAGGTTTGGGCCTAGGTCTCGTGCATGTGTCTTAGACTAGAAACAAAGTTAAGTGGTTGGGGATCCCTCCTTGTGCTCTGCCTTACTTGGCGGCAGAGCTGGTCTGTGTGAGATGACGCTGCCCGTCCCAACACCATAGGTAGGGGCTCAAGGATTTCATGCCCTGCAGCCGCCCACACTGTGTCTGTGGCCAGGGAAAGGGCCTGGTGGCCGGCTGCTGGGCTGTGCGTTGTTGCACTGTGTCTGCCCTGCGCACATCTGCACCCAGCCCTAGCCACGTCCCGAGGGACTGGTTGGTGTCATAGTTTCACTCTCCCAAGTGAGGGACCTTCAGTCCTCTTTAAGTGGGGGGGGGTGGGGTGGGAAATGTCAGCATTTCCACTTTACCATCTGGAGAGCCAGGAGTTTGCCTTAAACAGATGGGGAGAGAGTCTGCTTCAGAAGACCCAACCTCCACCAGAAGGGACGGAAAGATGGAGCTGGAGGGACAGGCCCTTGGGTCTGAAGCCCAGCCTCGGGCCTGGCTTGTGCCTGATGCCCCTGGATCTCAGTCAGGCCTGGCCCTGCTCATGGGCCCAAGGGGAGTGTCTCCTCTATATTTACTGGGGCAGGGCGGACTGGGAAGTCCTTGGGGAGCAGGCATCCCAGCAGGAGATAAGTCCCCAAAGCGGCAGAAAGATGGCTCATGGCTTCCTGTCTCAGGCTGGTTCCCAGATAGTAGCTTCACCCTTCCTCTCCCTCCCATGCCCAGCAGCCATGACGGGAGGGGTTTAAAGAGACCAGACGTTGCTGGGGGTGGCCTCTGGGCTGTCCTGGCTCCTTGTGGGCAGGCCCTGAATACTCGTCTCTCCGTCCGCAGTGTCTTAGATGATGAGGGCAGCAACCTGAGGCAGCAGAAGCTTGACCGGCAGGTGAGTGAGGCTGGAGCCGGGCGGAAGGGTGGTGAGCACTGGCTGTCCCGGCCAGAGTCTGGGCTGGGGTCTCCGAGGGCCGGGGGGAGGGCTGTCCTGCTTCCTGGGGTGATCCTGTCTGGTGGGGAGAGGGGGCCCTCCCAGGAGAAGAGAGGCGAGCTCTCTCCTTTACCAGCTCGGCATTAGCACTGCCCCGGCATCTGGGGCTTCTGCCGGCAGGCAGCTTGGGTGACCGCAGTTGGACGTCTGTGCTGTGATCCTGCCAGGGCAGCTGCCTGGGCTGACACTTGCCGGCTTCCGCCGGACCCCACGTCTTGGGGCACCAAGAACATGAGGCCAGAGTGGGCTGTGGACCGCACTGTGACCTCTAGAACTGAGCCGAGCGAGCAGGTCCTCTCCGGTCCCAGTCTGGGCGCCTTCCCTTCCCTTGGGTGAGGCGGTCGCCCTCTCAGGGCCCGCCAACCCCGGTGCTTGTCCGCTGCCTCTGTAGCGCGCCCTGCTGGAGCAGAAGCAGAGGAAGAAGCGCCAGGAGCCGCTGATGGTGCAGGCCAACGCCGACGGGCGGCCCCGGAGCCGGCGGGCCCGGCAGTCGGAGGAGCAGGCCCCCCTGGTGGAGTCCTACCTCAGCAGCAGCGGCAGCGCCAGCTACCAAGGTACCCCCGCCCTCGGGACAGCCTGGGGAGGCCCCTGCGCTGCAGCTTTAGGCCCCGGCACTGCTTTGGGGAGCCCCTCCGGGACTCCCTGCTGACCTGGGTAGGTGGGGGGCTCATCCTGTCAGGGGTGCCCAGGCCGAGCACGGCTCCCAGCTCAGGTGGGCAGCTGAGCGGGGCAGGCGGAGGGAGGCTGGGACCTGGAGCCTTGGGCTCCTGAGCCAGGTGCTGGGGCCAGAAGGTACAGCTTTATGGACCCAGGAGTTCAAAAGCCCAGGTTTCTGATCTGAGACATTTCCCTGAGAGCAGGAGGCAGCTCCCAGGAGCAGAACGGTCTGCTCCCGCCAGCATTCTGCGTCCTGAGAGGGGTCCATCTCAGCTTCCTGCCTGCCCAGTGCCTCTTGTGACAGACACCTGTTGCCTCCCCGCCCTGGGCTCCCCACGCCCTCAGTGCCCTGGCTTCTGGCCTGCAGGTGCCTGCGTGGAGCCGTGGTAGCCAGCAGCCTCCCGTCTTCGTACACTCTGGTTCTCAGCAGAGTGCCCTGGGCAGGGCACTCTGCAGCTCATCCTGGGCGCGGGGACGGGGTGGCTCCGTTGCATCCCAGTGCTCAGCACCCTCCGTCCTGCTCAGGACCCCAGGCTGAGCGGAGGGTTGGTCTCTCTGAGCCTGAAAGGAGGACTCAGACTCAGTCCCCACTGCCCCCTGCTGGTGCCAGCAACCACGGTGGCTTCTCCATCAGCTAGTGACTCTTAAGAAGGTTGCAGGCATCTGGCTTTTGCAGCTGGAAGCAGCCACGGTGTTCCCCTCCTTCTGCGGCTTCCTCAGGGTGTGCTGCCTCCAGCCACTTCAGTTTACTGGTCGTTGCCTCGCCTCGAGGCCCCTTCACAGCAACGCCCCTGTGTGCTTCAGTTCAGCAGCTGTGGCCACAGCTGGTGTGTCTGTGCTCCACCTGAGAGGCCCTTCAGAGGAGGGGACAGTCTCTGGGAGGCAGTCCCAGCTCTGCTCCACATGGAACTGGCCTCCGGCCTCACCCTAACCTGGCAGCCTTCTCCACATGCTTTGTCTGTGGGTGCCGCCCCAAGGGTGGTGGAAGTGCCTTGCAGAGAAGGCCCCCGCTGTTCTGCATCCAGTGGAGCCTGGCATCACTGCCCCGGCCTTGCCAAGCCTGGCATCTGGCCATCCAAGGCTACCCGTGGGAGGGGAGCCTGCTCCTGGGACTTCGGGCCCTGCCGGTTTGCGCCAGAGCCAACGTCTTGAGGCTTTGAGAGAGTCTGGCAGGTCACAGCTGTGCGGTCACTGTGGCAGGTGTTTCTTGAGCACCGACTGTGTGCCGGGTAGGGCCAGCCCCGCAGAAAGACTGCAGCCCCTCTGAGACAGAGCGAACGGTCCAGGTCAGAAGACAGCTTGCTCGCTTGTCATCTGCTCGCTGGTCCCAGTGAGCGAGTCACTTACCTTCTCTGGGTCTGTTTCCTGCCCTGAAAAGTGAGGAAAATTGTGTCTCAGGGCTTTGAAAGTTGAAGCAGCCATGGTGTGTTCCAAGAGCCAGTAAGCTGAATGCTGTCCCCCGCTGAGACTCCAGACCGGGCTGAGTCTTCTCCACGGGACCGGGCTTCCCCAGCTCTGCGGAGGCTGCTCAGCCAGCTGGCTGACCTGGGACTCCGGTTTCCAGGCGCCCCGCCCGCCCTGCCCCCTGTGGCCTCCGCTGCCTCCTGCTCTGCCCTCTGCTGGCTCTTGGTGTTACATACAAGGGGATCATTCTCAGAGGAAGATGAGGGAGTTTGACATAAATCAGAACTGACAGTTTATCCCAGTGATGAGTTTCTGACCTACTGGCCACGCTCATTCACGTTGTATATTTACCCAGTGCTTAAATATTTATTGAGGGTCTATTCGTGTCGGGCTCTGGATTAGAGGCTGGGGGTCCAGGGTGAGCACACACGGATGTGGTCTCTGTTCTCTTATGGACCTTAAGGTCTAGGAGGAGAGAGAGAATGAAATAGATTGTTATAGGTGTGCTTTGCAGAAAGAAGCCGGGCCCAGTGAGTGAATGGCAGAGAGCCTGCTCCCAGGCTAGCAGCCAGAGAAGGGCTTCCCTGAGGAGATGACGTCTGAGCTGGAATCTGCGGGATGAATGGGAGTTAGTGGGAGCGTGGGCGGGAGCAATGAGGGCGGTTCAGGCGGTGAGACAGCAAGAGCAAGGCCCCGTGGCAGGAGGGAGTCCAGGACGTACACGGCACTGGAAGAGCCTGGTGTGCCTGGGACGTGGGGTGCCCCGGAGCTGAGGAGTGTGCAGTTAGGCCGAGGGGAAGGCCAGACTTGCAGGAGGATGTCGGTGTCATCGTAAGAGCACTAAGAAACCACCCAAGGACCTTGAGCAGATTGGGGTTCTGATGTGTGGAGAGCGTGGAGGCACCCAGCAGTGGCCCTTCCGAGACCCCTCTGTTGGCGTGCGGCTCCTGGTGTCTGTTATTGCCCTGCCTCGGGCTCATCCCATGAGGCCAGTGCAGCTCCCTGGGGTGCTGGCCCTCGCTGTGGTCTCTCCCAGGGGCTGCAGCTTTTCTGTCACCCACCGTTTTCGATGGCCCACATTCTCCCAGACGCTCTCCCTCCCCCTCCCAGACTGCTCTGCTTCTGGGTTGGCCGTGGTGTTGACTTATCACCCTGCAGGTGTTGGGGTGGTGCCGCCTCCTTCCCTCTTGGCCTGCCTGGCAGAGACAGCGTGTGGAGGCCCTGGCAGGGCTTGGCCAGTGGTGGGGGAGCTGGGAAGTGTTGTGCTGGAGCTCTGGTCTCACCTTGCGCCCGTCTCTCTCTCTCTCTTGCTCTCTCCTGAGCAGTTCAGGAGGCTGACTCACTTGCCAGTGTGCCACTGGGAGCTGCCCAACCCACAGCACCAGCCTCAGCCAAGAGAACCAAGGCAGCCGCCGCAGCGGGGGGCCAGGGCGCGGCCTCTGGGAAGGAGAAGAAGGGGAGGCACAAAGGTTGGCTTGCCCTCACTACCGGCCTCCTCAGGAGGCCCAGCCCCCTCTGTGGGGTTGGCGGGAGGCTTATCCTCCAGACTTCGGGGTGAGGGACCGGGTGGGAGGCCTTGGCGAGGGCCCTGCGTGGCACTCAGGGCTCCGTTCCCCAGCTGGCTCACAGGCCTCCTCTCGCTCCCGCGGCACCGGGCTGGCCTGTGGGTGTGGGCAGGCCTCGCGTGCTGCCAGGAAGTGAAGTCCGGCTCCCCACCCGGGGGCCTGAGCACCTCTACCTCCGCCCTGACCAGGACACTCCCTCCGGGGGGCTCACTGCCTCCCGGCAGCCCGTCCCCACCTTGGGCAGTGCTCAGGCATCTCATGGGCTTCCTCGACTCTTCCCTGCTCCCAGTTCCACCCTCTGGGCCCCACAGACCAGTCTGTTTCCTCTGCTCCTGCCTCTCCAGAGAAGATCCCTGGAGATCAAGGACAGTTACAGGGGCGCCTGCCCTGAGTCCTGTCTCTGCTGGCTAGACACCCTGCTCCTCAAGCCTTGTACACGGAGTGGCTTCCGGGCCTCTGGGTCGTGGTTGGACAGTGGTGTGTCGGGGTCCGTGGGCTTGTGGAGCTGACCGCAGCATTCTGGGTAGAGCCTTGCTTCTGGTCCTGAAGCTGTGGCAACTTGGGCAGGAAGGTTGACGGGGGATGGGAGCCCCTCCATTCGGGAAAGCAAGTGTATGCCGACCTGTCTTTTTTGAGGGGCCCTGTGTGTTTTAACAACGTATGTGAGTCTGCGTGTGTGAGGGAGAGAGATCAGCATTGACGACGTGGAGCTGGCCGCGTCCGTGCCGAGTGGTGGCCTTGCTGTGTCGGATCCAGCCTTGTTCTCCGTCTTGTCCTTTTCACCGTGCAGTTGGTTTTGGAGCTGGCTGCTGTCTGCCTGGGATGTGAGGCATTTCAGTCCTACCCTCGGCCACAGATGTGGGGGAATGGCAGAAGAAACGGAGCCCATGCCCCTTCCTAGCTCACTGATCATTAAGAGGCTGACAGACAGCTGTCATTCATTTTTAAAAAATCGGTTTTGCCAGTGAAGTTTTCAGAGGGTCCCCCCATTCTTCCCTCACCCTCTTCCTGGACATCTGAGAATCCAGGCCCTCCCCCCGCCCTCCCCACCCCTGGATGGGACTCAGGAGTGTCCATGGCCTGCAGGCACCGGCGGGCCAGCAGCACCGGCAGAAGACAAGTCCGAGGCCCGAGGCCCCATGCGGATCCTGACTGTGGGCCAGTCAGACCACGCCCGGGACGAGGGGGAGACAGCCGCTGGTGGGGGCACACGGCCCAGCGGGCAGGACATCCGTGCCACGATGCAGAGGAAGGGTGAGCCCCGTGGGGGTCCGGTGACGCCCCCAAGCCCAGCCCCAGGTTCTCAGATGCACCTTTCTTGGGGAGCGTGACTCTCCTGTGTCTGTTCCAGCCCTTCCCAGGCCCTGGTGTGGGGCACACTTGGAGAGCAATGAGAAACTTGGGCAGGGAGGGGCCCCTGATAAGGCTGAGTTAAGGGAAGCAGTGTGAACTAAGGTAACCGACCAGCCCACAGCCCAGCCCTGTCTCTCCCCATCCCCATCTGCCCCCAGGGAGGCCCAGGTTTGGGGGCAGGTTTCCTTTCCCTTGGGTTCCTTTGAAAAAGCTCCTGCTTGCTAAACGTGCCCCCTCTCTGTCTGCTGAGCTAGGGGGAGCAGGGCCCGGAGGCTGAGAGGCAAGGCAGATCCTCTCAGGAAGCCTGCTGCCCACATCGTTTCCCCACCATGGGATAGCTTCCTGGAGAAAGGGCTGTTGAGGCACCTTGAGGCTGGAGATGGCATCCCAGGTGTGGAGAAGCACGTAGCCAGGGGGCCCAGGCAGGCTTTGGAGAGGAGTTGCTGGGCCCCATGCATCAGGCTGAGTAACAAGTCGGGCCTTTCCCGAGATTTCACGGCCTGTGCTAGCCAAGGCCTCTAGTAGGCCTGAGGCCAGAAGTGGAGGCTCCCAGTGCAGGGTCAGCTCAACTCAGGCCTTGCTACACAGAGACAGGGCACCCTGACCGCTAGAGAGGGAGGGTCTGACGGCTGAAGCTGGGAGGGCGGCTGCACCTGGGGATAGGGACCAGCCCCAGCTCTCGTACGCACCACAGAGAAAGTGTCCTTGTGTGCATCTGGATGTATGTGTGGGGGTGTGTGGATGCACGTGTGTACACGCAGCTCTGCATGTGTATGTCCGTGTGTGTATGGGTGACTCAGACAGAGCCTGGGAACCGGTGACCGGCTGTGCCTGTGTGACCACCCGTCCCTTCCCACCCCTCTGCCTGGCCCAGGCGTCTCCAGCAGCGTGAGCTTCGAAGAGGAAGAGGAGGATGAGGACGAGGACAGCTCCAGCTCCTCCCAGCTGAACAGCAGCCCCCGCCCCAGCTCTGCGACGAGCAGGAAGTCCCTCAGGGTGAGTGAGGAGGGCCCTGCTCAGCAGAGGGCAGACGGCAGTGTCTCCCAGGTGGGAGGAACATGAATGTGAAGGGACGGAGGGCTGGCTTTTTTGGGCCAGGGGCTGGGCCCAGGGGCCTATCAGGAGCTTCTCCGGCCTGGGCTCTTCTGTCCTCCCGGTCTCTTCAGCCCGGCTGGGGGGTGGGGGGAGCTGGTGTTGGACAGGATGGCCCCTGAGAACCTGCCCACTTCCTCCTTCCCCACCCCCAGGGCTGCTGAGGTGAGGGAAGGGCTAGGAAGCTAGCTGCTGGTCCCAGGGCCAGGATAGCTGGGTCCACATCCCAGGGGGCCTGCCCTGTCTCCCACCACGACCACGTTGGGGCAGCTTTGGATCCCAGACCACCAGTTTCAGCCGCTCAGGGTCCCTGGGGCTCAGGCTTACTCCTCTCTCCTCCGTAGGAGGCAGCCTCAGCCCCCAGCCCCCCAGCCCCAGAGCCGTCGGTGGATGTTGAGGTCCAGGATCTTGAGGAGTTCGCCCTGAGGCCGGCCCCGCAGGGGATCACCATCAAGTGCCGCATCACACGGGACAAGAAGGGCATGGACCGGGGCATGTACCCCACCTACTTTCTGCACCTGGACCGCGAGGATGGGAAGAAGGTGAGGTTGGCTTGGACACACAGTTTCACCCTGTGGGCTTGAAGTCCTGGGGGCTGGAATGGGACTGAAGCCTCAGCTCCAGCACTGACCTGCCAGTTCCCCCAAAGAGACAGAAGCCTCCGTGCCTGGTCAATGTATCTGTGTGTGCACACGTATGTTCAAGAGCTGAAGCAAGGGAGTCACTCGTGAGTGCAGGTGTGTGAGTGGCACCCGTGAGTGTGTGTGGACCGGAGGCCGGGCCTGGAACATGACCCTGCTCCACCCCCAAGGTGTTCCTCCTGGCGGGAAGGAAGAGAAAGAAGAGTAAAACTTCCAATTACCTCATCTCTGTGGACCCAACAGACTTGTCTCGAGGAGGGGACAGCTACATCGGGAAACTGCGGTACGCGCACTCCCCCAGGAGGCTGGTGGGGGTGGGGCAGGCAGGGGCAGGCTCTGTAGAGGGCATCTCCCGTCCCCGAGGGAGATCCAGGCCAGGGGTTGGATCATCTCCCAAAGTCGTGTCTATCAGATCAACCATAGGCCCAGGTCTGTGCCAGCCTAGAGCCGATTTGAAGATGGGCCTCACACGCCCTACCCTAAGCTGCTCCCAGGCAGAGGGGACGCAGGCCCGCTAAGAGGGTTGGATCAAACCCTAGGATGTCAGTGATGATGTAGGCCACCGTGGAAGAGCCGCCTTAGCTCCATGGTCAGTGCCAAGGGGCATGGCTGAGAGTGAGCCCTTGAGGGAAGAGAAAGCAGCCTTAGGGTGGGGGAAAGGCTCTGAGCTAGGCCTCAGGTGAGGGAAGGTGTGCTGGGGAAGAGTGCCCGATTTGGGAGCATAAATCAAGCTTAGCAGTCAGGAGCTAAAGCTGGAGATGGGGCTGGACCAAAGCTCACAGGCTGAATGGGACAGAGCAGAACATCTCCACCCTCTACGGGGTGCTGAGTCCCCTCTGCAGTCTTGTCAGATGCCACTCTGGTGGCTCACCTCCCGTGGGGGGAGCCACTCCCGTTCCTCCAGGGAGACTTTCTGTGGAACTCAGATTTCCCTGAACTGAACCGAGATGCTCTTTGACTAAACTCAGAGCAAGTCGAGGCCTTCTGTCCAAGAAGCGCCTTCAAAGATGGGGGTTCCGTGAACAGTGTGCCCCCAGGTCCGCTCCTGGCCCAGCCCAGAATACTTTGCAGGCTCCTCACAGGACAGCCTCTGAACTGCTCCATGCCTTGGGGCACAGGGTGCATGACCATGTACTGATGCGTGCCTGTCCTTCAGGTCCAACCTCATGGGCACAAAGTTCACCGTTTATGACAATGGAGTCAACCCTCAGAAGGCATCATCCTCTACTTTGGAAAGTGGAACCTTACGTCAGGAGCTGGCTGCTGTATGCTACGTGAGTCATGGGCTCCCAGGTCTCTGGTCTCCAAGTTAGATGTGACACTCAGGACTTGCTACCTGTCTGTGGCCTATCCCATCTACCTTTATGGGCAGACAAGGAGGCAGGACTTGCTACCTGTCTGTGGCCTATCCCATCTACCTTTATGGGCAGACAAGGAGGCGCAGTGGAGTGGCCCCTGCCTGGGACAGGACACAGCTGGCCATCTGCCTGGCAAGTTCTGGGGATTAGGCCTGGCTCTCTGAAGCCCAGCCTGGATGCCTCCTGGAAAGGAGGAGGCAGAAGGCCTGGGTTCCTGTTGGTGCAACCTTCCAATCCTCCCTCCGGTGTTCAGGTCCTGAATGGACTGTAAGGCCCTTTGCATAATCATCTCACTGAATATTCAACCTAAGAGCTCCATCCTATCTTCTTGATTGTATAGATGAGGAAATCGAAGATCAGAGGTTGAGTCACTTGCCAATGTCACACAGCTCATAGATGACCAAACTGGAATATAAACACAAAGGATTTCTCCATCTCATTTCAGAATGAGGGACTGGTACCATCAGCCTGGGAATGCATAGCTGTTTTGTATGGTCCAGTGGTGCCACCTGCTGGTCGGCTTTGGGGAGGCAGTCTGACTCTCTTCAGATACTGAGCCCCAGGTGCTGTTGGAGGCCCTGAAGAGATAGTAGTGAACAAAGAGACAAATATAGACCCGTATGGGATGTGAACCCCTAGTGGGGAGATAAACTATAAAACAGTCATATAAGCAAAATAAATACAATCTGATAAATAGTAAGAAGAAAAAAATAAAGCAGGGAAGAGGGCTATGAATGTCCTTTTAGGAAGGATGGCAGGGAGGGCCCCACCGAGGTAGTGCTTAGGTAAAGTCCAGAAGGAAGTGAGAGCCAGCTGTGCAGGTGTCGGGGAGAACACAGCGAGTGCAAAAATCCTGGATGCCTGGCATGCAGGGGGAATAGCAAGGAGGGCAGAGAATGCAGGGGAGTGAAGAGAGGGGGTAATGGGGCCATATTACTTGAGGCCTTGCAGGTCGAGGTAAGACCGTCAGCTTTTACTCTTTTTTTTTTTTTTTTTTTTAATTTATTTATTTATTTATTCTTGGCTGTGTTGGGTCTTCATTTCTGCACGAGGGCTCTCTCTAGCTGCGGATAGCGGGGGCCACTCTTCATCGCGGTGCGCGGGCCTCTCACTATCGCGGCCTCTCTTGTTGCAGAGCACAGGCTCCAGACACGCAGGCTCAGTAGTTGTGGCTCACGGGCCCAGCCGCTCCGTGGCATGTGGGATCTTCCCAGACCAGGGCTCGAACCCGTGTCCCCTGCATTGGCAGGCAGATTCTCAACCACTGCGCCACCAGGGAAGCCCAGCTTTTACTCTTGAGTGAACTGAAGAGGAAAATGATCTGACTTACCAGGACCACTCACTGCTGTGTGGAGAACAGATGACGGGGAGGAGGGCGGGGGGGTGAGGAAACAAGGAGTCCAGCTAAAGGCCAGTACTGTGATCTTGGTGAGAGGTGGTGGTGGTGAAAAGTGGTTGAATTCTGAATATAATTTGCTGATGGATTAGAAGTGGGGTGTGAGGGAGAGGGGGGAGTCAAGTATGACTCCGAGTAGTCAGAGCAGACGGAAGAACTGAGACGCTCCTAACTGGAGCGAGGGCTGTGAGAGCAGCTCACGTGGGTGACTCCGAGTAGTCAGAGCAGACGGAAGAATTGAGACGCTCCTAACTGGAGCGAGGGCTGTGAGAGCAGCTCACGTGGGTGACTCCGAGTAGTCAGAGCAGACGGAAGAATTGAGACGCTCCTCACTGGAGCGAGGGCTGTGAGAGCAGCTCACGTGGGTGACTCCGAGTAGTCAGAGCAGACGGAAGAATTGAGACGCTCCTCACTGGAGCGAGGGCTGTGAGAGCAGCTCACGTGGGTGACTCCGAGTAGTCAGAGCAGACGGAAGAATTGAGACGCTCCTCACTGGAGCGAGGGCTGTGAGAGCAGCTCACGTGGGTGACTCCGAGTAGTCAGAGCAGACGGAAGAATTGAGACGCCCCTCACTGGAGCGAGGGCTGTGAGAGCAGCTCACGTGGGTGACTCCGAGTAGTCAGAGCAGACGGAAGAATTGAGACGCCCCTCACTGGAGCGAGGGCTGTGAGAGCAGCTCACGTGGGTGACTCCGAGTAGTCAGAGCAGACGGAAGAATTGAGACGCCCCTCACTGGAGCGAGGGCTGTGAGAGCAGCTCACGTGGGTGACTCCGAGTAGTCAGAGCAGACGGAAGAATTGAGACGCTCCTCACTGGAGCGAGGGCTGTGAGAGCAGCTCACGTGGGTGACTCCGAGTAGTCAGAGCAGACGGAAGAATTGAGACGCTCCTCACTGGAGCGAGGGCTGTGAGAGCAGCTCACGTGGGTGACTCCGAGTAGTCAGAGCAGACGGAAGAATTGAGACGCTCCTCACTGGAGCGAGGGCTGTGAGAGCAGCCCACGTGGGCAGTGGAGACTCAGGAGCCCACTTCCGGACACGGTGAGTTTAGAGGTGCCTATTAGGCATGTGAGTGGGGAACGCTGCTCATCTTTATTCCCTCCCCCCAGTCTCTCCAGCAGGTAAGTTGAGTCCTCAGATGGCCAGTGTTGAGTTCTCTGTCTCTATTTCCTAGGAAACAAATGTTTTAGGTTTCAAGGGGCCGCGGAAGATGAGTGTGGTTGTCCCAGGCATGACCATGGTTCACGAGAGAGTCTCTATCCGGCCCCGCAACGTGAGTCTCTACCCCATCCCACCCGCCTTCCCCGTTATCCCAGCGTCTGCATGAGCATCTAAGGGCAGAACTCCAGCTGGTGTGTATGCGTGGCGGAGACACAGTGTGAGAAGCCCTGGAGGTCTAGGGAACTCTAAGGACTCCCACCCCTGGGGCAGATCCCTCTTTGGGGTGGTCATGGTGCCAAGGCCTGGGCCTGGCTCAGCTGAGGCTGCCCTCCCAGGAGCATGAGACGCTGCTAGCACGCTGGCAGAATAAGAACACGGAGAGTATCATTGAGCTGCAGAACAAGACGCCTGTCTGGAATGATGACACACAGTCCTACGTACTCAACTTCCACGGGCGCGTCACTCAGGCCTCCGTGAAGAACTTCCAGATCATCCACGGCAATGACCGTGAGTGTTTCTGCCCTGACTTATTACTGTCCACGTGATACCCGGGGCCCTTAGCTCAGGGTTCAGCTCACCTAGCCCTGCCCGTAGAGGTCAGAGTTTAAGGACATGGATTATACGGCTTAGATTAAAGAACTTTCTAACCATAATGACTGGGAGGCCCTGGAGGAAGCTTCTCTGGAGCCCTGACCCTAGATTCTGTGCACTCAGCAGAGTCTCGGGCGTGGGAACACCCTCTGAATGGACTTCCTTTCTTCTTCCCTGTCTCCTGGTGTTTGTATGTATCTTTCTCCTTTGCCACCTGTTCCATCTCTCCTGCCACTTCTCCCAATTGGTCTATGTTTTACCTCCTTTGGGATTCTCTTGGCTTCTCTGCTTCTCGCTTTCTCTTCCCTCTTGTGATTTGGGTGTCTGTCCTTCCCCATCTCCGCCATCCCTGCTCTGCCCTTCTGTCTGTCCACGCTTGTGCCTGGCTCCAGCGGACTACATCGTGATGCAGTTTGGCCGTGTAGCAGAGGACGTGTTCACCATGGATTACAACTACCCATTGTGTGCGCTGCAGGCCTTTGCCACTGCCCTGTCCAGCTTCGACAGCAAGCTGGCCTGCGAGTAGAGGCCGCCTCGTGCCCTCTGGGGTTGCCCAGCCTGGAGTGGAGCTGCCTGCCTGCGGAGACAGCCCTGCCGACCCCCTGTACATAGGCCTCGTGCCAGGTGACCCTTTGGCTCTCAGTGGGCTCCCGGGCCCAGCCATCCAGGAACTGGCTCCTGCGCCTCCACTGCTGAGGCAGAGGAGTGGGGGATGTGAAGGGACCAGCGTGAATTCTTTCTGTGCCCCAAGATCAACACACACACCCCCCACCCTTGGGTTAGTATCCTGCTGCAATCATGTTTGCCAAGCTGAGCAGCCTCTTCAGCCGGGGAGGCAGGAAGAGGTGTAGAGAGAGAGGAAGCACAGTGCAGGGCTGCTGGGGCCCAGCCATGCACTCAGCCCAACTGTGAGGGGCACAGCGAGTGTGGTGTGTTAGTGTAAGTGTTAGGGCACACCTACTTTACAGAGCAGAGGGCTGGGTAGCCAAGCCTGGCCCTTACAACTACAGGAAGTCCTCCAGCTTCAGAAGGCCTCAGCCGGGCCTGGGAAGAGTTACGGGGATGGGGAAAGGTGAGTGGCAGGACCTTGCCAGGGTTGCAGGGGCCCGGCTGTGGCTGTGGGAAGTGGCTGGTGGCCTAGGGTTTGAGCTCATTTGATTTCTCCGTGTGCACAGAGGCGGCAGGAGGCCAGCCCCCAAGGTCAGATCTCTTAAGAGGATGGGGCCTGCAGGACGCAGGCTCAGCGTACAGGCGGCGCATGGGACAGGGCTGTCCTGGAGCTCCGTCAGCTGCCCCGGGAGCTCCCTGCTGAGCAGTCCCTGCACAAACCCCAGGACACCAGCCCCAGTCTGCACACAGGTAGGCGTGCCTGGAGCTCCTGCCTGTGCTTCAGCTCCCACTGCAGTCAGCCTAGGCTGTGGTCGCTGAGGGCTTGTATGTGGTTGTTCTTAGCTGGGAATGGGACAGGGTAAGGAGAGCAGGAAATGTTTTAGAACCACAAGAGATCAGAGGTGGCAGGACCCTGAGAGATCATCTAGCAAATAGGACTTGCCCTGGGTCACCTAGCTGGTTAGGGGCAGAGTTCGGAGTTTCAGCTCCCTTGATTTCCTTGTTTCCACCATCCCCCAAGAAACTGCTCTCTCTGACCTTCCTAGGGCACAGTCTGCATGCCCGTGCACCTGATTCCAGAGACTTAGAAATGTCAAGAGGTGGTGAAATTGAAACCATTTCAGTGGGAAATTGGGCAGTTCCCTGCTGAAAGCTGTCTGGATTTTTGCATGTCCGTCTGATAGGGACTGGCCTGTGCCTGGCTCCTCCCCGAGGGCAGGCCTTAGCAAGGCTGCTGCCCGTTTTGCTATCTAGGTGTGACAGGTGGGTTGTGAGTGTTCAGGGCTGCGCCTGATCTCTCTCTACCGCCCTCCTCCTTGGATGGCACCATCTACTCTGAAGACTTGGAAAGTCTTGCACATTTGTCATTTACCCTGACAGAGGCTACTCGCCCAGATGGAGATCAGAAATCAGTGGGAAGCAAGCAAGAGTTGTTCCCCACTTCAGAGTAGATAGATCTGCTTGGAAAGACTACATAGAAGTTGGTTTTTTAAAAAGTAAAAATCATACTTTAAACATGTTAGCAAGGCTCTGAGGTGAAGTTGTTTTGACTTCAGTGGGAGTAGTATGCTCTCATTTCCTGGTAATCTGGGTTTTCCTACGTTGAGTGCTTAAAGCAAGGCATTCTTGTTCTAGCAGGGATCTGCCCACACCTGGGGCATGTCTCTGTGAGAGGCCCCTCCAATGATCCAGGTTTTGTTAACATGGTCTAGTTTCTAGACAGCTCTTGACTTGGGGCCATCTTTAGGGCACTAGAACTTTCTATACTGGAGCTGTTCCACTTGCCAATGAAATACTGTCGTGCCGTCCTCCTTTCCATAGTCCCAGTTTGGCTCTTCCTTTCTTGACTTTGAAAAGAGAGACCTGCTGACATTTAGAATGATGGAAAGTAGATGATCTCTGAAGTCTAGTCAAGCTGTTTCTCTGGGTCAATGATTTTAAGGTAGAACAGGTTGATTCTGGATCCTCATGAGAGAGGGGATCCTGGTGGCAGAGTGGAAAATTCATTAGAAGCACAATGGAAAACTAGTCCCCTGCTTTCTCCTCTAGTACACAGGGGAGAGGGTTGACAGATGTTTTGGTAGGGTCAGGAACGTGGCCTGAGAGTTCCAGCCTGGGCATGGAAAAGGGTAGCTCAGCAACAAAACCCTCTGTTGGGCATTGAGTGACAAGCAGTAGCACTCGAGTCACCTGCTTAAGACCCCAGCCTTGCAAGGTCTGTTCTTTAGACCCCATTCTTGGTGATGCTGGTTTTCCTTGACCACTGGCCTCATAGCCATGGGCCCAAAGACTCATAAAGCTACCAGGGCCCCTGGAGACCACTTGGGCTCAGCCTCTCCCACAGTAAGAGTTCTTGCCCTTCATACTCTCTAACCAGATGGTCCTTGGTTGGGCAGGGAACTTGGTGATGGAATGAGCAGTCCCTAAGGGTGTTGGGTAGCTGGGACATTAGGCAGCTCCTCTGTAACTGCTCCTAGCTCTAACTCCTCCTGGGGCCACACCCCCAAACTCTATGCCCTCTGCCCCCAAACAGTTCTACAGAGCAGTGAAGTTCACTTCCCTAACTCTTCCCCAATTCTGGCTTTTCTTTCCTTCTGGCTCCAAGGTGCTCTGTGTCTGTCTGTGTGTCTGTGTGTCTCTGCGTGTATTTGGGGCAAAGGGCAATCTGTGAACAATCAATTGAGGTTTCCTATTACAATCATATTTCTACAGATGAATAGGAAAGGAATAAGGATGTAGTTATGATCACCGGTGGATTTTGTTCATTTCATGCTCTTTGATCAGAAAGTATAATTTGGAAAGTACCAACTCTTTCTCCCAAGGTTCTCCAAGGAAGACACCATCCCAAAAAGTTTAGTTCTTCAGTTCCCACTTTGCATTACCTGAAGAAATTGGTGTGTTGCATGTGTGCTTTTGGATGAATTTGAACTTATTCTAGTTGAATGTGCCTTAAAAATCATGACACTAATTCAGAACGAGCATGTAAGGTCCAGACCCATGCTGAGGACAGGTGTTAAAAGCCAGGGAGTGTGATAATCACAGGCTAGAAGACAACATTTGGGGCCCACCTCCTTCAGTGACAAGGGCAACAAAACTGTAGAAGCAGACATCTTTCTTTGCTCTGGAAATGGTGGGGCATTTACTTCTAAATGAATTTACCATATATTTAGAGGCAGTTCTGAATTTAACAAGCCACAGTGATGACTTCAAACTAAGATGCTTGTGCTTTCCTTACAGTGAGGGGAGAGGCTGGGCTGGCTGTGTCCACGGCTTTGTTATGCAAGCACAAATTCCATCTCCTAGATGGAGTCCCTGGCTTTGCCTTCCTGCGGTTAACACCGGCCTGTCCCTCTCTACAATTCTTCACCCCAGCTGAGATACCCCTGTGACCTCAGGATGCCAGGTGGCCCTCAGAGCACATTTTTCCAGATAGCTGAATGAGTCTGCTTTCTTCTGGTGCCCAGCACTGAGTGGGGCCTGACTCCACTGCACTCAGGGCCCAGCGTTGGGACCCTACACTGCCCTGGGCCCTGGCTTGTAGAACTGTAGCAGCCCCAGGAACAGGCCAGAGGATGGGCTCTTGTTTGAGTTTAGTGGTCACCTGTCCTTCCCATACCTCCTGTTTGTAATTTTCTGTCATCTCAGGATATGGGGGGAAAGGTACAGCAGAAGTATTTGGGACGGGTTTGGTTTTTGAATTTTCCAACCAAGTTGAGAGGCAGGTTGGTCTTACAGAAAGCACTACTGCACTTAGTAACCATGTGATTTTGAGCAAACCACGTGATTTTTCTAGGTCTGTTTTCTCACCTACAAAATAAGGAGGTTGGACTGTCACAGCTTGCAGTAGGATTCAGGGTGAATGAAAGTTGATCCTTGCTTTCATCACTTTCTAGCTCATCACCGTGCCTTTTTTCTTTCCTAAGAAAGACGTCACACCCCTTTCCTCTTCTCTTCTGTTGTCCCTCCCTCCTTCCCTATCAAGGTCCAGGCAGAGCTGGAGATTAGGCTGAGATCCAGAATTTCCTAGAGAGTAACAAAGTGGCATAGAAAGGGAAGCCCGACTCTGGCCTCTTTAATCCTGCATTTGGTGACTAAGGGGACTTAGGATGGTGACACTTCTCTTGTTGGGAGCATACATTTAGCCAGTTTTCATAATGCCTAGAATGTGTATGTCTATTTGCACAAGATTGTCTTTTCCTATTTATTTTGGAGTGGTCAGACATTTTATTTTTGTTCAAAATCATCAAGTTTTAGACAAACTTGCAAAACTGTGCTTTTATTAAGTGACTTTTTGAATAAACTCTTTGGTATTCTGGAGCAAATGTATTTATTTATTGGTATGTGCAGTGACAAAGTTGGTATTTTCCCATGTTGACATTATGTATGTTGTAGAACTTAGTGTTTGTCTAAGTACAGACCACAAACCATATATCAACAAATTAAACTTGAACTGTTTCAACACTGCTGTGCACTTTTTTCCCCCTATAAAAGAAAAAACATGTCTCTTACCTAAAAGTTTTTTTCTACATCATTCATTCCTTCTGTCCTAAGAGGCTCAGGGGTGGGCAGGAGGGTGGTGGTAACAAGGGGATCATAGCTTGTTTAGAAACCATCACATATGGGTGGAAACTGTCTTCCCTCTGGCCGTGCTCATCAAGTTTAAGGATGCTCAGGACCACACACGCAGAGGCTGGAGGGGCTAGAAGGGTAAGGACAGAAGGTACTTACATTAGAGCATCCTCTGCAGGGGCAGCTGTGCCAGCTGGAAGAATGGGCTGCTGCTTCCTAAGTAAACCCCTGTGGGCCTGGCCCATACGAACAAAAACAGGACCAAAGAGCTGAATAACAGGTGAGAAAGGCCCAAGTAGTAGAAATAACATGAAGACCCAGCCACTGGGTTCCTGTAGCCCTATGCAGAGCAGCCTAACCTGTTTAAACAGGACTTGGACATACTACACACTTGGGAATTTTCTTTTCGGCCTGTGGCAGATCTGAAGCCAACAGCAAGGGAGGCTGCAGTTGTGGCTGGAAGCAGACATGAAGGCTATGGGTCTGATCCTGAGGGAGGAGATCAAAACTGAAGTCACCCAGAGACTGCAGGACCTGTGCTCTGGGCCATTCCCAGCAGTCAGGGTAGCCGTGGAGGGTGTCATGGGCGACAGCCCAGCAGCACAGGACTTGATGACAGAGTGTGATGCTGTTGGTGGCACTGGCATGAGCACCTAGCACAGGCTACACCCTGGACAGACACTGCGCACAGCACTGCGAGGCGGGTATTATTCCCAGTGCGTAAATGAGGAAATTGGTGCTTAGAGGAGTTAAGGAGTAATCAAGAAAAAGGAGAAATTTGGCGTATTTACTTTGTATAAGAAAATGGGAAAGGAAAAACATAAGGTTAGGTACATTTTAGAAACACTTGTGTGAAAATGGTCAAGGCAAAGTCTGTGATACTTCATGTTTTTCTCATTGCTGGGTAGCTGAAGTATTAGATTTTCCTTTGGTATATATAAATAGTCTGGGTTGAGGGAATCTAAGAGTGTGGTAATAAGTAGGGTTGGTTTATTTATTACCCCAGATTTGGAGTTTTTAATGTGGTCAACAGCATTTCCTACCTGAACTGTGGCCTCTCTCCTTGGCTCTGCCTCTGGGAAATAACATTTGCAGGGCACTACTAAAAAGGAAAGAGATTTTCGTTGTTTAGTGGTCAGGTTAAAGACAAATCTTGTAAATAGCCCTGGACAGGGTCCATGGAGAGTCCTAGTTTACAGCTATTATCTTGGCATAATTAAAGCTCCCTTTTCCCAAGTCCTAGTTTACAGCTATTATCCTGGCATAATTAAAGCTCCCTTTTCCCAAAGTGCCCCAGACTGGACCATAAGTCATTGGATCATCCAGGCCATAGAGGGTGCAGAGAGTGGGGTCCTCACAAGCCATCTCTTCTAGAGGCCAAACGTGCCTGCACTCCTCTATGCAGCTCTCTGGGCCTGGCTCCTGAGCTCACATAGCACTAGTCCTGGAACTAAGGAGGTACTCTCCCTGTGCTCTTATTCTGACCAGGAAAGGGGATCTCCTGGCCGGATCACCCACCTGATTTACCAAGCATGGTCCCAGGTGATGCAGTTGTTTCCTGGGCCAACTATCTGCCCCCAGAGGTGTGACTGTGCTCTGCCACGGTGCCTAAAAGTCACTGCAGACCTAGTGCCAGGGGACTCAGCCCAGATCAGTTCTGGAGAAATGAAGACCAGGAGGAAAGAGACAGCAGGCATGACAACAAAAACCAGTCCCATGATTTTGGTCATCCTGGATTGTATATACAAATATAATTGTCATCCCTGAAAAATAACATAATTCTGAAAAATCCAAAAAGGATTGCCTAATCTGAAATTATTGAAAAGTGCATTAAAATTTTTGAAATATAAATACATAAATATATTCCTGCTATATAAACCCACCAAGAACCAGGGCAGCAAGAGCTATCGTGGTCTTAGTACTTCCAGCAGGAACTATTTCCATAAGCCAATTTCCCCCAAAGATTAACATTCCAAAAAAGAGTTGGTTATGTGACACCTTACATACCAGCCTCATCAAAATACCTGAACATCACCCTTTTACTTTCACACCCCACTGCTCTACCACCACTCTTTCTGCCAAGAATGTCCTTTCTCTTCCTTGCACAGCTGAGAAGTTCTTAGCATCCCTCGAGACCCACCTCCTCTGTGAAGTTTCTTGAAGTACTTTAGCAAAAATGATCTTTTTTTGTGCTCCTACAGATTTGGGTCCATATCTCAAATACAGCATAAAACCTTGTACAATAAAAGTAAAGTAGCTACCGCTTATTGAGTGGTTATCCTGTATGAGATAGGATAGTGCTGTTTTATAGGCACTGATGATTTCATTTAATCCTCATAACTACCCTGTGAGACCTGGACTTTGACCCGCCAGCCTTAGAATGAGAAAGCCAAGGTTCTTGGGGTTAAGGAGCTGGCCAGATTCTGCAACTAGAATAGACAAGGATGGAACTGTGACCGACATTTCCCTGCCTGCAGAATTCATGATCTTGAGCCCTTTTATAGTTCACAGTTCATTTTTAAAAATAAATCGGATAAGGCTCCCACATTCAACTGAGTTTTTTTTAAAGGTAGGAATTGAGCCTTCTGTTCCCACTGCCTAGCTCTGAGCAGGGTCTGCCGAATGAATAAACGAGTGAATAAGCTAGAAGGAAACAAATACATACCTCTAATAAGGGAATCATATCCTAAGGCAAAAAAGAAATTCAAAACAGGGTCCCAGAACTCTTCTCATAAATCAACCCCTCATTGTGAATGAAGAGAAACAACACAAAAAATAATTTATCGAAACAGTAAAGAGCACCTACATTATTTTTTGCCTTCGGCATTACATTACATCTAGACTGTTTTCAGTACATTTTAAACTGTATTCTTTACAAGTGAATCAAATGTTCCACACAGAGACAATATGCTTTCTATAGACTCAGTCTTCAATGACTTTTCTCTGTAGTCACTAACTAACAAGAAATGCACAGCAGTAGCTGATACATTATCTTAATATGATCCTGTACCTGTGACAGCAGTGTTTATGCTTATGTGATTTAATAGTGATTAAACTATTTTCCTGGCCTCTTGCTCATGCCAGGCACAATGGAACTCTAAAAGCCGAGTCTACCTTTACATGATTTCTTAATTTTCAAGTCTTCTGCATTTCATGACTGGGAATATCCTCAGGAATGTGTCCTCTTTAAACTCTTAGGTCTTACCTGTAAACTGAATTCACTCATCCTTACTAGACAGAATACATCTTACCTCAAGGAGACACATGACAGATGGCAGCTCAGAGATTAGGCTTTTGGTTTGGTCACAATCCTCCCAGTCCTAACCTACCTCCTACTTTGCCCAGCTTTCTCAGTAGACTCAGATATCCAAATATGGAGCAAATGGTCTCTTCCTGGGCACTGCTACATTGGGTCCCTGCAACTTCCCTGCTGGGCTGGCACTTGGTCTATAAGCTCAGTCCTCCTCGTTTCTGTTTCAATTGAATTCGTTGTGAGGACAAATTTCCCAGAGGGTACAACATTCAGAAACAGCATCTAAGCAAGGACTGCCTGTAAGCGCATCGGTTCTCTCCCCATCACCGGCTCCCTGGCCTTCTGAGCATCTCGTGGCAGGACCACCACCCTTCGGCAGGCTTTCCTGAAGCCTCAAACCTTGGCTCTGCAGGGCAAGGACTAAAGTCTCTAACTCAAGTTTCCTCCGGCCACTGAAGACCAGAGGTACAAAGGTACTTATGCATTTGGCAGTTCTGTTAAGCAGAACAGGGATAAAGGAAGCTAGAGATCCCGGCAATATTAGAGCAAAACCATCCCCCAACAAGCCTCTGGGTTCATTCTCAGGTCAGTGGGAGTCTTCTACTCTGGAGAAAAGTGGAGATCTGAGGCAGCCTGGGTGCTCCTAAAAAGGGCCTTGCTGTGAGCAAGGGGCTTCAGTTCAGACAGCAGAGTCTCACCCTGCTCTGGCCCCACCATCCCCACTAACAAAAAGGTTTTCTTCTTGAGCGCAGCGGACTACTAACCTGCTCAAGGCCCACAGAATAAGGCATTCTGGACTCTGAAATCTTCACTCTTACAACCTTATGTCCTCATCATGTATGATCTGATGTTCGTTCACAGGTAAACCATCTGTTACTCCTAACACGAAGAGTCAGACCTCTGCCCTGAGTGGTCCCGTCTGTAATTACAATAGATGGAAAATTACTCAGTGGATCAACTCTCTGATGGAGGAAAGGCAGGAAGAGAAAGAGGGAAGCTGTCTTGTGTTCATACTGATCACTGTGATGTTTTACAGGTGACAGGTGTGTAAGCACCAGGAAGGACACATGATATCCATGGCAGTGGCCTGATTGGCTATGATATTTAAACACAGAGAATGAAATACAGGGCACAGGGCCAAGGATGAAATCAGAGAGGAGAGAAAGGTCACCTTGGGACTAGAGTAATGGGCACCTCACCAAACTGGCTGTCTGTACTCTAAACGGTGGGGGTCCCGCTTCCTCAGCATGCCCCCTGGATCTGCTTTATCAGCACTGACGCCTGGCCCTTCATCTCTCAAGTCGCGGGGCCACATTTCTTTGGTGGTCTCCTCTTGCTCACGGTAACTATCTGCACCAAATCCAGCATTCTCTGCCAAGACAGCGGGATCCTCTTCTTCATGAAAACAGCAGGAACATGTTTCTGCCTCTGGGTCACACGAGGTAACAGAATTATCTTCCTGAGCTCTGGGGTCAGCAGGCATTTCCCACCCCAAATGGCCTGATCCTTCTTCTTCTATCACTCCCATTCTTTCAGCTATTTCCTCGGCAGAGGGCTCTTTTGGGTCAGGGTAATCCACCAGGATTGTTTCTTGCCTATGCTTGATGCAATCTGAAAGGTCATAAATTGGATAAGTCTCTTCAGGGTAACCTAGAGAAAAAAGCAGAACAAAGTCTTACAAAGAACGTCTCTTCCAAATAAAGTGTCAGGCTCAAAAAGGCTTCTCAAGCAGCAGCCATCCTATCCCAACAAATCCATTCAAGGAATCTCTCCGATGATTCTAACGGTGCTCAAGTTTCACTTAAGCAAATTCTTGGCGATCTGGCTGACTGTCCCCCAGCTCTTTGAAATACAAATCAATTCAGTTGAAAATCCCTTCTTAAGCGCAGGGTGCTTGGGGCAGAGTGTAAGTCTCACTCCTCAAGCTTCTGCAGTAGTGATGAAGATTAAACAAACAACATGAGCCTCAGTTTAAAAAAAATGTGCCAAACACCAGATGGAGAGAGCATAGCTCAAGGCTAATGTTTATAATTTCTATTTGGAACCATTTCCAAATCTTCCTGGGGGGCGGCGGGGGTGGGGTGGGGAGGAGGGAGGAGGAAAGGAAT
The DNA here is from genome assembly GCF_009873245.2 of Balaenoptera musculus. Taxonomy (NCBI): domain Eukaryota; kingdom Metazoa; phylum Chordata; class Mammalia; order Artiodactyla; family Balaenopteridae; genus Balaenoptera; species Balaenoptera musculus. The sequence goes on from NC_045792.1 coordinate 61,859,283, forward strand.
GCTGAGCTCTTTGAAAAATACACGACAAAGCCTTCTACTAATCAAAACAATTGAAATGGCTTGCAAGCATCAGAAAGAGAGCATTTTAGCAATACATGCCCAAGATCCCGAAGGACAAGGACTGCATTTTCAGAAGGCAGAATTTCCATTGTTGGCTTCTTCCTCTTCACAAAAGGGAACAAAAGAAAACAACGAACTGGTAAACAAAATGAATCCCAGCAATGATAATGAGAAAAGAGAAAATGTTGCCAAACTGAAGAACAAAACGAAATACATCTGTGTCAGCCAAGCCGAGCCGGAGCAGCAGATGGGCCGTGCTGGAGCTCATATGCCCGTGCTGGCAACAGCGGCCATGCTCACCGCGCAATGGGAAAGCTGGAGAATTTGAGATCCATTTGCACATTATGATAATTGGCAAATTGAACCCTAACATAAACCATTTTTTTGCCTACAAATTCTGAAAAGCAGGGGTCTTTTTTGGTGCCATGTAGAGACATTTTTACAACATTTATAATTAGGGGAAAAAAACAGTCACACAGACTCATTTGTAGAAAATTTGAAAAACACAGACAAGTTTTAAAAAGAAAACACAAATCACCTAGAATCCCACCACTGATAACAATGTGTTGTGTTACCTCTGGCCTTTTTATCACATATAAACATATATCTTTCTCTTTTTTAACAAAGAGGGATCATACTGTATATAAAATATTGTACCCAGATTTTTTTCATTCAACATTGTATCATGAGCCCTTCTCCATGTTATTAGGCATTTTAAAGTTGGCTGCAAAGTATCCCATCATACAGCTACGTAACTGACATGATTCATGCCTCTTCTATAAGACATTTAGATTCTTTCCAATTTTCCCTTATAAGTTTCATATTAGTTAAGATCTCTGAATATAAATCTATGTCCACTTCCCTATTTCTTTAAGATAGACTTTTAGAAATATGAAAACCAGACCAAAGGGAATGGACATTTTAAAAGCCTTTTTTACACTCTGCCAAATTACTTTCCAGAAGAATGGTATAAATTTTTAGTCCTACCAGTGACGTAAAAAACTGGCCATCTTATCACATCCTCACCAGCACTAACAGTAGTATGTCAAGAATCTTTGCAGTCTTAGTTCCCAGGCTTAACTTACTGTGGATGGAATGCTAGGTAAACTGGAGCTTCGCTACCCAAGGCCCTCACAGTCTCCTTGGTCAAGGGCAGAGGCTGGGGAAGTCCATTTGCTAGTTAGCTCCTAGCCACTGCATGCCTAAGAGAAGTCCATTCTCTGGCATGTTGCTGCCTTGTCCCCACCAGGAACAAAGCTTGCTATTGGAATTCCATGACTATCTGCTTTGGTTTACGAGGGGGAAGCCTGCTGAGGAGAATCAAACAGTGACTCACATAACTACTTAGGTAGCCCGTATCAGCCAAGGCACTGGTTACCCAAAACTTCATTAGAAACATGAGCAAGCAACAAAAACTCACTGGTCCTACGAGGAAATCAGCAGCTCACAACAGGAACCAAACTAAGCAAACTATGTAAATAGCCCCTGAAAAAAGTCAATGCAGGAAACAAGAGTTAATGTCAATCAGCTTATAATTGACGTTCCCAGTAATATTCAACAGGTTATTGAACGTATAAAACCAACCAGGCTTCAGTATAAAAAAGGGAGCAAACACAATGTAAGAGAGAGCTGTTAGAAACAGAAACTCAGCATTACAAAAAAAATTTAAACTTAATAGAGGAAGAAAAGAGTAGGTTGAAATAGACATGACTGAAAACCAAATTAATATATTAGAAGTTCAAGGTGAGGAATTCTCCCAGGACAAAGATAAATATGGTAAAGAAATGGAAATTATGAGAAAAAAGATAAGCTGCATAGAAGACCCATCCAAGATCCAATCTCAGAATTACTAGAATTCTACAATGAGAGGGCAGAGTAGGTTAAATGGAAGCAATAATCAAAATTATAAGAAAATATTCTTTAGTTGAAAAAATAACTCAAGTCTTCAGATGGATAAATGCTAGGTAAAAATACCTTGAAAAATCCATACGGAGACAAATTCAAATTTTGGGGGGGGGAGGGATGGGGGAGGGACTTAAGGAAGTATTCTGACAGATACAAAAATTAATAAAAAATTTAAATTCGGGCTTCCCTGGTGGCGCAGTGGTTGAGAATCTGCCTGCCAATGCAGGGGACACGGGTTTGAGCCCTGGTCTGGGAAGCTCCCACATGCCGCGGAGCAGCTAGGCCTGTGAGCCACAATTACTGAGCCTGCGCGTCTGGAGCCTATGTTCTGCAACAAGAGAGGCCGCGATAGTGAGAGGCCCGCGCACCGCGATGAAGAGTGGCCCCCACTTGCCGCAACTAGAGAAAGCCCTCGCACAGAAACGAAGACCCAACACAGCCATAAATAAATAAACAAATAAAAAATTTTAAAAAAAAATTTAAATTCAAGAAAGAAGGTACTGTATACAAGAAAGTGGTAAAAAATGAAATCAATAAGACTTATCAATGTAAAATAATCATTGATAATGTGGTTAGAAATTTAATGCCATTGTTAAGAAATACTTAAAAGATAAAAGGCTAATACCTGTAAAAGCTAACATCACTTGTAGCTAAAATTCTACATAATTTCAACAAAACCTAAGCAGTAGGTAGAAAATAAATATGATAAAAACTTTACCTTATTTGGGAACAAGATTATATAATGAAGATTTGCAATTTGGAAGAAAAAAAGGAATTCCAATTTTCATTTCATTGATTACTAGTGAGAATGGAATAATTTTTCTTCTGTTTTGTAGCCAGTTGCACTGTTTTCTTTTGTGCACTGCATATCTAGGTGGATATCAGTGTTTTCTAAATTAGTTGTAGAACTTTTTATATATTAAAGATATCAGCTTCTTTGCTGATATCAGTCATATTTGTTACAAATCTTTTTGCAGTTTACTGTTGGCTTTGAAAACTTTTTGACATTCTCTGATCTGCAGAAAAGTTTTAAGTACACTATGTAAAACACTATCCTTTCCTTTATAATTTCTTGCATTGCTTTTTTAAACTAATTTTTTATTTTGTGTTAATCGTAGATTCACATCTGGTTATAAGAAATAATACAGAAATCCCATGTACCCTTTACCTAGTTTCTTCTAATGGTAACACCTTGCAAAACTATATGCTACAATATCACAACAAGGATATTAATACTGATACAGTCAATATACAGAGCTTTTCTATCACCACAAGGATCCCTTATGTTGCCCTTTCCTGGCCACACCCATTCCCTCCTGCTCCCACTCCCTCCTTAACCTCTGGCAACTACTAGTTTGTTCTCCATTTCTATAATTTTGCCATTTCAAGAATGTTATATAAATAGAAACACATTATATAACCTTTTGGAATTAGCTTTTTTTCATTCAGCATAATCATCTGGAAATTCATGCAAGTTGCTGCACGTATCAACAGTCCATTCCTTTTTATTGCTGAGTCGTACTTCACAGTCTGTACGTACCAACACAGTGTTTAACCATTCACCTGTGGAAGGATGTTTGGGTTGTTTCCAGTTTGGGGCTATGACAAATAAAGCTGATATAAATATTCATGTACAAGTTTTATCTGAACATAAAACTTTCCATTTCCCTGGGATAAATGTCCAGGAGTACAACTGCAAGGCTGTGTAGTAGCTACATATTTAGTTTTTTAAGAAACTGCCAAACTTTTTTCCAGTGTGGGTATATTTTACATCCCCACCAGCAACATAAGAGTGAATCCAACTTCTTGATCTAAAGATTCAATATAATGCCAATTAAAATCCCATCAGGCTTTTTTTTTTGTAGAAAGTGACACAATGATTCTAAATTTATATGAAAATGTGAAGTGCCTAGAATTACCAAAATAATTTTGGAAAAAAACATAGTTGAAGAACTTGGACTACCTGACTTCAAGACAATATAAAGACACAGTGATAAAGACATTATGGCACTGGTGTAAGTATAGACACATAGATCAGTGAAACAGAACAGTAAGTCCAGAATATACGCACACATACATGGTCAAATGATTTTCCATTTTCCAGAAGGGGAAGGGTTGGTTGATTTCCAACCAACACACCAAGGTAATTAAATGTAACAAAATAAATTGGAACAATAGGATATCAATATGGAAAAATATTAACCTCAGTCCTGATACCTCACACCATATATAAATAACTAAAAATAGATCACAGGCCTAAATGTAAGAGCTAAAACCATACAATTTCTAGAAGAAAACAGAGGAGTTAGGCAAACTTTGAGTTAGGCAAAGACTTCTTAAACGCACACAAAGAAAGTGAGTCATAAAAGAGAAAATGATAAACTGGACTTCATCAAAATGAAAAAAACTTCTGTTCTTTGAAAGATGTCACTAAGAAAATAAAAAGGCAAGCCACAGATTAGGAGAAAATATTTGCAAAATTCATAACTGACAACTTATATCCAGACTATAGAAGGAACCCTTGCAACTAGAATACAACCAACTCAATAAAGAAAGTGGCAAACAACGTGAACAAACACTTCACCAAAGATATACAGATGGCAAATAAGTGTGTGAAAAAATGTTCAACATCATTAGTCATTGGGGAAATGCATACTAAAGTCACAAGCTAGATACCATTATACACTCACTTGAATAGCTAAAATTAAAAAGATTGACGATACCAAGTGTTACCAAGGATGTGGAGGACTGCAATTCTCATATATTTCAAGTGGGAAGGCAAAATGGCAGAGCCACTTTGGAAAGCAGGTTGACAGTTTCTAACAAAGTTGAACATACATGTATAAAATGCCAAAACCTCATTCCTAGATATATACACAAATATATGTTCCAACAAAAACACGTACGTAAAAGTTCATAGTAGATTGCTTCATAATAGCTCAAAGCTGGCACCCAAATGTTCCTGAACTGGTGAATGGAGAAACAAACTATATCCAGACAAAAGAACACTACTCAGCAATTAAAAGAGAGAGAGAACTACTAATACACTCAACACATGAAGCTCAAAAGCGTTATACTAAATCAACAAAGCCAGAAACAAAAGAGCATGTGCAGTATGATCCACTTATATAGAAAAGGTAAAACTCCAGGGACAGAAAGCAGTTCAGCTGTTGCCAGAGCAGGAGGGGATTAGCAGCAAAGGGGTGGGAACTTTCTGAGATGATGGAAATATCATGACTAAATCATCGCTATGGTATGATTATATTTGTCAAAACTTATCCAACTATACACTTAAAATTGGTGAATTGTATCTACATTATACCTCAGTAATAAAGCTGACTTTTAAAAATTTTGTAAGATCTCTTTTCTGGGCTGATGGTTAACAAAGAGATAAGAAGACACTGTTTACCTTCCCAGTCCTCCATGTAAGGGGCCTCCTCAGCTTCTTTCTCTGGAGAGGGGCTGTCAATGAATTTTCCTTCTTTCATGACCCTGGTGATTTCTCGGAGCTGATGCAGCAATCGTTTTTCTTGGTCAGAAGTCACGGCCTGTGCTCTGCTTAGAAACAGCAGACAATCCGGCCAGTTAGTGGTAAATACTCCTAGGCAAGGAACATAAACATCACTGTGATCTGTCTGGACTCCAGGAAGTTTAACAGCAACAGATAATTACTCTGGGAACTGATCCTGGAACTGCATAGCTGGGAACTAGAGATGTTAGTTCAATGTTTTGATTTTATAAATGGGAAAACTAAGGCCCAGAATAGATCAAGTGACTGTCCAAGGTCCCAGAAAGATTTAATGTCAGTACTGGGACAAGACCCCAGATGTCTTAGCCTTCAGTTCAGTGTTCTTTCAGTACACCTCACTGCCCTGATTCTCTAATCTCAAGCAATTTCACCATTACTTATATTATTCCATTTACAAACAAGCCACTTTTCTCTGAAGCAATGTCATCAAAAGAAAATGTGTTGGACCATTTGCCTCAACTAGGGAAAAATATGCTACTAGGCCAACCCTGGAATTACCAGGCTGAATCTGCTTGTGCAGCAATAAAGATATATCCTAAAATTTCAGAGCTGGATCATTCTGACAAATCACCTAAACCAGAGAAATTGGGGAAACTGAGGCCCATGGAGGGGAAACTATACATTATCACACTGTTAATGTCAGCTCTAAAACTAAAGTTTCCTGACTTCTGACAGCATTCTGGTGCAATTCTTGAAGCATAGTGCTCAACCTGCACAGTTCAGAAAACCTGGGTGTGACCCCTAACTTAGCTGTGTGGCTCTGGAGAAATGTTTACACAAGTAAGATGAGGCGCAAGGATAATGGTGTGACTGTTTGAGAGGGAAGTGCTGCATGGAACTGACAGGCAGGCAAGGCCCTACTCAGAAGACTGAGAACTGTCTGCTTTGGGAACAGTTTTATCTAGTGGCAGGATTTAACAGAGGCTACTTATGCTCCTCTTAAAAACCCAAAGCACCCGACGTCAGTACAACACTCATGAAGAAGAAATGATACACTCTGTACCAGCCTCATGGAGGTGCCATCAATCTTTCTAATAGTCCAGCCCCGAGCCTACGTTTCTTTTTACATTTAACCTACATTACGTTACCCTTAATGACTAATAGGGAATTAGAAAAAACTGCTTCTCCCGCCAACATTAAGATGGCAACTGAGGAAAATGGAGATGCAACATTTCTACAGACCTCAGTGGGAGGAAAACAAAAGCCCCATGAGCTCCACTTTCTCTACAATAAATGGCCTCAAAGCCATGAACTGAAGAAGCCTGTCTGTTCTACATGCAGCTGAACAGCTGATTTACTCTTTCCCATCAGTATAGGAGTGCTGACTCACCCTAACTACTCATGTATTCTATAATCCCTAATCCTTACTGTTACAACAACTCACTTTGTGGGAGGCTTCTGGGGCAGCTAGGTCACCCCTAGCTAAAAGAGCCTATGTGATTATCACAACATGCTACACACGTTACTTCTCTGGACTGTATTTAGTACATTCTGATTTTTACTGAACGAAACAGTCTTAACTTTGTTTCCTAACTCATGGAAAATTGGAACCTTTAAATAAAAGGGGGGTGGGTAGGCTAAGAGAAGCAGAAACAGACAAGAGAAGCTTTCTTAGAGAATTCCAAACTAAAGTGTCCTCAGGTGTACTCAGTGTCCATATCATATGTTAGGCAATTAATCGTGGTCCACCTTACATCTTCTGAATTTATTGCAATGAAGACTTTCATGGATTTCTCATTGTCTCAACTTGGTTTGATACTCCTGGAGGGCAGTGGTAAGTTCACAACAGGCACAGTGTACAGCCACAGTGCCATGAACATTTTAAGTGCTCAATAAATATGTGTTAGTTTGATTGGTCCCCATTTCCTCACTGTACCTTTTCTTCTACCTCCCTGAAATCTGGCTTCCACTCCATCATTTTACCAAAACTTGTGAAAATCAATGATCAGTGACCATTTTACTTTTTTTTTTTTTTTTTTTGCTGTGCAGCCTGTGGGATCTTAGTTCCCTGACCAAGGATCGAACCCAAACCTCCTGCAGTGGAAGCACAAAGTCGTAACCACTGGAATGCCCAGGGAATTCCCCAATGACCACTTTAAAGTCCAAAAGTCTTTTTTCTCACATTTCATGCTCCTTGACTTTCTGTACTATGGACCATCCTCTCCTTGAAATGTCCTCCTCCCTTGGCATTTGTATTCCTCCCACCTATTTAACCATTCCTTGTATCTTTGATCCTGGCTCACTTTCCTACTCCCACATCCTAAAACATGGTTTTCCTGAAGGCTCAATCCTAGGACTCTTGTTTCTCCACTCCTACAGGCATGCCCTCAGGAAGCTGACCCAATTACACAGATTAAACCATCACCTCTACACAGACGATGCCCAATCTCTACCTCTAATCTTGACTTTTCACACAAAGGCCAGTCTCATAACTCCAGTTACCTCCTGGGCATTTCTACTTGGAGGCCTTGTCACTATAATAAAGTTAAACTTAAATTCACCCTTCAGAACCCTGTCCTAGTTGGCCCAGGATCATGAGCAGCTGCATGAACAGGTAAGCTAGGTGAGGTTGGCTATGGCCGATTCCAAGATGTTAGAAAAATAAAACGTCAAGTTGGGAGATAACTCAGACTTCTGAATGCTATTGCTGTAAATCCAGAGGAATCATCAAGTTCTGAGTCCAGGAGTTAAACACAGAGAGAAGAATGAAACAGTTTCTTCCAACACCATTCATGAGAACAGAAACCAGACCAGCAAAAGAATGCTGGTGACTGCCACACAGTAATTATATGCCTCAAGGATTTGGTGATCTCATCTTTCCCGCATGGCCCTTACCTCTTACACCCAGCCAGATGACTTCCGAACTTGTGTCCTCTGTTCTGACCTCAACACCCAAATTTCCTATTGCTGTTGTATATCATATACATGGATGTTCTGATGGCACTTCAACCATACTCAAAGCTGAACTTATGATCCCTATTCCAAAGCCTTATCTTCATTCTTCTGTGTTTTTATTTTGGTTGATGCCATAATCTTCCTCCCAGTTTGGGCTGTAAGTCTCCAGATCACCCATCTCTTCCCCTTCACTTCTCTTATCTAGTTTGTTCTCCTTTGGAAAACCAATCCCTCTTCTGCTCACAGTGCAGAGGCTGAAGCCATCCATCCCCTCGCTTCTCCTTCTAGAGTGGCCACGTGGCCCATGGCCTATCATCACACTCCTTCCCCTTGGCTGCAGTGACTGATTCAATGATATATACAGCTGGGCCAACTATACTTTCTCCTAAAACTGGATCTTGAACACAGTGAAGCCTGAACTGAAAATTTTTCATGTTAATTCATTCTGGCAGCAGTCCTTGAAGAGACTGTCTATTTGCTCCTGCTCCTAAATCCCTAGAGCTGCTCTGGTTCCCACTCTTCCTGAAACTTAGATCTTCAGCTATTCTTTTGAGACTGTAAGCTACCCCATACTCTTCCAATAAATTCGGCCACACCCCCCAAAAAACAAATTTTTGCTACCCAGAGTTGTCTGCTTGCAACCAAGGAATCCTGATACAGCCTGTGATTCTTTTTTCTTCCTTGAAGTCCCCTTAATTTGCCCCCCACCTCTTTTCTACTCTCACTGGCCTATTTATCACTTTTGCTAGAACTTTTTCAATATCCTAGCATATAGCCACCCTAAACATGAGTTATTTTTCTCAAGCACAGCAGATTATGCCATTTCTTTTCAAAAGCCTTCAGAGGCACTCCGCTGTAAAGACAATAAATTCCAACTTCTCAGCCTACCATTCAGGGCCTTCCAGTCTGCCCCCAGTTTACTTTTCTAGTTTTTTCTCCCATTAGTTACCTCCCTAACCATTTACCACAGCCCTGGTGTACCCTACTCCCGTTACTTCGAACTACTCGCTATTCCAAAAAACATGCCTGACTTCTCACCTTGTTTGCTGCTTGTGCCACCCTCTCCCTCTGGAACATTTTTCCCCCAACTCTGCCGGAGGGAATCCTTCCATCCTGTAAGGCTTATTTAAATTCTCTCTTTTTCCTGAGACCTTCTGTGGTAGGCAGAATAATGTCTCCTCACCACCCCCCAAATATGTCCACATCCTAGTCCCTCGAACCTATAATGATGTTACCTTATACATAAGGGGACTTCAGGTTGCAAATGGAATAAAGGTTGCAAATCAGCTGGCCTTAAAATAGATTATCCTGGATTATCTGGGAGGACACAATGTATTTATGAGGGTCCTTAAAAGTAGAAGGGGGAGGCAGAAGAGGCCAAAGTAATAATGTAATGTATGAAAGTCTCAACCCACTGTTGCTGGCTTTGAAAGTGGAGGAAAGGGTCCATGAGCCAAGGAATGTGGGCAGCTTCTAAAATCTGAAAAAGGCAAGGAAACAGATTTTACCCCAGAGCCTCCAGACGGGAATGCAGTCCGGCAAACACCTTGATTTTAGCTCAGTGTAGGACTTCTAACATACAGACCTATAAGAAACAACGTGTATTGTTTCAAGACATTAAGTTCGGGATAATTTGTTATAGCAGCCACAGAAAACTAATACACGTTCCCAGAGCACACTTTTTCTCTCTGAGACGCAGTTCCTTAAAGAGAAAATAATACCTGCTATTGACAACCATAGAGGGCTGTGCAGAATGAAAATAGGTACCAAAGATACTCTTATTATTGCTGAAAATGCCTGCTTTAAACTACTTTCTTTACATCTACCTCATTCATTCTTTCAACATGTACAGACACTGTCAATGTGCCAGCACTAGGAACGAAATTTGAACAATGAGCCAGCTCTAGGAATGCAAGGTTGAACAATGAAAATTCCCTGTCCTCAATAAGGTTACAGGGCATTAGGGAAGACAGAAAAGTTAACAGAAGATAAGGAAGTAATATGATGCTTACATTATCCAGCAAACAGAGGTGGCCAAGGGAGGATATGGGAGGAACACCTAACCAAGTTGTGGGTTCAGGGAAAGACTCTCAGAGGAAATGATGTCTAAGCTGAGACCTCTAGGACAAGAGTTAAAACAAGTGTGTGTGGGGAGGCAGTCGGGGGCAACATCCAAGCAAAGGAAAAGAGTATATGCAAAATCCTAGAAGCGAAAGTGCCCAGGTTACTTCAGAGGAACAGCAAGCAGTCAGTGTGGCTGGACCACAGACACAGAGAGAGAGAGTAATGGAGAAAGATAAAGCAATTGAGGTATGCAGAGCCATGTCACCTAGGACCATGTAAGTCATGTTAAAGATTCTACTCTTTATCAGAGCAACAGGGACCTATTGAAGGGTTAAAACAAAAGACTTAGTAATCCACTGGTTTGGAAAGCAGAAAGTGAATTGAAAGGAGGCAAATTAGAGGAAAAGAAACCACATGAGATAGTTCTAACCTATGTCAAAAATAAAGGCATTCTCTACTCACTCACTTACTCATTCTTCCATTTCAATTAATACTTTTCTAAAGCCTACTACTGGCTTGTGCTAGGCTCTGGGAATAAGAAGGATAATCCCTGCCCTAGTAGCGTTCAGAGTGTTTTACAGGGAGACAGACTTATTAATTTGGAAGAAATGACAAGACATGGTGATTAATGAGATATGGGAAGTGAAGGAAAAGGTGAATCAAAGATGACATCTAATTTCTGCTTTGGGCAACTAAATAGATGGAGGAGCCATTTGCTGAGATGGGGAACATTAAAGGTAGAATAGGTTCATCTAGGGGTAGATGATGAGTTCCATTTTGGATGTTCATTCACTCAGGGGACATTTACTGTTTGATGAGGATAAGAGTAGCTATCTATGAGACATGTCAAGTAGGACCCTGAATATAGAGGTCAGCAAATGAAGAGAAGGATCTCAACAGGGAATGGCCATGATTTACTCTTCTATCATGGTAATAAGTACAGATGCTTGCATCAAAAGTGAATATCTACTCTTTTTCAATGGTATTTACTTAGTACCTACTATGTGAACACAGTGAACAAGAGAGACTAAGCCTGTCCTCAGAGTTTACAACCCCACAACGCCTGCCAGAAATCTGTGGTCCCACATACATGCTCAACATGCCTGCCAAGGTGTTTGTTGCCAGAGGCTGCACCCTCATTTCTCCTCTTGGGCCATTCCATGCTTCTAGGTAAATAATTACAGTGGGACATGCTGCTCCAGGAAGGAACTTTCACTGATCACAAGGACAAAAATGAGGACACCTTGATTCTGATTCCTAGATCCTTTCCTTAGTCTTTGTGTCCTTGGGCTAGAGAGTCTGCTTAATATCAGACATAACATGGCACAATACCAACCTTCCAGGAGGCTTAATTATTTAAAAATGTGTGCAGACTTATATCGCTTACAGGTGAAAGCTGTCTGAAAAGTTTTGTTAGGTAGTATTAAAAACCTTTCCCATATTTTGATTCTTACATAAGCATTAAGATGAAGTATCAGAAAGAGCATATTTTGGGAATTTTAAGCAAAATCTTACAGTTATGGAGTGATATTATATAAAAGGACTTTGAAGGCTGCAAATGAACATGTCTTCTTTGTCTTAAATCCTCTCCTTGACCTCCAGAAGCCCGGCAATGTGATAAAATCTTATCTGACAGAAAAAATACTGGGGTATTTTGGGCTCTTCTAATAATCCTAGAAGCACAGACTTGTAAAAGAACAA